>NC_134412.1:6884911-7226478 GCF_038048845.1 Mixophyes fleayi
GTTGAAGCTAATTATTTAATGGTGGGTGCTATTAATTTACTTGTGGGGTGATGGTGGGGCTATTTAATTTAATAATAGGGCCTATTAATTTAAGGTGAGGTGACGGGATCTTTAATGTAATACAGGGGTGGTTTGGGGATATTAATTGAATGTGGGATTGAGCTTGGGAAGCAGGACTATTAATTAAATGTCAATTTAAATTATTTAATGCCGGGGATGGTTGTGGGAAATGGTTATATTTTTTTAAAAGTAAATGTTATTAATTTATTGCTGTGGATGTTTGGAGGGAGGGAAATAAGTTTATTAAATGGGAGTACTATTAATTTAATGTCAGGCCTGGGTAGAGTGAATTAGATCTATTTAAAAAAAAAATCTATTTATCAGATGTGAATACTATTATTTTAATGTTAGGGCCTCATTATTAAATGTGGGTGCTATTGATTTAACTCTGGGGCTGGTTGGAGTTTTCTAAATTACATATACCCATTTTTTTTCCAAATAAGGCCACCAACATTCCAGGGTCCAGACAAGCTGCAACTGATCTAAAAACACTAACAGCCACAAGTGGTGAAAGTGACAAGAACAGGTAGGAGAGAGCAGGACAGTCTGCAAACCATTCTGTATCTGGTGGGACAGTCCCAAATTTGGGTGACTGTCTCGCTTAGTCAGGATTTGGTCCGACTGCAAGGACAGTTGGGAGGTCCTGCTTCACACTGTACTGCTTGTGAAGACAGAGCTGTGTGCACCTAACAGTAGTGCATACAGTTTTGCCTGTGCATTTGTCTAAAATGCTAACCATATTGCATCATGGGGGCCCGCCTGTCTTAAGTGCCCCGGGCCCCCCAGAGCCTTAATCCAGCTCTGCCACACTTGAATATTGGGATTGTTTGATGAGACCTACCTACATGGGATATATTTCTCTATAAATTTGGTCTAGGATTTCCTAGAGCCCAAATGGATTCAGAGTTATCATGTATATATTAACCTTATGTGCAGCACGGTGGCTCAGTGGTTAGCACTTCTGCCTCACAGCACTGGGGTCATGAGTTTCATTCCTGACCATGGCCTTATCTGTGAGGAGTTTGTATGTTCTCCCCATGTTTGCGTGGGTTTCCTCCGGGTGCTCCAGTTTCCTCCCACACTCTAAAAACATACTGGTAGGTTCATTGGCTGCTATCAAATTGACCCTAGTCTGTGTCTGTGTGTTAGGGAATATAGACTGTAAGCTCCAATGGGGCAGGGACTGATGTGAGTGAGTTCTCTGTACAGCTCTGCGGAATTAGCGGCGCTGTATAAATAAATGATGATAATGTTGCTGCATCATTTTGAAGCCTTCTGTTTATGACCTAAAGATTTTGTACTTCAGCGAGGTGGTGTTTATGTTTTTATTTATGTTTTATATTAGCTTCATTTTATGTTTTAATATTTTATTGTGTTTAATAAATTTTTATGTGATTATTATTTCTATGGTTACATCATTTAGCTATTTGGATGTTATCCTTAAGGGGAAATTTTATTTCCACAGCGCTTCCTTCTGTTTTTTGTTTGTGTTTTGTTTTTCATGTGTAGAGCAATACAACTGGCCCTAGAATAGCAGCAGTGTTAATATTTCCCCGGGGTATTTATCAAATCCATGTTGGCTCTTATTTATAATTTTAATATATATATATATATATATATATATATATATATTTTTTTTTATTTTTGTTGTGTATTATAACCCTGTATAGTAGCGCAGAAGTGTGTCCTTTCGGAAGTTTTTTCTGTACAGATACAAGGATTTGTGTGGACCACAAAATGGCAAGTGTCTGGTACCCACCACTTGGATTATTTTTTGGCATTTATTGGACGTCTGTTAATACAATTTAAATGGACTAAGAGACTTTCTCCATTTTGATTTTGGGTTAATATTGTACATACAGTCAAAATGATGTGGAATTTGGAAAACTGATGTATGGTTTTATTAGATTATTATTTTAGGAATAAATTGTTTATTAGCCTTTTAAAAGAATTTCCCATTTGAGCCATATATATCCAATGCTCATATTATTTGAGAGAATGGGGTACTTGTTAAATATGTGTGTCTAACTACTCTGTTGCTATTTTGTGGGAGATTTGAAAAAAGCAGAACATTGGTTCCCTACAGTGGTGACCGTATAATTAGTGGTATTGCTGCAGTGTGGCGGTGATAATGTTGTAGTGTTTTGGGGTTTTGTTAAGTGGGAGAGGGTATTTCTTTAATGTGGGAGTAATGCTGTTTGCTGTAATGTGGGTGGGTATTGATGTAGTATAAGTGTGTGTCGGGGGGTGGGGGGGTATTTATTGCTGTAATTTGGGTACTAATGTATTGACATGGTATTTATTGTTGTAATGGTGGTGCTAACAATATAATGTTGGTGGACATTAGGAGAAATAGTCCTATTTGTTAAATGTGTTTAATTTTGGAGCCGGTTTTACAGTAGAGCATACTTGCCAACTCTCCCGGAATGTCCGGGAGACTCCCGCATTTTGTGTGCAATCTCCCGAATTCTGCCCACTTCACCAGGAAGTGCCCCACTTCCTAGTGAAGTGGGCAGAATTAGGTCCCAAACGCAGTGATTCCCGGTGAATCGTGGCGTTTGCGTCATGCCATCACAGGGGGCAGGGCCAAAATGACGCAAATTTCATCACCCCGCCCCCTCACGCCCACCTCCACTGGCGGGCTCCCGGAAGAGAGCTGAAGAAAGTTGGTAAGTATGGAGTAGTGTTTATTAGTTTCACAGCAAAAGGGCCTATTTATTTAAGGTGAGAGGTGATGGGACTTTCTATTTAATGCTGGCTGATGTTTAATGTCGGGGCTGGTTGGAGGGAAATAGATCTATTTATCAAATGTGAGTACTATTATTTTAATGTTGGGGCTGGAGGGAGGCCTAATTATATAACGTGGTTGCTATTGACGTAATGCCGGGGCTGATTGGAGTTTGATTTCTAGTAATTAAAATCCCATGGGATCGGAATTGAAAAGATCTCAGAGTTCAAGGAACTTGCTATAGACCGTTTGATGTGTATATATGATTAGTTAACCCTTTGGTGGAAACAGAAGCACTTATCAGTTCCTTTTATATATTTTTTGTAGCTGATATTGTTTTTGGGCAAGTAGGTGTATCGCCCAGGGCTAGCTACTAGCAGCATCTGAGTGGAGCGCCTGTTGATTCTGTATTTTTTTTTTTAATGATAGATCTGTACCAATGAGTAAATAACTTGACAGCTCTCTAAATAAACTTGTTTCAAAAGTTGTCGTCATTTTTTTTATATAGCGCCAGCAAATTTCGTAGTGCTTTACAATAGGGAACCAACATTAATAAAACAGTAATACAGACAGACAGAGAGGTAAGAGGGCCCTGCTCGCAAGCTTACAATCTAGGGGACAATGGGAGTTTGAAACACAAGGACATGTGCTACATCATATTGCACACTAGACCAGCTAGAATGCAAAGGTAAAAAGTATTTAGTGGACTGTGTGAGCAGTCACACTGCAATGTTGGGTAGAGGGTTGTTGTCTTGTGTTGGCTGTGTAGAGGGTGGTAATAGGGTGACCTAGGGAGGTTAAGATGGTGGTTGAGGAATATTATAAGCTTGGCTGAAGAGGTGGTTTTTTTTAGAGAATGTTTGAAGACTAGAGGAAAGTCTTACTGTGCGAGGGAGAGAATTCCACAAAGTGGGTGCAGCCCGAAAAAAGTCCTGTAACCGGGAATGGGAGGAAGTGATGAGAGTAGAAGATAGACACAGATCTTGTGTAGAACAGAGATGTCGAGTTGGGAGATGTATGTCAGTGCAATGTTGTTGATGGCCTTGTAGGTTAGTAGAAGAAATTTTTTTTTATTGAATTCGTTGAACAACAGGCAACCAATGTAGAGACTGACAGTGACTAAGCAGAGGAAGAACGGTTTGCAAGGAAAATCAATCTAGCTGCTGTGTGCATAATAGATTGTAGGGGTTCAAGTCTGATTTTGGGATGACCAGTAAGGAGGGAATTGCAATAGTCAATGTGGGAGATGATGAGTGCATGAATTAAGGTTTTTGCGGTGTCTTGTGTAAGATATTTGCGTATTCTGGAAATGTTCTTTAGATGTATGTAGCATGATTTAGATATAGATTTGATGTGGGGAATAAATGATAGTTGTGAGTCAAGGATTACACCTAGGCAGCGAGCTTGCGGGGTGGGATTTATGGTCATTATGAACAGAAATAGAAATGTCAGGCAGGAAGCTTCTGGTTTTGGGTGGGAAGATAATTAATTCAGTTTTTGAAAGATTGAGTTTTTGAGTTGGCGAGAAGACATCCAAGATGAAATGGCAGAAAGACAGTCAGTAACGCGAGACAACACAGATGGGGAAAGATCCGGAGAGGATAGATAGATTTGTGTATCTGCATAGAGATGATACTGAAATCCAAAGGAACTTGGTTTTCCAAGAGAAGTGGTGTAGAGAATAGCAGAGGACCTAGCACTGAGCCTTGTGGAACTCCAACTGATAAAGGAAGCGGAGCAGAGGTGGACCGAGGGAAATTAACACTGAAAGAGCGATTAGATGGGTAGGATGAGAACCAGGATAGGACAGTATCTTGAATACCTATTGTAGTGTTTGTATGAGGAGAGAGTGGTCAACAGTGTCTAATGCAGCAGAGAGATCCAGGAGAATTAGAAGAGAGTAATGGCCTTGAGTTTTTGCTGTGATCAAATCATTGACAACCTTGGTCAGCGCAGTCTCTGGAGTGTTGAGAGCGAAAGCCTGACTGAAGAGGATCCAGTAGGTTGTTTGCTGTAAGAAAGTGTGTGAGGCGTGTGTAGGCAATTCTCTCGAGAGGCTTGGAGGGGCATGGGAGCTGAGAGATTTGGTGATAATTTGAGTGAGAGAGAGTGTTTGCCAGTGAAGCATACAGTCTAAGTTCTCTACCACTCACCCGCAGCCACTAACATTAATCTGTCAGTATGTTTTATTTGGGCTGTGAGAGGAAACGGGAGCACCCAACAGAAAACGGCTTCAGCGGACCAGTGCTCTGGGGTGACAGGAAGTTGAGTTAACCCTTCCAGCAGACCACTACTGATAATAACTTCTTCTTGTCTTGCAGGTGGAAAGCTAACAGATAAGTCCAAACCTCACAAACTATGGGTATGTGATTGTTGCATTTGCGCTCATGTTTCATGACTATCTGTCATCGCATTCAGACAAACTTTGGATATTCCATTCTAGATTTGCTAATAAATTGTCTGAGTGAGTTTAAATATAGACCTGTCTGACAATTACGGACGTGTCCTGAAACGCAAAATATTAATGGAGCTCACTGTAAATGTACTTTGAGCTTTCGCCCCTTCCTTAATTCAATTTTTGTGATGGGTGAAGAGAGGACGGACTGATTTTAAATAACAATAGCTTATCATTTGACTTGTTACAGCTTATACAGCCGTCGTTGTCGTCCTGCTCACGGTCTCGTCTGCAGCCCTATACATTTGCTCTGGTGAGTACAGATTAAATCCCCAGCCAGATATTGATATTGACATTATGTTGCTGGCTGTTTATATATAAAAATGATACTGAGGAGTAAAGATTCATGTTGCCCACTACATTCTTAGCCACACTGCACAAACCCAGTTTTATAATTCTACTTAATTTTTTCGGGTCCCCTCCTCTTGACCTTTTGCCTAATATGATATCGCCTAACAACTTTGTACAAGGCTCTAGGAGATGTTGGTGCTATGTACACTACGTCCTCCTTCCATTAAATTTTTCTGTTCCGTGATGAGTTGAGTCTGATCTTTGTGGTTTCTCCTCCACAGCTGATGGCTCCATGAAGTCCTGCGTCGTCTTCCATGGAGCAGATTTCTCCAACCAGACGCTGCTGATCAGACAGGTTACAAAGGAGCAGCAATACTGCAGGATTAACAAGACTGCAAAGATTGGTCACCCTGTACCTTGCAGCTACAACGCTACAGCCACTTTACTGAACGCCACCTGCGTGTCGCTGCAGGTACCGGAGGGACTGAATGTCAGTTTTTGCCTGGAACATGGGAGAGACAACGAGCGCGGCCAGACATTGTTCGCTTCTAGTAAAGGTAAGAAGTAATGGTTTATTGGGGGGAGGAATATACACATACCAGCACTAATTACTTCTTTGTACAGCGCTGCAGTATATGTTCGTGCCCAGCCGATAAATGTTAGCGTTTAATGAGATCTGTATAATGTATTAGATGATGCACAAATCTTGTGTAATTTGAGTCGCTAGTTTTATCCCCCCTGTGTGTGTGTGTAATTTAAGTTATTAGGCCTGGTTCTTAATCTACCCATCATGCCTTAGCATCACAAAATATGCCCTGTTCTGTCCAAACTCTGCCCACAAATGGGCAGGTTTTTGTATAACTCCGCCCCCTTTTTGTTTAGCCCCACCCCTTTGTAGCCCGCAAATCAAAACTGTCGGGAAGTATGGTTAGCATTATCTCAACACCTCATCCTACATTGGAGAGCTGGTGGGTCGGTCTCATGCCTCCACCATCATAGTTATGTATTCCATTACGTTAAAAGTAGGCAAAGGTCCATCCGGCTCATACTTGTCTACTTTACTGGGATGTCCGGGAGGCTCCAGAATTTCGGGGCCCTCTCCCGGATCCAGGGAGGGGTGTGGCTTAAAGACACCATTCGCAGCAAACTGTGACCAGGGGGTGGAGCTACAGTGTTGCAAAGGTGTCTCCACCCCTCCCACCCTCTCTCCGGGATCTCTACTTTCCTAAAATGCATGTTTTAACATTAAAATATATTTATTTATTTTTTTGTAAAATGTGGCATAATAACAGATTGTCGCATCAGACATTTTTAAAAACCTTTCCAGATTCTGCCGTTTATACAGTATATTTCTTTACAAATGTATTGCTGTATATCTGGGAAGCCCATAGGCTCCGCATTACCCCAGACATCCCGTTACCCTCAGAACCTTCCGTGTCCAGCCCTCCGTGGCGGAGGCTGACGTGACGTCCAGGATAATCCTCCAAGAAGTTCCTATAATGAGGATTCTGACAGCTTGTTCTTTGTAGATAAGTATTTAGCTGTACAATGAATTGACCGCAAAATGGTTAAATCCATTTTCTTTTTTGTCTCCTAGCTTGTCCCATTTCTCCAGATGTTACAGCACCAAGCGTTCCCCTCGAAACATGGGTTATTCCAACAATTATAGGAATTGTTGGAGTTGGAGTCGCTGTCTTAGGTGAGTATATGATAAAATCTTATGACCATTGCTGATTTTAGAATTTAATTCTATGAGAAGTTAATGTTGAAAATCCTGAAACATTAGTGAAGTCTGCTCTGAGGCTGGGTTTTAGTAGGACATATTCACCCCATGACCTCTTTTTAAACACCATCCATAACGTGTGCATTCATTTAAAGACTTTCTCCAAATTTAGTTACATTAATAAAAGCTGTCTTTCATAATCCACTTTATTTTATATCCCTAGCTTGGTAATTATTGTATTCCTCAGTAATGTAAATTACAGGACCTTTATTCACATAAGATATCATGTTTTGCTTTGAGGTTAAAGGATCATCAGGAAACGGGCACAATTATATGAGCAGATCATCTGAGTACACTGGTCTTTAGTTTACATGTAATCTACATTGCATACATGCAACCTTCCTTAGAGGGGGAGGGGGGGACTAGAACGAGACTGGTCAAGCCTTACAGTCATTTAACTATCTTAAATATTACATTTATTTGTGATTCCTTGAAAATATTTAATACTAAAAGTAAGAAATTTAAAGTAATTAGTCTTTTCCACTTTATTTGCTGCAGTGACATTAAACTGTAGTGTTTTTATCACGAAGATTTTCCTTGATGAACTATAAATTAGATTAATATTTGACAAATATGCATAATGGAAGTCTTTGTAGTTTACTTTAATATCTTCATCATGGATCCTTGACGTGTCTGCAGTACATTTCCATGTTATGGGGGGGGGGGGTTGCTTCTCTCACTGAGCAGACAGAGACTGACAGACTTGCAGACTTTATCTGTAGAATACGCAAAGTGGGGATTGGTACATCCGTAAACAGTCAGAGGGTCATGGATGCTACTGTAACCCAAATTAATTAATTGTCTGCTATTAGTCCTGTATGAGATCCTGTTGTGACATTCTCCTAAAGATGTGGGATGTTTTATCTGTCTGTAATGCAGCCGGGGTGGGGGTAATATTTTACTTTTCAACAGAGTTGCAGTGTCTGGGTAATACCAGAAATGTATTTTACCTCTATGGCTCCTATCTAAAAATAAACATGATATTTTGGGGTATTTTACTCCTTTAAATAATGTGTATATATGAGAACTTTGCAAAGAGGTGGCTGACACAGCCTTGGCATTAATGTATGACCAGCAATTTAATGTGCCCTAAGTAAAAATGGATTGGTATTTGTAAAGAAAAGTCCTAATTGCAAATTGAGAAAAACGTCTGCCAATTACTGACAAAGTGATACAAGATGCTTTCCTCTCCCTTTATGATCTATTTTTGAATCTATAAACTTTATTTTATTTTCAGTTATGGCTTTTCCATAACGAGTTTCCCAACTTGGTAAATGTTGATGTTATATGATTTGGTAATTGGAGGGATCTGTTACCCATTCTTTTCTTTAATGATTATTTGCAAACTTATTTTGTCTCTGTTTACAGCTGCTGGTATAATAATGTGCAGAAATCGGATGGGAAGAACAACCACTGCCCGATATTCTGCAGCCGATAAGACCAACAGTCTCTCTGCAAGTCTTTGAGATAAAAGATTTAATTGAGGAAACGAGGATGGTTACATTCTAAGTGCAGCAGTGTTTCTACAAGTCCACTCCAGCACCTCTGTGTCTTATCCTATAGTCGGCAACAAGTAGCTATTATCATATATACAGTCATAGCCAAAAGTTTTGAGAATGACAGATATTATATTTCACAAAGTTTGCTTCCTCCGTTTTTATGATGGCAATTTTGCATATACTCCAGATTGTTATGAAGAGTGATCAGATGAATTGCAATTAATTGTCCCTCTTTGCCTTGACAATGAACTTTAGCCCCAAAATTATTTCCACTGCATTTCAGCCCTGCAACAAAAGGACCAGCTGACATCAGATTCTCGTTAACACAGGTGAGAGTGTTGAAGAGGACAAGGCTGGAGATCACTCTGTCATGCTGATTGAGTTAGAATAACAGACTGGTAGCTTTAAAAGGAGGGTGGTGCTTGAAATCATTGTTCTTCCTCTGTTAACCATGGTTACTTGCAAGTAAACATGTGCAGTCATTGCTTTGCACACAAAGAGCTTCACAGCCAAGGATATTGCTGCTAGTAAGATTGCACCTAAATCAACCATTTATCGGATCATCAAAAACTTCAGGAAGAGAGGTTCAATAGTTGTTAAAAAGGCTTCAGAGTGCCCAAGAACGTCCAGCAAGTGCCAGTACCATCTCCAAAAGTTGCTTCAGCTGCGGGATCGGGGCACCAACAGTGCAGAGCTTGCTCAGGAATGGCAGCAGGCAGGTGTGAGTGCATCTGCACACACAGTGAGGCAAAGACTTTTAGAGGATGACCTGGGGTCAAGAAGGCCAGCAAAGAAGCCACTTCTCTCTAGGAAATACATCGGGGCCAGACTGATATTTTACAAAAGGTACAGAGATTGGACTGCTCAGGACTGGGGTAAAGTCATTTTCTCTGATGAATCTCCTTTCAGATTGTTTGGGGCATCTGGAAAAACGCTTGTCCGGAGAAGGAAAGGTCAGCGCTACCATCAGCCCTGTGTCATGCCAACAGTAAAGCATCCTGAGAACATTCATGTGTGGGGTTGCTTCTCAACAAAGGAGTGGGCTCACTCTGAATTTTGCCTATGAACACAGCCATGAATAAAGAATGGTACCAAAACATCCTCCAAGAGCATTTTCTCCCAACCATCCAACAGATGGACAGTGCCTTTTCCAGCATGATGGAGCACCATGCCATAAGGCAAAAGTTATAACTAAGGTTTCAAAACATCAAAATTTCCATGGCCAGGAAACTCCCCAGACCTTAATCCCATTGAGAACTTGTGGTCAATCCTCAAGAGACAGGTGGACAAACAAAAACCCACAAATTCTGACAAACTCCAAGCATTAATCAAGAAAGAATGTTCGTCCATCAGTCAGTATGTGGCCCAGAAGTTGACTGACAACATGCCGGGGCGAATTACAGAGGTCTTCAAATGAAGGGTCAACACTGCAAATATTGACTCTGCATAAACTTAATGTTATCGTCAATAAAAGCCTTTGACACTTATGAAATGCTTGTAATGTTACTTCAGTATCCCATAGACACATCTGACAGAAAGGTCTAAAAACACTGAAGCAGCAAACTTTGTGAAAACCAATACTTGTGTCATTCTCAAAACTTTTCACCATGAGTGTAGAGCAGTATAGTGCTTCAAATCTTAATATTGTTTTCACATATATATTTTAAAATGCAAAGATGTCTAAGTGTTGAGATGAAATGAGTGAGAAATTCCTCTAGGTTGTTTTTGGGGATTTATTTTCCAGGTTATTTGGGGTCACTTGCTAAATTTCCAGATTAGCCCAAACTATATTCATAGAACACTAATCATCTGATTTTTTTCTTTTTTTTTTTTCTTTCCTGTAATTTTAATTTAAATACTATATACTTTAATGCTAAACCTATCACTGCATAATGTGTTGGTAATGTAGCATTCTACATCTTATGATTTGTTTTGGCGAGAACTTCTGTACAGCTCCCTTACTCCACCCTCTGAATTGATTGAAGGTGTTCTGGGATCGCTGTCATTGCAGAGCTGAAGGTTCAGTTTTGATTTTCTTCTGTCATAATTCTCTTGGCTGGGAACATCAATGGCCTAGTGGAGAGAGAGAGGGAGAGTGTGGAACTCTGACGTGACAGAATACAAATTATATGTTTGCAACTACTTTTTAAGTTTGGTTCTAGCCAAATGAGGTCACTAAACGTCAATACCTATAAGATCCTGCTTGCTCCTGTAACCAACAGATAAAAGCTCATAATTTATTCCTGCCCTGAACCATCGTTCCATAGTCAGCATTCTGCCAGCTACCCAGCCGTCCTGATCCATAGTAAGCATTCAAGAAAGGTTCAGACAGAATTATTAGCGCAGAGGTGCTGCAGCAGCTTCACATTATCCCTGACGGTTTGGCCAAGCTTCGTCAGCAGGACCAATCAGAGTAGATTGGGATGGCAAAGTAAGCCAATCCCATCGCCGGATTATTTTCATGAGGTAGATGGTGGCAGGTTGCGCATTTTCCAACCAAACTACGATCCTAGGTTCAGTGGCTCAGTGGTTAGCACTTCTGCCTCTCAGCACTGGGGTCATGAGTTTGATTCCCGACCATGGACTTAGCTGTGAGGAGTTTGTATGTTCTCCCCGTGTTTGCGTGGGTTTCCTCCTGGCACTCTGGTTTCCTCCCATGTCCCAAAAACATATTCGTAGGTTAATTGGCTGCTATCAAATTGATCCTAGTCTGTGTGTGTATATATGTTAGGGAATTTAGAAAAATGTGAAGATACCGGGTTTTCTGGCCCAATGCTACCCACTTCACGCTGGCTGGCCACCCACGGGTGCCTTCCTATGCCAGGGAAGTCTACCCAGTACCTTCTAGGATTTGTATAGTCACTCAGGCAAATACAGTTAGAAAAATACAACAGTACATTTATTGTTATACAAACATCACTAGAATATTATGTACACACAGTAAATAAATGCCAGGCAGGTTTACCACATCATCTGTCCCTTACCCCACTAGTTTAAGGAGTTAGCCACCTGGATGTCCTGACTTAAAGGCCCATGGAGTTCTTCTCTTAGCTGCACCTGGCTGTCTCAGCTGCATATCTAGACTCTGGTAGAGAACGACAACTCAAAACCAGATCTTGCTCCTTTTATGAATGAAATCCCAGAATGAACACCCCTCCCCCGGAGTGGCTCCTTATATCTAGGGTCTAATTTCCACAGTCTTCTCCTCCCTGGGCAAACCCCTGGGTCTATTCTTCTTAACCATTGGTCAGTGCTGGACTAGGCAGGGTTGGAGAGGGCAGTGAAGATGAGCTGGCCTTACACAGAACCTCCCCTGTTAGATGGCCTGTCTGAAATAGTCTTCTGAAAACAATGGATACTAATTAGTTTAGCCCCGCCAGAATCTTTTAACCTGATCCCTACCCATAATCCCCCTGGCTTCACTTTGAAGACAATGAATAACCTCACTGCCAAGTCATCAATATACAATATAAATATTTACACTGAGCTACAATGTCCCCTTAGCCACATGTAATTAGACAATGCAGTTGTAGTCTGGTGAGCTGGGGAACAAAAGCATGGGCTATAAAAAGTACTTGATATAATCCATATTATATGAGAAACGAAAAACAGAATGGTAACAGGTTTATCACACTCTTTTCGTCACAAGACTGTAAGCTCTATTAGAGTAGGGACTGATGTGAGTGTGTTCTCTGTACAGCGCTGCGGAATTAGTGGCGCTATATAAATAGATGATGATGATGCAAACTAAGTTTGCTGCTATGTCTCCAAAAGCAGGACAGTAGACTTGTACCTCGAAATGCGTTGGATTGTCCGATAGACCTTTTTGAGCAGCTTGCAAAAACAAATAGTGTTGCACGTCACAAATTACCTCCACTTTATTTAGCAAACAACCTTAGACGTTATCCTAAGGTGGAAATGAGTTCTGCACTGACAGCAACCAGGGAGCACTATCGAGCGAATCGACTGAGGTGAGCAAGGGAGCTGTACAGCCAAAACATATTTGGTGGACAAAATATTCCTAGATCATTATTACTGCGTTGTGATTGACAGTGCTCAATACAGTGTATGTATCTGAGACAAAGAATTACCATATTATATTGCATAATAGAGATAAAGTAGCTGGCTAGTCTAGGTGTTGGTACACAGTGACATAGACGGGCTGATTGTATTCCAACATGATCTAACAATTAGGGTGACAAGAGGCTGTAAGATGTGGAATTTATATTGCTGAAGTTGCTGAATTACTTTGCACAGAGCTAGTAACCAGCTGAAGTATCCCTGTTCTGATAAGGTTCTGTTAATATTTGATTTGTGATGGCTGTATAACTAAAACATTTGGTGAACAAAATTTTCCTATATCAGTGTATCAATATCATTATTACTGCGTTGTGATTGACAGTGCTCAATACAGTGTATGTATCTGAGACAACTAATTGCCATTATATTATATTGGTTAATAATACTTGTCCGCTCCATTTGGTCAATGATCTACTTCTCTCCAATAACCACCTCTCACTCTTCCGTCAGTAGTTTCCCTTACTGTGGAACTCTCTAACCAGTCTAACCAGACTCTCTCTCCAATCTTTCAAGTGCTCCCTGAAAACTCACCTTGTCAGATGGGTTGTCTAAAACTGCAAAAAATAAGTATGAATGCATGCCGTTCATCCACACAGCGTTAAACTTAAACAAGTTGTTGGTTTATTTGAGAATAGCAACAGCAGCAGTGATGCAGGTACACACAGGGTTAATGGCTGCAGCAGTTGTAACAGTTATAGAATACATTTAGGGTCATACAGCAGCAGGATGCAGCTGTCATTAATTACCTTCTCTTGCATTAGTTGTCACTAGAGGACCAACAGAGAGAGTGTGAGAGAGGAGACGGCATACACAGCGCACTTTTTTCCAACAGTTTGGAGGCTGATTCAGTCTTGTACCAAGAAGGGCCCCAAATCACTGAAATTGTGGCCCCCGAGTGGCCACTGATATCAATCCACGTCCAGTGAGCTATCGATCACTTTGAGTGATCAAAAGCTGACCCTACTAGCTGTGTCCCATTTGATCCGGCCATGTGACCTGTGCATCCATATTTTGTCGCTCACTTTGGTGCCCCATGTAGCTGTTTGACATAGAAGCCGCTTAACTGGATCTGTCTCGTACATGCGACCGCTAAAAGCACCATGAAAGTGTCTGCGACTTTGCCAGCGGAATATAAAATGCCATTTCTATTAAAGTCAAAACCCGGTGAGTTTTGCCTTTTAATAAATTAGCTGTTTTTAAATCGCAGACACTTTCATGGTGCTTTTAGCTGTCTATTCATAAGGTCATGGGCACAAAGGGTTAATAAGTTATGTTGCCCTCTGATAATGTTTCTTTCCTTTTAAACAATTACTACATTGTCATTGACAATGCTCAATACAGTGTATGTATATGAGATGCTAAATTAGAATCTCCGTCTCGTAGATCGAGATGAGGAATTTGCTGATCAACCTGATGTGGAATTGGAGACTTCCGCGCCCCCCCCCCCTCCCCCCCCCCCCCTACCCTGAATTAAATACGCACTCTCTTTACCCCTGCAAGATTGTTTAAATAACTTTGTCTTGAAAAATATAATTTGTGTACCTGGGTGTAGAGAAAGGAGCAGGATGACTGAAACTAGAATACAGGTTGTTTATGTAGAAGTTACTAATAACCTTTATAGATAGATGTGAAATCAGGGAGCCCCCTATATAATGGATCACTAACACTAAAATACAAGTTGCTTATGTAGAAGCTGTTACTGACCTTTATAGCTATGTGTAAAAGTTCCAATACCCTAACAGACGCTGACATGTAGCATTGTAATTGTATATAGCGGCTGAACGCAGCTACAGGTCTGTTCTTGGACATAGACTGACGGGAGTATCCGTCTATAGGCCGGGAGACTGCTGTACGTTTCAAACATCTTCTCCCGCAATATAGCTCTTTTTTTTTTTTTTAGCTCTACTAAAGAGTCATTTATTTGCCGGTTTCAAAACCTGCGCAGGTCGCTGGCGATTTTGCTCTCGGACGCCGGAGTTGCTCTGGATGATAAAAACACAAAGCGCTTGCAAATGTGTAACTGTTTCAAAACCCTTATATCACATGTGGATTAGGAGAAACCGTCACGATATTACATATTGGGGGCACTGTTACATATTTATTAAAACTATGCTTTATTTAGTTATTAAGGAGACAGTTTACCAGTTGGCATTGGGCTGGCCGTCTCTAGGGGTGGGGGCCAGAACATATTATTTAAAATATGATGGGCAAGAAGGTTTAAACAGCATACAGTTATCTTTCTATTTTTCCCATTGCTTTTCCTGACGTACGTCTAACCTCCATGTGATCGATTGAATGCTTTGTATTCATTGCATGTTAAAAATCAGGACGTCTACTTTGTAATGTGACACTTTGCAAAAATCAGCTTTTTCTGGTGGTTTTGCCTTTAGGAAATCTGGCGGTGGGACAACAGCTGTAATCACGGTCTTACATGAGACAACTTGTATTTTAGACTTAGTGATTCTTTAAACAAAATCCGTGTAAATACATTGTCATTAGGAGGGATTAATACAATGTACCAAAATGTTACATAAGTTTTTATTTGACACAAGCAGCATTGTTGTTTGTATAATCTCCTGTAAATAATTATAACAATAGTGCCAATTACTCGTCACCACCTGCAAGTCTTCTTTAGGAAACGGTCAGTTGTGCTTTAAAAAAAATAGTGGAATTGGTCCACGGAATCAGACCTATTTGTCCAGAAATTTCTGGGTTTATGGGCCCAAAACAGCCATATATGGATAGGGATCACAGACATGATTACCAAGACCGAGGAAAAAAGTGGTTGACGATTATCGCAATCATGGTTCGATCACACTGAGCCACATAGAATCCGTCCGTCTGCTCTCCAAAGTAAAATCTGCTCACTTGGCTGTCGGACCAAATATATATTGCCTTATATTTTAAAATGAATTTTTCAGTTTATACCTCTCCCTGTCACAATTGTGTACCCCCAACAATTCTGTGCCCCCTCCCCAAAAAAAGCCAAGTCAGCCTATTGGATAATCGGGCCCTGAGCACGACCCATTAATACTTGTAATCCTTTGGTACACACACACACACTAATACGTTGGATGTGTGTAAAGATTCCAGAGCTTCTGGTCAGTATAGAAGTTCCACACAGATCTTAGTGTTTGTGGTAGATTTACTTAAGCTTCTTTAAAAGGTAAAGGGGAGATGTTGCCTGTGGGAACCAATCAGATTCTAGCTATTATTTACCTAGTACATTCCAGAAAGCGATAGCTAGAATCTGATGTGTTGGTGTGGGTAAGGCTGGGTACACATTACATGTTGTTCAGACAATTATCGGGTCAATCACACGATAAACGACCACTAGGCCCGATATCGCATTAGTGTGTACACTTCAACAATCATGTTTTATCGTTCCACAAAACTCATCGTATTGTTTCATTTGATTTTTAAACTGGACTAAAGATCTCGTTCAATGATGGAACGATGTCAGCCGAATTCTGCAGTGTTTCTGCACTCGCGACCGGCAGTGTCCATAGATCTCTATGGAGTGTGCAGAGTCACCATCTTTTCAGCCGATGGTTATGACAGTAAAACGTGTATAGTGTGTGCACAGGAATCGGCTGCTGATCGGGACATTGTCGTCGGTAAAATCATTAACGATATCGCATGGGGAGAAATTTTCTGTAGTGTGTACCCAGCCTAAAACCTCCCTTTTCCATTTTAATTATTCTACCCCCTTGCCTTTTAGACTGAGCAGAGGCGTGTCCGGTTCTAAGGCCGTCTGTTCCAGTGTCGCTGTAGCACGTTGTGTTAACCACATACAAATGCATTACTGAGATATAATCGTGCTACCCAGATACAGCTATCTGATTGGAAAGCCTGTGGTTAGAGATAACAAATAGAGAATTGATTTATTTTTGGCAGGCTGCCTTCTGTCATAAGAGCAGAACAGTTATTAGTTATTTATCCCCGTTCTCTAAACTGTTCGTAGTATTGGACCCAAAGAAAAGTAATTAATAATCCATATTTATAGGGAAAATGCATTAGAGTAAAATACACTTGTTTTTAACTTTGGTTATTTTTTTTTAATATTGCGAGAATTGTACTTTAATAATAATTCTGCCTTCATTGACTGTTCGAGTGTTTCATGATGTAATACTTTTAGATTTTGTAACAATGTTAATTACAAGTAATGAGTGTAACTACTGCTGCAGTCACGCATGGGTTAATCAGTGTTTGCTTATTATATAATCTAGCTGTATTTTTGTATTCACTTTAGTATTACATTATATTATGTCTTTGTTCTGTAAATATTTACTATACTGGTGCTGGAGATGATGTTGCTTTGCTGTATATTAACCACTAATTATTACTATTAGGCATGTGTGGTATCTTATATATTACGCAATAAAACTATTCTATAAACTTGTGTTGGCTTTTTATTAGGCTATCTTTGAGTGTATAATTAGGGATTTGATTGAGACAACAAAACCTTTTTCCCCTCCGGCCTGTGTCATCGTGAATGCAAATATTCAATACTGACATTTTGGTTAATATCTTACTGTTTTAATAGCAAATAAATGCTGAAAACAATCACCGGGCTTAATAATGAAGTATAGTGTTTTATTAAATCACTGTCAGAGCATCTACGGTTCTGTCCTCTTGCAGGACTAAAGGAATCATTATCAACATTTATTTTATATAGCGCCACTAATACCGCAGCGCTGTACAGAGAACTCGCTTACATTAGTCCCTGCTCCATTGGGGCTTACAGTCTAAATTCCCTAACACACAAGGACACACAGACTAGGGTCAATTTGTTAGCAGCCAAGTAACCTACCAGTATGTGTTTTTGGGAGTGTGGGAGGAAACCGGAGCACCCGGAGGAAACCCATGCAAACACGGGGAGAACATACAAACTCCTCACAGATAAGGGCATGATTGGGAATTGAACTCATGACCCCAGTGCTGTAAGGAAGAAGTGCTAACCACCTCTTAAAAGTTTGAAACTGTTCCTGAAATGCGCTGTAAAGTTTGAAAAATGTGCAGAAAAAAAGATTTGAGTAAGACAAACAGGTTTGAGTAGTGGACCTAGAAGAATTGATGGTGTATTGAAGGCAAAGGGTGGTCACATTAAATATTGATTTGGTTTAGGTTTCTCTTCTGTTCATTCACTGCATTTTGTTAATTGATAAAAATAAACTATCAACAAACAAACATTTTGCACATTACTGTATATTTTAATGATTTCCAAGTTTCCTGGATCTTCCTTTTTTTTTTTTTTATTTTTTTTTTTTTATTTTTGTTTCTAAATTTTAATAGCTCATAAAGTGAACAAAATCTCAATCCAGAAAGTGACTTCAACAGTTCGTTTGTGAATCCTTTAGAATTTGTCCTTTTTCTTTACTCGAAATAACTTCTTTGTTAACCTTGAAAATTTACGTCTGGAAGAAATGTAATGCAACATATCACACGTGTGTGGGTTATTCCCCAGCGTATCGTGGTTACTGCATTATGGAGATTGTGGTCACATTATGCAAATTGTGTGTATCGTACACAGCACAGGTTTTAGTCACGGACACAAGTGTTGAATGTTTTGCAGAATTCAAATTGCACTTGGACAAACCATGTTGTGATGTAAGGGGTGCAAATACCGGGGGTACTCACTATTACGACTGTTGCTATCCCGACCCTACTTACCTCGGCACAGTCACTCTGTCATCCAACGTCTTAAGGTAGTAATTTAAAGAGGAGCCGCCTGTACAAGGTTATTTAATAAGCCATGTACATTGTACAGGCGGCGCTTCCTTAAATTACTACCCTAACAGGTCCGATGACAGAGTGTCCCTTCAATCCGATGTCATCGGGCGCTGCCGGGATCTTCAGCTGCCACAATTTACTAAAGTCTTCCTCTCAAGCTGTCGGTCTTTCCAGTCGACGATGAAGTCTTTACCCCGTGCCGGGGTAAGTAGTGTCGGGATAGCAACAGTTGTTAAATCATCATCGTTTATATAGCGCCACTAATTCCGCAGCGCTGTACAGAGAACGCACATCAGTCCCTGCCCCATTGGGGCTTACAGTCTAAATTCCCTAACACACACAGACAGGCAGACACAGACTAGGGTCAATTTTTTAGCAGCCAATTGACATACTAATATGTTTTTGGAGTGTTGGAGGAAACCGGAGCAACTGGAGGAAACCCACACAAACACGGGCAGAACATGCAAACTCCTCACAGATAAGGTCATGGTCGGGAATTGAACGCATGACCCCAGTGCTGTAAGGCAGAAGTGCTAACCACTTAGCCACTGTGCTATACCGTGGTATATAGTACCCAACCTGCAAATACAATGTCTCTTTTTGTACAAAAGGTAAAACACGATCTGATTTTGCATGTAGCACACAAGCAGCTTTATATTACACTGTGATTTAGAGATTAGCTATCACTGAACATGCAGGATTGTATCTTCTATCAGGATCAGCTAATGACACTTAAGTGTCATTAACAGATAACCAGGATAAGCTGAGGCCCTAGGTATCAAACTAATACCACTTTCACACTCCCGGACCAATAGATAGAAATTTAAAGAGGCAATGTCATGTTAAGTTTTTAAACACTTAATCTTAGGGGTCCCCACATTGCCGATTTAAATTTCTATTGACAGACGTCGCTGAGCCGAACACTTGTTCAATCGGAATCGCTTGCTGTCAGCATGGTGCTCCTATCGGAGATCTCCAGCGTCGTCTTGAAGGCAAGTCTGTTTATTTTACATTTGGTTCTGCAGCATTTCAGGTTTTATTTCTAGGGCTTTTTCATTTTGGCACATTGACAATAGCTACATCATACCCACCCTAAACAATCATATGTGAGTAAAAGGAAAATGGTTTTGTGGTCAGTGAAATTCTTTCAGTTTCCCTGTTTTGCTTTTAATAAACTCCGGCTGGGCTGCATACGATGAGAGAATTGGTCTCTGATCATTACAGTGTTTGTGGCCACACAAAGGGGCTTATGTTAAGTTGAACCCAGTTTGCATTTGACTTAACGTGAATTGATAAAGACAGAAAATATAGTAATGTTTGATATAAATTTGATTTTTATTTTGTTATAATTTCTTTCATTATAAGAATGCAAATGAAAATATTAATGTTACAGTACATACAATCCCTGCCCCCCTCAAAAAGAAAATCTAAATCTGTACTAACATGTTAACGGTTTCCCTCCTCCCACATGATGTGACGCGGAGGGGCCTCCAGAGAAGTCGTGAACGACGGCGATGTGACATCATTGTTCTTTCTTCGCACCCCATAAACGTGCCCAGGAATATATGATGTTTGGGTACCGTAGTACTCCGTAATGGGCGCAGCCAGACATTGCCGTGATGTGAATTCCCCCTCTTAATGAGGCCCCAGGTATGACCTGATAATGATCCTAAACTATCCGAGCATTTTAATTTTCCAGCCACCGCTCGAGGTAAAACTGAATAATTCCTCAGCACCGAGCGCATCCCAAATGCAACGTCTCCTGATCACCGTAAGAAGCATTTTATGGGTGAAGGCCGCTATATAATGTAACACTTGATGCTACAATAGTGGGATAATGTGACCACATTTATAAAGGCTGACAAGTGATGCGTTGAATTATTATCATCACTATCCTTTATATATATATATATATATATATATATATATATATATATATATATATATATATGAGTTATACGGTTGTTCTTTGCTGCAAAACAAGCAGTGGGAGGCCGAGTGGTTCTCACACAGGGAATATACTTCTAAAGTGCTGATTTCCTAATATTTTCTCAAGTTTACAAGCAGCAGCTGTTTCAGTCCTGTGAATCATTTCTGGCTCACAGCACTGTGGTCATGATCTCAATTCCCAACCATGACCTTATTCTTTGTAGGTTATTTGGCTGCTATATCAACTGACCCTGGTTTGCTTGTCTGTCTGTGTGTGTTAGGGAATTTAGACTGTAAGCTCCAGTGGGGCTGGGACTGATGTGAGCGAGTTCTCTGTACAGCGCTGTGGAATTAGTGGCGCTATATAGATGATAATGATATATATTCATTGCCAACTTACCTGCTAATAAACT
The DNA here is from genome assembly GCF_038048845.1 of Mixophyes fleayi. Taxonomy (NCBI): domain Eukaryota; kingdom Metazoa; phylum Chordata; class Amphibia; order Anura; family Limnodynastidae; genus Mixophyes; species Mixophyes fleayi. The sequence continues at coordinate 6,905,883 of NC_134412.1, forward strand.
TTTCAAGAGGTCTGGTCCTGGGAATGCCCTAGAAACACATTCTGCACTTAATTGAGCTGGTTTGTGTTTAGACCACATGTGAGATGAATCTCACATTCATCCTCCCAGGGCTTGAAGACAATACCCTTCATTTATGTCAATGTTTCCATCTCTCTCCTACTAGAAAAAGAAATCGTTGTCCTGCATAAAAATAATATAAAATTTACTTTGATATCCCAAGAATAAACAGTATTGTTGGAAACCATTAGATAGCAAAATATGGTAACGTGTCTGGTTGTGAAACTAGCAAGGGGATTAATCAAATATATAAAAGTGGTGAAAAAATGTCTCGGTTCTGTAATGAGTTGGGTCACCCACGGCCTTGTGCATAGAGGCAGACATACTGAACACACAGTACTGCGTTTATTGAGTTTGGGCACACGCACGCCCGAATTCAAATACTAGCGAATGTGAAGATACGTGCGCTGATGAATTCGGGTGTAGGTCTGCTCTGGTCTGCTACACTGCAGGATACGTCCAAAACCTATGTGGATTATACATTCGCAAAAGAACGCACCAAACAATAAACCTATTCAATTAATGTTACCTGTTAATAATATAGTAGTCACACTATATTAGGGATTAAAAAAAAAGTTTTTTTTTATATTTTTTATTCCATGAAATACATTTATTAGGATGACCTTAATGTCTACTGAACATAAAATATATTTTTACAGTTGCTCCTGCTGGCAAACACATGTTATAGCTGCATACACAGCTGTCATCACTAGTTCTCAGGACTTAGACTAGCCCTGTAGCTGGTGCAAGAGATGCGGCAGAAAAACAAGTAAACTTGAGATGCCCAAAACTTCAATCAGACACTGCTGTGTGCGCTCCAGTTTGGCACGCCATTACTGTACATTGGCTACGGTCAAATGCCAGGTCCCTCCCTGAAATCATAAGCTGTAGTTAGTGTCCTTTGCGGTCAAAGATCAAATTTGCGGATTATACTCACAAAATCTGCATTTACAGTCCTTGGATCAGGCAGTTTGCCTTTTGTTTAATTTTAAATAAACTCCAACTTATTTGCCAAAGAAAAGAATATTGGGGGAATTCAATTCCCCCTGAATTTCCGCTGTGTTAAAACCTATTACGGTTATTACGGTAGTTTTAATCCAGCTTTCTGCTCACAGCTCAAAGAGCAAAAAGCCAGCAATGAAACTACCGTAATAATGCGCAGGACGTGTTACTTTTACTCGTAACGCGGCCAATTGAATTTCCCCCCTATCTGTCTAATAATTACAGTGTTTGTGCTCACAGGCAGAGGGTCTGATGTAGAGTTGGCCGCAAAATTGGTGTAATTTACTCTTAAAAAAAATCCAATGCAAAAAAATTTTGCATCTACGCCTAAATGATGAGTCAGCAAATGCGTGTGCAGGAGTAAAGCCATGTGGTGCTATTATGCACCAGTTATCATCATGACAGTGAAGACTGTTTTTAAGGGGCATATTCAATTGTTGGCATAACGTGCCTAAACTAACGCGGCGCATGCCCTATTACCGTCATTACGGTACATTTCACGCTGGATTTCAGCTCGCGGTCCAGGGAGCTGTGAGCTGAAATCCGGCTTAGTATTACCGTAATAGCGGTAATACTTTTTCCGCGGCGGAAAACGCCAACAATTGAATATGCCCCTAAATGTATTATTTTGTTCAAAAATAAGTCATGTAATAAAAAAAAAAAAACTGTGTGTCTCAACCTCCCCCCCAAAGTGCAGCTCCCAGCGTAGACCGCTAGTGGCGAAATCTAGGAAATGAACCGCGGACTGAATTTTCTACAGGAAGAGGGACTGCAAAGAAATGCAGCCCCCCCACTCCTAGAAGAGAAGAGCTTCGTGCTGCAGTACTAGTGCTCTTCCCAAATATATTATTTTAAATAAAAAAAACTAACAAAAATAATGAGAAATGCCTCTAACTTTCTGTCTTTTTGAGAGACAGGTCAAAGAATTTATTCAAAGCTTTAAAGTCAAAAAAATAACCTATCCTGCATTTAAGACTGTGGAACTTAATCACTATTTGTTTTACATATAGACTGACAGACAAGTGGGTGTATTTGAGAATATTAGCGCTGTACAGATATACTGTGAGCTGCTTTAACGCCTTTTGTAAGTAACAGAGGCATCTAGTTTGTATCGTAATGGTTGTTTTCTAAGACCAGATAAGACTCTCTACTCTCCACACTATGGAGTAGATTTTATTAAAGGGAGGATTACGCATGCGCAATACAAAATGAACTGTGAAGACAGCATACGCAGCCCTTTGACGCTACATTAGGCTGCCGACGAAAGGAATATCGCAGAGGAGGAGGGATTTCGATGCACATCGCAAGGTTAGCAGAGTTTGGTAAATTGCGGCGGTGTAAGTTTATATATCGTGGAGACCATATAATACAATAAATATTATTTATTGGGCTACATATGAAGAAATCACAGCCTCCAGCTATGTTTGGACTAAAATCCAATGAAAACAGTTATAACACCACAAAGGCTAATGGAACAGTAACTGGCTGTTTAGGAGGCTAATTCATTATAGCAGTTTACACTAGCAACTTCAATGAGTTACTGCTATACCCTGCCACTTCTGTAGGTTGTAATGGGGCTTTAAACCTACAATCCCATGAAAAAAATGTTTATTCTCTTTAACATAAATCACTCTTTTTGAGACTTTGCAGACAAGCTGCTATTAATAATTTACCGTTTGCGAAGTGTCATGTTACTACCATGGCAACCACAGTCACATGACACATGATGTAGTGAGCAGAGATGCTTTGGAACACCTCTTTTTTTCTGCATGCTCATTCACAGCACAATCCCCCTGCTCCTACCTCTGCCATCATGTACATGAAGGGAGAGCCCTGACTCAGATTATTGCTAAGGACAACAGAACCCAACTTTTCCTTTATAGATGTTTTAGCAAATATATCCCAAAGTGGGCGCCCTATGTAGTGATGAGCTGCCGTTGATGAGCAGATTTTAAATTTTTTAGTCTTTGTGAAGTGCTCTTTGATTGCATTTTTATATTCTTTTTTTATTTCATATGACGTATCTGTGCTTATTATTATTAAAATATTGAATATTTGATTAGAGCCAATTCTTTGTGTTGTTAATGAATTCTGCCATATCGATATTTATATCCATTTTTTAATATACTATTGTTGTTATTTTTTTTTAAAGTTTTATTCTTGTGGGTTTTATGTTTTTAGGGGAGCTGTTAAAACGGCATAAAACAGCTGTATTGTCTCTATAGCTTTCCATTTATATAGACTTATTCATTCGTACAGCCTGAATGTATTTTGCTTTTCACTATAAAAATCAGCCTGAAGTCGTCTAAATCATGACTACACTCCACTGTTTAGGTATTGTGACAAATAAGACAGTAGCTAAGCATGTTAATAAATATTATAGCTCATTAATAGTTATACTTCTAGACATCGCCACAAGGCAGAGATTTAGGAGGTAATAGATGTAAATTATGGTTTGTTGAGTGCTTTCTGCAGCGGGAATGTGCTTCTGATTGGTCATGTTTTATTGGGCTTCATTTCCTGAGCAGTTGTCTACAGTGTACAAAAGGAGGAAACCATGGAAAAGGTACTTCATGAAAAGTAAAAAATAGAAATACATTTTCCATTTAAGTTGAGCAGCACAGTGGCTAGTGGTTAGCACTTCTGCCTCACAGCGCTGGGGTCATGAGTTCAGTTCCCGACCATGGCCTTATCTGTGTGGAGTTTGTATGTTCTCTCCGTGTTTGCGTGGGTTTCCTCCGGGTGCTCTGGTTTCCTCCCACACTCCAAAACATACTGATGGTTAATTGGCTGCTATTAAATTGCCCTTAGTCTGTCTCAAACTGTGTGTGTTTTAGGGAATTTAGACTGTAAGATTCAATGGGGCAGGGACTGATGTGAATGAGTTCTCTGTACAGCGCTGCGGAATTAGTGGCCTGGTGTGGAAACCCCCGTCTACAAATCCTGCGTTTGCCCCTGGAACCCCTGAAGTCACTCACAGTATACGAGCCTTAGTTTGCGTTACCACATTCTATGCACAGTTCTAGAAATTTATATTATGTCTACATTATGAGAGGCTATGGAGCAAAAGGAAAGTAATGGACATCTGTTACCTGCCCCTTAACATTGTGATATTAGTCTTAGGAATACTGAGAAGTTCAACTAAGAGGTTTTTCAGAAGCAGAACATCGTGTCTGTCTAAGGTGTTATCGGTGTCTGGTCTGTCTCATTTATGGCCTTGTCTTTATATAATAATAATAATAATAATAATAATAATAATCAAAACACACTTCCCTCCTAGGAACTCTACTAGATCAGGTGTTGGGTTCCTCACTTCTATTTTATCATCTTATGTTGATTATATCTTGCCTCTGTACATTGTCTCCCTGTGCCACATCAAAGATACTTCCCATTTTTCCTTTTGATTTAGATATTCAATCGAAGCGCTCCAATAACTTTTTCACCTCTGACATTACGATGATATCACTCATCACCAAGGATTGAAAACTATTAATACATTTCTTTCTCGTGATGTATAAGTCACAGGGAGACAATGTAAATTTATTCTGGATTTCATATTTTTTTATTCTCACTCAGTCATGTTGTTTTTGACATACCTTTTATTTACAGACACCAGGTTTGCTCCAAGTTTCATGAACTTACATGGGTGCCTTTTAGGATCTTTATGTTAGGAGCTCTCAGATATAGATAGATAGATATATATATATATATATATATATATATATATATATATATATATATATATATTTAAATTGCCTTGGATATCTAAACACAATATATGTATCATAAATAAACTTTATTAACTGATTTTCCTATTCATTGTTAACAATAGAGTCCCTACTCTGATACTTAGTGTAAAAACATACATTCTTGTAGTTATATAAAAAACAGGATATAAATTAAAATATAAAAATATGATAATATTAAATATTGCAAGCGAGACATACTTATTTAATTTATTAACAGCTCTAAATATAACCCTATAAAAAGGCTTTCCAATTTAGAAGACACTATAGACACTACTATTTGTAGCCCTGTATACGATTGACTTAAACAAATCTTCCCTAATTTTTTTTCCACTTTTTTACTTCCTATTTTTTTTTTGAATCGAAACACTTTCATCACTCTTTCACTTGTGACATTATGTTGATATCTGTCACGGGCACTAGGAGTCTTGCCCAGGAATTCACCAGATGACTGGGCTTACCAGAGTGGTGAAGTTAACACAACGGTCCTCTGGTAGCAACGTGACTAGCGGAACATATGTCACAGCAGATGGAGAGAGAATGCCAATAATTAATAGGAAAGTCAGTGACTTGCAGCAATCTTGGTCAATGAGTCAGCGACTAGCTGATATAGTGGAAAGGCAGATTTGAACACGGAGATCAGGATGGACGTGAGCAGATGCAGGGAGGTAGCAGGGAAGTCAGTGGTCTGCGTACAGCAAGTTGTACCACTGCTTATGGTGAGAAGACTTGTCCAGGTGCAGGTAGGTAGCGGGGAAGTCAGTGGTCTGCGTACAGCAAGTTGTACCACTGCTTATGGTGAGAAGACTTGTCCAGGTAGGTAGTGGGGAAGTCAGTGGTCTGCGTACAGCAAGTTGTACCACTGCTTATGGTGAGAAGACTTGTCCAGGTGCAGGTAGGTAGTGGGGAAGTCAGTGGTCTGCGTACAGCAAGTTGTACCACTGCTTAATAAGTGAGGATGTGTACAGGTGTCGATGAGTGGAGGCATACAAAGGATAATAGGATGCAGACACTGAGAGCACAGAGGAACTTGATCCCAACAGATATGCAGCGTATCCAGCAAAGTCTATAACGGTATGTGTGGCGCTGCTTGGTAGAGACTTGCTCAGCACAGATATGCAGGCCAATAACGGATAGTCAATCACAATTGTGCATATAACGACTGAGTAGTATGGTTTGTTCCAAACAGATATGCAGCATAACAATAACAGTCTATAGCGGGAATGGATACTGCTGCTGAGAGAGGAAACTTGTCCTAGCGGATATGCAGAGTAAACATAGAAAGTCAATAACAGATAGGCATACCGCTATTCAGTAGAACAGTCTGTCTACAGGGAGATGCAGGGACTGCAGAAACGCTGGACAGCAGAGACGAGTGTAGGAACCACAGGTGAGTAAATCCGGTAATCAGAGTCCAGCTGAGGACACAGGCAGGAAACAGGAGGCTGTAGCAGGTATGGAAACCAGCGATGAGTAGCACAGGGAATCCACAGGAACTGAAGACACGAGTAGTACACAGGAGACAGTAGCGGGTATGGAAACCAGCGATGAGTAGAACAGGAATCCGCAGGAAACTGACGACACTAGTAGAACACAGGAGACACCTTCAGAGACTCACAGGGAATGAGACTCAAGATCAGGCAATGAGGTAATGAGCACAGGTGCCTTAAATAGGGAGAGTTGCCTGATCAACCAATTAGATAAAAGCAAAGGTCACAAGAGTTCTTGGGGGCTGTGCATGCGCAGACCATCAGGATGGCGGACGGCCGCGGTTCAGGATAGGTGCCGGCAGGAAGGCTAGGGAGCCACGCACCAGCGCAGTGGCACTCACGGTCCGGTGAGTGACAATATCGCTCATCACCCAGGATTGAAAACTATTAATACATTTCTTTCTCATGATGTATGAGTGACAGGGAGACCATGTAAATGTATTCTGGATTTCGTATTTTTTATTCTCACTCACAATGATGTTGTTTTTGACATAGCTTTTATTTACAGACACTTGGCACGGCCATGGGCACCAGGCTCGCTCCAAGTTTCATAAACGTACATGGATACCTTTTATGATCTTTATGTTCGGGAGTAGCAACCATGAAGAAAATATAGTGCTCTACGGGCATTACATTGACTAAAATATATTTACATATGGGCTGTAGACATTGAATCAATTGAGGTGTTTGCTTCATATTTGAATAAGAACTAGTTTAGTTTGGCACACACTCTTATAGTCATACAACCATTAATTATCTGATATCACCCTCTTGGCTATAGGAGACATTGTCTAAGCAGAAACATCTAAAAAATGTAGACTGTAACAACTATTTTTACTATTTACATTTTTCAAGTTGTCCCTTAAAGTTGCTTTCCCTGCTAATATAATATTCCAGTTACTTTCCTTGATTAAATGTATTGTTTTAACTTATTAATGAAATTAAGGTTAATGAGTGGCCCCTTTAAATGTTAGAGGGCAGCAGAATTGTATCAGGTTGAGCATCACTGATATACAAGTTCTTCTGTAGGTCATTGTCACCCTTTACCATGTATATAATGGGAAGATGCTCAGTAACTGCCACTAAATATTAGTTTTATATAAAACCTTCATGACATAACAAATTATGTTGTACAGCCAACCCAATGCATGCCCTTAGAAGTAATCTATAATCTTCACATACCATTATTCCAACCTTGTAAACAAAAATGAACCCATAGTCCAACGGTTACATGAGAATTCCATCTCCCTCTTGCTAGCAGGACATAGCCCAGGATTTATTTTATTTGGGAGAATTGAGCCAACTTTCCTACCAATTCGCTGAATATCCTTAGTAAAAAAAAAATAATCAATTAATTTATTACACAGTTGTGATAATTCATATACCACAGCAGGTTGCTGTAACCGTAACCAAAACAACCACAGGCTGCCATAACCTTAACCTATGAACACAGAAAAACATTCACTATTTAGTAAACCCTATTCAGATAACAACACCGAATATCTTTTATCAGTTGGTTTGTAGAGTTGCCCATTGACCACATCCATGCATTTATTCAGTGCAAACAGAATAGTATAGAACCTACATGGTACATGTCTTTGTTTTTAGCTTGACTGGTATCTGAATGCTTTTTCCATTATTTGCTACACAACAAAGCCTTGTTCCACATTGACTTGTACATTCCACCAGCCTTCAACGGCTTGCACATCTTGGCTTGTCTAGGTGTCCGCACAAGAAGAGTAATTAAAAGCAAATTAAAACCGTTTTCTTGACAGGCCGTAGCCTACCTTTGGATCACAAAATCTATGCTTTCCCAGTAATAAGTCCAGACTGCACCCATAGATGGTAGCCACCGTTTTTGACAATGGATCATTGATTCTGCGTCCATACCACCAAACGTGCAATCGATATAGAACCCAAGTAGATGATGTATACCACCAGCCAAAACCATCCCGTGACAAGTTCGAACAGTAACCATTAGGTATACAACCAATATTCTGTCCACACGAACAGCTACCAAACTCTGAGTCTAAGCTACAACTATGGACATTAGTTTTTTTAACATAGGATCATGTGTCTCTGGCCAACCCACACAAAGCTAAGCCCATCCTGCAGAGGTTGGCTGACCAATCATTTTAATCGGACATACTGTATATGCACAGTAAATACGTTTGCTCTGTATTCCTCGCACTATTCAGTGCAATGCAGACACTCTGCCATAAACTTTTATTTAGCTGCAGTGCGAGCCCAGCGTTGTGAGCCTTAGAGTCCTCCTCCATCGTGCATTTCAGTGGGGGTCAGTGGGACCCCAGCTCTGCTCCTCTGAGCCCTGTTTCGGCCTCCACTTCATATGTGTCAGCCCCGTACATGCTCCAAGATGGTCTCTCTTTGCTCGTTTTCAGGTCCCATAGTAATGATTTGGCCGTGAATGACTTTTGCATATGATGTAATCTGGTCTGAGAAACAAATTCTTGAATGCACTCCAAGTGCAAACGTAACTGGATGGATAATAGACAAGACTTCGCTGCCTGTCATTACCAAACTGCTGGATGATCGTTATTTTATTACACACACAGGACTAGCTCTGGCAGTAATAGAATAATGGGTTGTGAATTTGTTTTAAACCATTGTGTACTGTTCTATTTTTAAACCATGTGTCTGTGGGCCATTATTGATCCTCCCTTAATAGAAAGCTCCTTTCGCTGCTAGTGACTCAAGAATTTTGGACAGTAGCTTCCCCATACTTGCCAACTCTCCCTGAATGTCAGTGAGACTCCCTGAAATAGGGGTGATCTCCCTCACTCCCTGAAGAGTCTGGCATTCTCCCTGATGCTGAGCCAGTACAAGACAACCACTGGCTTCGCCATCTGTGGCATGATGACACAGTTCAGAAATTGTGTCCTATGTCCAAGTATTGATGCCTATGGAGGTGGCCATTTTCATGGAGACCAAGATTTAATCAAAGACGAACAGGTAAGACAACATGACAGTAATGGAGACAGAAATATAAAAGACACTGCAGTCTCTAGAGTGTCACGGGCACTAGGAGTTGCTACCCGAGTTTCACCAGATGGAACTCTGCTAGAGAGGCGGGGTTATGGCACGCACCTCAAAGCAGGCAGGTGAATGATTGGAGCGACATAACAGCAGGAGAGTAGAGATAGTCTGAGGAGCGACTTGCAGCTATGGTTGGAGGAAAAGTCAGCGACTTGGAGCTGTAAACTGGAAACTGAAGATAATGTAGACACGAGGAGTGGACGTGGATAGGTGATGGTAGAGGAGGAGTCAGTGGTCTGCGTACAGCAAGTTGTACCACTGTTGTGATGGGAAGAATAGTACTGGTGCAGGTAGGTAGCAGGGTAGTCGGTGGTCTGCGTTCAGCAAGTTGTACCACCGCTATGGTGAGGAGTCTGGTCCAGGTGTAGGTAGGTAATAGGAGAGTCAGTGGTCTGCGTATAGCAAGTTGTACCACCGCTGTGATAGGAGGACTTGTCCAGGTGCGGGTAGGTAGCAGGGAAGTCAGTGGTCTGCGTGCAGCAAGTTGTACCACTGCTGTGAGAAGGAATGAGGACTTGTCCAGGTGCAGGAGAGTGAAGTTGAAAGGCAAACTGTGGCTGTATGGAAACAGCGCGAGTAGAGCAATGTCTTGTGAGGCAGAGATGGAAGGCACAATGAATAGTCTGTATGGAGTAGATGCCTTGCAGTGAGGGGAAGCTGGTCACAGCAGATATGCACAATAACGCTAAGTAGTAGCGTGAGGAGATATCGTAGCTTGAGTGAAAGCTTGTCCTAAATGAAGCAATGCAGTAACACAGTCTATATGGGTACTTGTACCCTGTGCAGCAAACAACAATATGGATACAACTGGTATGCGAGCAATAGACAATAGTCAATAGTCAGTAGAGCATACCCAGTTGTGTAGATCCGGAATCAGCTGAGAAGTGAAGCGTTGTAGCGGTATGGGAACCGCCGCTGAGTTGAGCAGGGAGCAGCGTGGAAGCTGAAGCATGAGTAGAGCTGGAAGCAGTTTGGAAACTGTACACACGAGTAGAGCTGGAAGCAGTTTGGAAACTGTACACACGAGTAGAGCTGGAAGCAGTTTGAAAACTGCACACAGGAGTAGAGCTGGAAGCAGTTTGGAAACTGCACACAGGAGTAGAGCTGGAAGCAGTTTGGAAACTGCACACAGGAGTAGAGCTGGAAGCAGTTAGGAAACTGCACACAGGAGTAGAGCTGGAAGCAGTTTGGAAAATGTACACACGAGTAGAGCTGAAAGCAGTTTGGAAACTGCACACAGGAGTAGAGCTGGAAGCAGTTTGAAAACTGCACACAGGAGTAGAGCTGGAAGCAGTTTGAAAACTGCACACAGGAGTAGAGCTGGAAGCAGTTTGGAAACTGCACACAGGAGTAGAGCTGGAAGTAGTTTGGAAACTGCACACACCTATAGAAGTTCACTGGGAGGGAGACTTCAAGATCAGGCAACTACCTAAGGCTGCCTTAAGTAGGGAGGGGTGATTGATCCATCAATCACATTAGTGGTCAGGTGTAGTTGTTAAAGGGACCTGCGCATGCGCAGTGCGACAGGATGGCGGACGGCCGCGGTTCCACACAGGTGTGAGCGGGAAAGATGGAGAACCACGTACCAGAGTGGAGGCACTCACACTCCGGTGAGTGACATAGAGATTCATTAGCTGCTTTTCTTTAACGCATAGTTGCCTACTCTCCCGGAATGTCCGGGAGACGCCCGCATTTCTGGGAGATCTCCCGGAAGAGCATGGCAGCCTCCCGGTTCTCGCCACCCGCAATAGATAAGTGGCGGGGGTGGGGCTTAATGATGCAAATATTGTGTCATCTCAGCCCCACCCCACGCTGCAATCGGCCAAAATTGTGACAATCGCTTAGGGCGCAGGGCCAAAATTATGCCATTCTTCAAGCCCCGCATGCACACCCGCCTCCCCCGGGATCTCCCTGAAACCAACAAGGAAAAGTTGGCAAGTATGAGCTTCCCTGCACCCTGAGGGAAGGGTACAGTTACAATAACAAATATTTCTACAGTCAGGGCCCTGTTTACAGATTATGCTTCCTCAGAATGTACAGGGTTAATGCATGATCCTGGTCAATCCCTGACTAAAGGCTTTTCCTGTCTCTTATTCAAGAGTTTCCTATGTCCTGATGGCATCACCGTAATGCAACCCTGCAGCTTAAAATCCCCTGCTTGTGCTCGATTAATGCCAGCTTTGGAAGGACGAGACTTTTTATGATTGTACTGACTCAACTGAGTCAAAAGGTCTTGAAGATTGGCAGTGGAAAGTGTTTTCAATCATTTACATTTATTAGAGGTCCAAAATGTGTTTGTTTTTGTTTCATACACAGATTTTGGACACTTAAAAAATTTAGTTGGCCTGTTTATTAAACCCCATCACTGTGCTTAAACTTTAAGAATTTACAAGGATAGGACTTTTTGGCTTTGCCCTATTTATTAACCCTATTATCAAAGGACCTTGGTTGCCTTTGCACTTTATTAGGTCTTTTTCCACCCACCAAAAATATTTGCATATGTTGTCACAACAAGACCAACCTGGGCATATGTGACATATTGGTGTGGAAGGGTTAATTAAAACAAAAAACACCTGGTCTGTCTATTTTTATTATTATCCTTTATTTATAAGGCGCCACAACATTTCAGCAGCGCCGTACAGAATACATACAGTAGACCATAGAGGGTGAAACTGTACAGAGCAATAAATGAATAATACCAGGACTCCAAGAATAGCTAGTAGTGAAGTTGGAGCAGAAGAATACATATATAGACAGAAGGGAGGACGGCCCTGCTTGTAAGAGCTTACACCCTAAAGGGAGGGCAAACAGACAGCCGGCACAATGGGGAGTGAGTGGAGGGGATCTAGCACAAGAGGAGCGACACAGAGGGAACAGAGGAAGAGAGAGGTGAGAAGATAAAGCATGTAGAGATGGTTAGGTGGATGGCTGGTAGGATTTGAAGAACAGATGAATTTTTAGTGCATGTTTGGAGGAGCACATATTAGGGGACAGTCGGATAGAGCGTGGGAGGTCGTTCCAATGGAGGGGGGCAGCCCGGGAGAAGTCTTGGATTCTGGAGTGGGACGAGGTGATCAGAGTTTAGGAGAAGCGACGGTCATTGGCCGAACACTGGGAACGGGAGGGAGTGTGGATGGACAGGGTGTTGGAGATATATGGGACAGTGGAGTGGGAGAGAGCCTTGTAGGTGAGGGAGAGGATTTTGAAAAGGATTCTGTAGGAGAAGGGGAGACAGTGTAAGGCAAGGCAGAGAGGGGAGGCAGAAGAGGAGCGCTGTGAAAGGAAGATAAGTCTCGTAGCCGCGTTGAGTACAAAACGAAGGGGAACAAGGTGGGAGCGGGGGAGGCCAGAGAAGAGAAGGTTAATCAAGACGGGAAATGATAAGTGCATGGACAATGGTTTTCGTGGCATCCTGAGATAGGAAGGGGCGGATGCGGGCGATGTTGCGAAGTTGGAAGTGACAGAATTGGGCAAGAGATTGTATCTGAGGGGCAAAAGAAAAAGAGGAGTCGAGGGTGACCTCCAGGCAGCAGAGTTGGGGAACAGATGAGATGGTGGTGTTGTTAATAGTGAGAGATCAAGGTGGGGTGAAGATCTAGAAGGAGGGAAGACAATGAGTTCAGTTTTGGCAATGTTGATTTTGAGAAAATGTGAGGACATTCAAGCGGAAAGGCAGTCAGATACACGAGAGAGGAGGGGAGGAAAGATCAGGAAAAGAGAGGTAGAGTTGGATGTCATCGGCGATGGACGTCTAAAAGTTGGATGTCTAAAAGATGTCTCAAGAGTTAACATTCTTGGGAAAGTTTCAGTTACTCCCTGACTGATCCCAAATATACAATCGCAACATAATTTAATTAGAGTTATTGTATATATATATATATATATATATATATATATATATATATATATATATATTTATATGCGCAAAACAGTTTCTTTAAAATAAATTAGCCCCTGTGCACATCTCACCAGACCTTGGCAAGGTTTAACAGAGGTTGACCCTATAAACCCCTGCTGGACTCCTTAATTAAAATACCATGCAATTTAACTTGTTTGGACTATTATATATGTTACTTGGTGTTCTTTGTATACAATTTTCTTTAGGGGGTAGTTAGGGAATGAAGTAAATACAATAAGAGTATTGAGCTAATTTTGTGTTACATCTGAGGTGGACTTGTCTTCTAAACCTTCATAATCCACGGGCTGAGGGGTCGACGGCTGGTCCTGTGTTTGTGATGAACCTGTGGATGTAAACCATGGGTCAAGTTAAAGATTATTTTATGCAATTTTGAAAGTATGAGGTATGGTTACATGGCCATCATTGTGGCCCCTGAAGGGTATCAGGTAGCCTATCACTGTGCTAAGAGATTGCGAAACCCACGCAAACACAGGGAGAATATACAAACAGATAAGGCCATGGTCGGGAATTGAACTCATGACCCCAGCGCTGTGAGGCAGATGTGCTAACCACTGAGCCACCATGCATTCGTTTATTCATCATAGATCTCCATATTTTACTCCTACATGGATCCTCAAAGTAATTTGGAAATGTTAATTCCTAATAAGGACTCCTGGTAAATTTATATATTGATTCCTATATTTGCTTTATACCGAGATATATGACATTATAATCCCAATATTCTGTAAATGTATTTGACAGATTTATATTCATATTGGTTCTATTTACGGAATATCTCATTGATTTTAATATATTAATTTAATAATAGAAAAATTACAATATTTTTGTGCGTCATTTTTGGTTTGTTCCTATAATATGTTATATACAGGATCACAAAGAATAGAGTGGAGCAGGAGAACCACTGTCTTGTAGCGTCACTGTTCATCCCTCCCAGGACCCATTGTGTTAATTAGAATTTCCTGAACATCAATAGGAGGAATTCAATTGGCCGCAACGTGGCCTGCACACTATTACCATTATTACGGTAATTTCAACACCGGCTTTTTGTCGCAGCTCAGAAAGCTGGGTTAACTTTACCGTAATAACGGTAATAAGAATAATGCTGCGTTAATCTGCGGGGAATTGAATTCCCCCCATATGTTACTATCAAAGATATCTCCCAATAAACCATCTTATCCCCCTTACTTGTCTACAATCTTCCATCCTTCAATTTATGAATTTCACATAGGTTGTATTGTCCCACTATGGAGTGGCAATTTTTTGGACATACCATTCTCGGCTTCAAATCATTCGTGCTAAAATGTGAAAATAGTTGAACGATAGATAGAGGTCATATGTTACATTTTCCAGAAGTTATAGGAATGGTACAGGCTTTGAATAATAACATACCTCCCATGTAGGGTTTTAGAAGTGCTCTATGCAGTATGTGCAGACCATCCAGCCAATGTAGCCGTCTACAATACTAGAACAATAGGAACCGTATATGAATCAAGAGATTATCTCCGAGACCTCGCATGCAGGTGTACAGCGACTCATTCGCAGCAGTAACGCTGATTGTAGCTGTAAAAAGTCCAAAATGCTATAGGTTATATCAAGAGCAGGTATATTACCAATGTTTCCTCCATATTTGCCTCCAGCTGAATGCTTTGTGCAGCCAACCATCAGGTACAGCTATGGGTGTGCACACAGGGTATAACCATACAGCCCGTCCCACCGCTCCTTCCTCTTCCACATGCACCAATTTCCCCTGTCGGATCCGAGGACCCTAAGATGTTGCTGTACCAGGGCCAGAAAGTCCTCTTGATGGCCCTGCATAGAGCCCTATATATGCAATCCATCCAGTGGTGATGGCATCAACAGCACCTGGGCAAGAGGATCAGTATAACAATCCAGTCATTAGCTCTGATTTCTCACGTATAGCTGCACAATGGGCCAATCATACAGAATAGTTTATAAACACAGGACCTCAATGCAGATCTCCCCTCAACACAAGCTTAAAAGCCTACAGCGGTATCGGTAGAAGAAGAATTAATGTTGCACAGGAATTGTTTATAAAAATACCTACAGCATTTTGATTGTTCTGGCTAAAGCTTCATGTACAGTAATGTCTCATGTTACAATCACAAGCTCCAAGATACGTCAAAGAGGGCAGAGGCTCCACATGGCTGCATGTAAGACAGTGGCTCATGCTACAATCAGAGGCCCAATCACAAGTGAGAGAGGAGGGGACTCTCCTTATACAGTACATACAGCAACTACCATCAGCAGCAGTGTTGAAGCAGTTTGCAGAGGAGAAAGGTCAGTACCTGAATTTGTTCCGTTACAAGTAACTTTCTCTGTTACAAACCTATTGCTGTTGGATTTGAGTGTGTTTCATATAGATACATTAGGGCTCATTTATTAACATTGCATTTAGGAACAAACTTAGCAATAAGAGATAGCTACAAATCAGAAATGTGTTTTAATCTGTCCAGTACGGCGATGGGCAACAGGTAGTCCCCAGCTCCACATGTTGTCCGTCACTGATTTAATGCAAGTTAAACAACGAAAGTAATGTTACAGCTAAATGTGATGTAGTTAAATGTGTGGTCCTGTTATCTTCCATTTCCAGAGTCTGCTTTGTGCACTTGTGATTATGTATAGTCACTTCTATCACTCCTGATTAGCATTCTCCCTATTTGCAACTTTCCACCTCCGATGCCCTGTACAGCCCAAATCAGCTACCCCTTGCAGTCCCTGTACTGTCCTCCTCCAGAACCAAATATCTCCTTCCCCCTCACCACCCCCCCCTCCCACTTCATCCACCTTTCTCCAGCATCTCATCTCAGCCCTTCCTTCAGTAAATAGTTAAAGAGGCCTCAGAATTAGTATCTGAGATTCACCATGAAGTTATACGTTCTAATGATGTCATAGTAGTCATAAAAAAATCAACCATTTCATAACTAAAGAATATAATTAAAGACTATAATTAAATAAAGAATATTACAATGCAAGGCATAGGAGTCAGTATTTGCTGACAAAGTAAAACCAACGTTTATGAAATGGTTTAGGTTAACTAGTCATATAACGGAATAAAATGCTCTGTCTGTGTATTGAGGACCGCACCCAAAGTACAAAAGATGAATTCTGAGACAAGTAGCCCCTCTTAGAAGTGTGTAGCGTCCCACATCAATCCTTTGATGAAGAGCCAGAGTAAGTGTGATTATTGATTGCTAATTGGCAGCTGATAATTGTGGCTCAGCTTTAAAGAAATGACAGTCTGTAAGACGATTGACTATATATATATATATATAGAGAATATAAAACGTCTAATTGTTATAATGTACAGCTGTTCGTTGATCAGGCGTATAGTTGTGTTCTTCGTATCTAGTATGTCTTTTTAGTTCTATAATGAGTTCAGAAAGCCCAGTTGGTACATACAGTATCATCATCATCATCATTTATTTATATAGCGCCAGCCAATTCCGTAGCGCTTTACAATCCGGAACAAACATTAATAAGACAATACTGGGTAATACATACAGACAGAGAGGTAAGAGAACCCTGCTCGCAAGCTTACAATCTATGGGACAGTGGGAGTTTGAAACACAAGGACATGTGCTACATCATATTGTACACTGGACCAGCTAGAATGCAAAGGTAAAAGTATTGAGTGGGCTGTGTGTGTACCGATGTTGGTCAGAGGGTTGTAGTCTTGTGTTAGCTGTGTAGAGGGTGGTAATAGGGTAACCTAGAAAGAGTAAGATGGTGGTTGAGGAATATTATAAGCTTGTCTGAAGAGGTAGGTTTTCAGAGAACGCTTGAAGGTCACATTAAAAATGATTGTTTCATAGATTACATTTCAGTAACACACCAGACTGATTGGAGAGACAGTGACCTCTAATGGTAGAAAGTCCACAGTTAATCTCTGAGCAATTAGTGGACTATGTGAGAGAGAGTATCACTGATTCCTGACTGTATGAATAATTGTCCAGTTTTGTTTCCCAGGATGGAAAATCTGAATGAGGAAAAGCTCAGCATTCCTGTGCAAGAAACCGGGTAATTATATATATATACAGATAGAGAATAGATAGAAGGATTCGTTAGATGGTGGATAGATGTGTGCACTCACACTCACTCACTCTCACTCACACTCATAGTCTAAAGTAAATTCCAGGGACATATTACTGCTTTGCTAAACGCGTCACATGCTATCTCAGCAGCCTCGGAGAACAACAACATCTGGTTCCTGTATTTGACTCTAATATATTTTATGCATTGTAAATATTATACTTTAACATATACTCATTTATAAAGTCTAAAGAATAAAAATGAATGGTAAGAATTACATCTAACAAGCAAAACAAAATTAAAATTTAATTGTGCAGTTAGCATTGAAAAATAGGGACATCTCCAGGGACAGTACCTGGAAAATGTCTTTAAAACTCCGGACAAAGGGAACCTTGCAAGGTTTACCGTCAGGGCAGACTACGACAAACATCTTGCTATCAGACCATTGTCACGTACATTCTTGCGCTTGGCTAACAGCGTGGGGAGGCTGGGGGCACTGGTCCCAGGAGCTGGCATTTGGCCGAAGCGCCGGTTTGCCAGATGATTTTGTGCGTTAGAACTAGAATTACTATATTATTCTGACAACTTGCTGTACCAGACCTTTGACTACAGACCTGGCCATGATTACTGACGACTCCTGGGCATGAATCTAGGACACTTCTTTCTGCATTTCCAGTATATCAAATTGAGGGAACTGGTCCCGATTTTTGATGCCCATCTTCTAACACTAACTACATTACAGACTATTACAGTTAATATCCTCTTAACTACAGTTTGTAGAGTGCACTATCTATAATCAAAATTATATATATGACAACAATAACTACCAATAATAACAAACAATAACAATCACAATAAAAGAAGATAAAAACAAAAATAGTTGCTCATCCGAACTTTATAATGTCAGCGACCCATCCATGGAATTGGAATGTGTTATATGAGGAACTGATAAAGAAGCAATGAGATTGTTTTTAATTTCAAGTGATAACGGTTGATGTGAGGGGGTTAGAAAACAATGGGAAACTCATACGTCAATATTCAAATTGGTCTATTCTTTTTGCTACCAACATTGTTTGGGGTTCCATTTTTAATTTAATATATAGTATATCTGTTAGTATTTCCAAATGTATATTCATTTTAATTGGAATTTATTCATTTTTTTAATCTCTTATTCCGGTGACTGGATATTTTTTTTCTACTAAAGATTGATAATCTGGTAACCAGATGAGTACTTTGTGTGTAGGTCCATCTGTCAATCAGAATGCACGGGGTCTTGGGTGATCTGGTAATAAAGTATAAGGTCTTCAAAAGAAAAGAAAACTTTGCAAATTCCCACAATACGATAAATCTCTTGAAAAATAACTTGTTTGTAAAGACTTTGCGAACGTAGTAACTGATCTCTCTCCTAAATAATTTGGTTTAAGCTACGGTGAGCCCCGGGTGTTTGATAAAGAAACACAGACTCCATCATTTATAAAAGAAGAATATAAAATTATATGTGACGATTATTGGAATGAAACGACACTAGATCCCCCACGAGATGAGGATAAGAGTGAACCGTCGAAGCAGTCCTTGGATACATCCATGGCGCTGAGTCCTGGTAAGTGTCCACTCACTATATAATACTATGTTATGGCACCACTAACCATAAGACACAGTGCTTATATGACAGAGTAGGATTATATAGTCTGTGCTGAAGTTTCAGGAAAGTTTTAGATCTAAATACGTTTGAAATAAGAGAGATAAGAGATTTGTTGGGAGACTTTTTGTATATATACATAATAGAGGTGGGGACCAAAGCTGCCGGTCCATCCGCCCTCAAGCGACCCGCACTGCTGGGCCTCTTGCTCCAAAGCCCCACCCCTCTACTTTTCTGAGTATGCGCGGGGGGTGGGGCATGCTTAGTGACCACGTGTTTGGGATTTCAATTCCAGAACTGAACACCTAGCAGCTTACTCCATGCGGACCTGAGGCTTAGCTACTTGCAGGCCCAGTGTACAACTGTAGATGTATCCCTGGGGAGGGGAATTGGAGGGTGGTCTATCATTCCTAAAGGGCTAACCATGCCCTCTGTGCACTAGGCACGCCCCCTCAGTGGGTTGGTCACGCCCCCTCAGTAGTGATATTGACACTATCTATCGCTCCCACAAAGATGAGGGCCGGGGGACCAGCGTTCTCTCTCACCCAGGGCATTAAGGTGTCCAGTTACGGCTCTGCATACAATCATAGGTGGTATCACCGCCACACCTTTAATTTGTGGCTTTCGCAACATTGCTTTGAGCTGCATATGTTACTAATTATAACTCAGCATTATAACATAATAATCTGTTTATATATTTTTTTTTCTTATAGCATCATATGCTTTTATATTTATGTAACTAAGATTACTCAATCCTGATACCTGTACTAGGAAGCATGTGTGTGTGTTAAATATATATTTCTCAATCAGGCCAACCAGGGGCTGATTGGCTACAGATCTTTACTGAACATTTCTTGATTGACAGGTGGCCTAATGGGGATTAGCCACCTTGAGTCTGGCTAATGATTTGGTAATGTCCATAAGCAATTTCTTTGAATACAGGAAATAGATATAAGGAAGAATAAATCCATAATTATGAGATTATGGCTTGTTAGATTCAATAAAATAAAAATAATACAATTTATGCATAAAAATTAAGAGGTCAAGTATCTGTCTACAGACACATTTGCTGTGTTAAACATTAAGCTGGTTACCAGCTAGAGGTCAATATAATCCTCATGTGAGTTACTCATGTTATTAGGACTGTTTGCAGACAGGATCTGACAATAATCTGCCTATATCTTATCTATATATTTGCTTCTGTGAAGCTGAAAGGTGTTTCTGTCTCATCAATAGGCTAAATGTGTAAACGCAACACACGTCTATTTGTTGTGTATGTTAGGATTTACTATTGATATTATTCTTTCGGAACCATATTTTGTTAGAATTTCTTTTTTGTTTTTATTTAGCATTTAAAAAGGTGTACAGTCACGGCCAAAAGTTTTGAGAATGACACAAATATTGGTTTTCATAAAGTTTGCTGCTTCAATGTTTTAGATCCTTTTTGTCAGATGTTGCTATGGGATACTGAAGTACAATTACAAGAATTTCATAAGTGTCAAAGGCTTTTTTTGACAATTACATTAAGTTTATGCAAAGAGTCAATATTTGCAATGTTGACCCTTCTTTTTGAAGACCTCTGCAAGTCGCCCTGGCATGCTGTCAATCAACTTCTGGGCCACATACTGACTGATAGCCGCCCATTCTTGTCTAATCAATGCTTGGAGTTTGTCATAATTTGTGGGGTATTTTTATGTCCACCCGCCTCTTGAGGATTGACCACAAGTTCTTAATGGAATTAAGGTCTGGGGACATTCCTGGCCATGGACCCAAAATTTCGATGTTTTGATCCCCAAGCCACTTAGTTATCACTTTTGCCTTATGGCAAGGTGCTCCATCATGCTGGAAAAGGCCTTGTTCATCACCAAACTGCTCTTGGATGGTTGGGAGAAGTTGCTCTTGGAGGATGTTTTGGTACCATTCTTTATTCATGGCTGTGTTCTTAGGCAAAATTAGGCAAAATTGGGGTGCTCCGTAGTGCAATCATTTTTATTACAGACCATAGACTTTTCATCTCCGTACTAGGTAAAAGTTGAAGGAACACATTAGTGAGTAAATCACTTTCGATGGTGTAATTACTATTCAATTCTATCAGGTCTCATCTTGTATTGGGGTTTTTACTTATGCAATTGTTTATTCTCTTGTTCCTGTATGTACTTATATCATGTACCTGGTACACTTTCACGTTAATGTCGTCTGTTTTGCTGCGGAATCCATAAAACCATCTTTATATACATCAGTGTTTTTGATGTTTTATGTTTTTAACCCATTTATTCCAAATGTTTTATTGCAGAAGAATGTAGCTTGAAGCTGCATTATGATGAGAATCCAGAGTGGAACGAGGATGGTTCAAGGCAGAACGTGACTGCGCCTTACAGCCTTAACGTGTTCCAGGATATTAATGAGGCGCTGCAGACTCTTCAGGAGTGGGAGAGACTCCAACAAGGGGCTTCTTGTAGGCGCTGCCGTAGAAATGAAGAGCTTCTAATGAGTATTGAGAGGAAACTGGATCTGATACTCCAACGTCTCTCAAAGACGGGAACTGTGCAGCTGTAATACCCGGTCAAAGTTTTATAGTATTTATTAAAGTATTTTCTACAAGGACCTCAAGCTTTTTCATTTAGTGAGATCATTGTTTAATACGCTCGCAACAGAAGCCACATTGACCCAGTTGGTGAGAGCGCAACGTTAGGATGGATTCTATTGGAAACCGGTTCCTCTACTTGGGTGCAGGTGGTTTATTTCATTTGTGGCAGAAAATTGTTGGAACTGAGATGGTTCACAAATCTGGATTGATTCTATTTTGGCCTCCTGAATCGCAGTGCTGCGCTAGACTATAATTAATACATCGGGATCGTCCACCAATGTTGCTCAAACCATAGCACCTGTACAGCATTAGCTTTCATTCTCTGATCGCCGTAGCCCGCTGTACGTTTGCTGTGGTTCTTGTGCAGAGTTGCACCTTAGGGCGATGCTAGTTAAGCACTTAAATAGAATGTGTAATAATATAAATATATTGACTTACTGTGGTTTATTTATGCAATAATAGAGCTGCTCAAACAAGTGATCTGTTACACTTTACTCAGTGTTGTTTAACTACAAATAGACAGACCAGAAATATATTTGCACATGCAATTTAGTAACCAAAAATAAAGCAGGGAAGTCTGTTTACAAGTAACATGTGTTTGGATTGGTTCCAGTATTACGCTGAGTAATGTTTCCTTCATCTGACTGACTGCCTACAACTGGCTGCTGTGACATAACCTTATCTACAGTGTGAGGATATTTACACTGTATCCGTCCTTTTAGGAATCAGCTTGTGTTTATTTTATAAGAAAGGGGTGAGGGGGATCTTAGAAGGAGCGATGGGGGGCAATGCCAGGTCAACATGCCAAAGCCCCCCCTCTACTCTGCGATGAGGCTTCTCTGTGCATTGCATCCGAACTGCTCAGACCAGGATGCCAGGCATCGACAGGACCCTCCCTCAAATTTTGCTATGCGACCAGGCGATGCACGATGCATAGTGGCCAGATCTACTTTAGAGTTTCTTAGCAAAATCCTGGGTCAAACACGGGATAATGAACATGGTTTCAACCAGTGTTGCTACCCTTCACACCACCCTTGGGTTACGGGTATATACCAGGTTGCCACCTTTCACTGGACCCGTGTCTGCCCTGTATTTTCAAGTTGAACCCCTCCAATGAGCAGCTTTTAACTGAATCCGGGAACAAATTTCAGACTGTAGAGTATTTGTTCTTCAACCTGGGAATAACCCCGGTCACAACCAGGAAAATGGACCCAGGTCACACATCGCGGGTCACCCCATTCACACCGACACACGACCTGAGTTATTCCCGGGTCCTTACCTCTGTGCGAAAGGGGTATGAGTGAACGCTACGTATCGGGTTCATTAGTTTAGGTTTGAATTTAGCTTTCATTTAGTGTTGGAGTATAAAGCAGGTATGAGAAGATACCAGGTTTTTCTGGCCCAATTCTACCCACTTTACACTGGGTGGCCACCCACGGGTGCCTTCCTATGCCAAGGAAGCCTATTCAGTACCTTCTAGGTTTAGATTAATATAGTCACTCAGGCAAATGCAGTTAAAAAGTAAAGCAATACATTTATTGTAATAAAAACAATCACTAGATTATTATGTACTCACAGTAAATAAATGCCAGGCAGGTTTACCACATCATCAGTCCCTTACCCCACTAGCTTAAGGAGTTAGTCACCTGGATGTCCTGACTTAAATACCCGTGGAGATCTTCTCTTAGCTGCAGCTCTACCATTGGTAGAGAACGAAAATTCAAAACCACCTACACTGCACCTTCCATGAATCATTCCTCAGAATGAATATCACCTCCCCCCCTGGAGTGGCTCCTTATATCTAGGGTCAAATTTCCACACTGTTTTTCCCTCCCTGGGCAAACCCCTGGCTCTCTTTCACTTTAAACATTGGTAGGATCAGGGGGTTGGAGGGGGAGTGGAGATGAGCTGTGCTTCCACAGAAGCCCCCTGCTGGGACGCAGACAAAATGTCTGGACTAATCCTATGGAGAATAATGGATACTAATTGGCTTCCCCCACCTCCACAGGTAGGATAGCAGTCAGCCCCTCATAAAATTAACCTCTTACACTACTTTGTGATGTCACAGAGTCCCCAGCTGTTCCATGCTTCCTGTAGAGGAAGCAGGGAGGAGAATGAATGCAGCTCAAGCCCACTCACCTGTATCCTGGACACAACCTGATCTTTACACATAACCAACCCGGCATCACTTTAAGGACAATGAATAACAACCTCACTGCCACATCAACAATATACAATAAACAATATACATATTTACAATGAGCTACAATGTCCCCTTAACCACATGTAATTAGACACTGCAGTTGCACTCTGTCGAGCTGGGAAACTAAAGCAAGGGCTATTAAAAGTGCTTGCCATAATCCATATTATGTGAGAAACGAGGGACAGACTGGTTAGGGTGATATCAATACCTCGCTTCACCACAAGATACATAAAAATACAGCACCTAGGTACTTGCCATTTAATTTCTACACAAGGCATTTATTCCTAACATGACGCAGGCTCAACATACATTTAAAACTTTTATGTTACTATTTTATAACTTCCATCCCTAGTTATGATAGGTTTCCAAACACTAATTACACTGCTACTTGTTTATTAGGCCGAAGTCTACAGCATAGACATTCATTGATTTCTCACTGTCTGCACAAGATCAGGCAGCTGCAGATAAGCAGATCGTTTTACTATTTTTAACATGATGCTAAGACACCAAAAAGAACATAATGTTTGTGGTATCTGTATTCAGCTGTGTAAATCAGTATATAGCTAAAACAATAAATTAATCAATTCCTCAGACCTCTCTCTACCTTCTTAAGAAAGCACATGTGTTGGCAGATCCAAAGATCCAGCCATTCAGTGCCTTTGCGATGACCCCGTATATGATCAGCTTGTATGGCCGCATTTTCTGTCCGTCCCAACAGAGAACTACTGGCTTCCAATCATATGTTGATTGGGGTCAAAGGTCTTTTGTTTCTCGTACATACTGCAATGGGAAAATTGCCAATTAAATTTGCAATGTGGGTAGATAGCTTCATTGTGCATTTGTGTAAGTCTGTATACACCGAGCACAAAAACTAACATGCAAAACCCAACACTAAGCATCCTACATGATAAAAAGTGGAAATTAAAAAACATCTAAGCTAGCAAATCCAATCCTACAACATAAAATAATAAAATAATATGGCAACTTGAAACCTAGGGCCTGATTCATTAAGGAAAGCCCAAAAAATTAGTAAGTTTGCTCCTGGACAAACCATGTTACAATGCAAGGGGTGCAAATTAGTTTATTATTTTGCACATAAGATAAATACTGGCTGTTTTTTCATGTAGCACACAAATACTTGATAGCTTTATTTGTACACTGAAATATAAAGTTCATCTAGGACATGCCCTACCCCAACTATAAGTCTGCCATCACATTTTAAATTTACCCCCCCCCCCCCCCCGCTCCAATGCAACATGGTTTTGCCAAGGGGCAAAGTTACTAATTTTTTGCTTTACTTTCCTTAATGAATCAGGCCCCTAGTGTTTTAAATCACACTTCTAAGTCACAAGACTTGTTTTGACGTAATAAGGTAGCAGTCTTCATATTGTGTTCAGTATGATCAAAATTGTCATTTGAATGATCGGGGATGGGCCCTACTCTGGTGGCCGCCAAAACAACCAAAGTAATAAATACAACTGATGGAGTATATCTCAAACTGATATTAGAAGCAAGAAGCAGTTTCATGCCGGATAGCGATTGCATTTCTGCACTCGTACGATAATGACCATACTTGCCAACTTTGGCATATTCTTCTCCTGGAGGTCCGGGGACCAGGTGGGCGTTTTGGGGCGGGGCTCAGTGAATTGCGTCATTTGTCTCTGCGCCCTAGACGTGCATCACATATTATGGCCTATTACAGCAGGGGCCACTATGACGTGTGAATCGCGTTACTAGAGCCCCCGACAATTAACTACTACAGTGACCGGGAGCCGGGAGGTTTTCCTGCTCTCCCGGGAGTCTCCCGGACTATCCGGGAGAGTAGGCAACTATGGTATTGACCATAAACTGAATTTGAAATAAACCTTATTCTCAGGGTGAGATTGACCTATTAACATTTCTGATGGCAAGGAGGATGCATCATAACAAATAACTTTCTGACTGGCCTATAGGGGACCAGCAGTAGACAAAATAATCAACAGGTTCAGGTAGCAGAAGTTGAGCAAATGAAATACACAAGCAAAGGCTTTAATCAGGGATTACCTATTTATAGGCCCAAAAAGGAAACAACTTCTTCCGAGGCAAAACTGTCCATCTTGTATAAGGGCAAGTTTAAAGGCAAGTTAAAAAAAAGGTTTTAGGTAAATTAATGACCTCTCTTGGCTGGAGGTGAATTTGTCCTTGATATTTCTAACAAAGTTATTTACTATTGTGCAACTGAAGTGAAAATATGTGATTTCAGTAAAACCTTTGCTTTTAATCAAATGTATCTTTTTTTGCATTGCTCCCTCTTGTCACTATTCTTGTAGAAGGTGGTGCAATATTCTTTCATTGTGAAAGGATTAGTTCACTGTGTTATATCACAATCAATGTGATAGACATGAACACAAATATAAACTTTGTTTGGTTACAGTGTTTCGCAAACTGAAATATAGTGTTTTCGTAATGAGGTAGACAGCGTAAACATGAGTAATAGCTGATAAGATCACCAGAAGAAAACAATTATAGACAAGAAACGTATGGCCTTATCTGGTTGGAGTTTGTATGTTCTACCCGTGTTTGTGTGGGTTTCCTCCGGGTGCTCCGGTTTCCTCCCACACTACAAATACATACTAGTAGGTTAATTGACTGCTATTAAATTGCCCTTAGTCTCTCTCGGTCTGTGTGTGTATGTTAGGGGATTTAGACTGTAAGCTCCAATGGGGCAGGGACTGATGTGAGTGAGTTCTCTGTACAACGCTGCGGAATTAGTGGCGCTATATAAATAAATGATGATGATGATATTAGTCCTCTTTGCGTTCCCTGGTTCCTAGGATCACGGCAACCAAGCGGAGGTGAGAAATGGGGGTGTTATTATGTCTCATTGTGACCCGTGGGATCTACTGCACTTTGTACGGCTGTTTCTCACCTCCGAGCACATGAACATCAGGAAGGTAGACCTCCGAGCACATGAACATCAGGAAGGTAGACCTCCTAACACATGAACATCAGGAAGGTAGACCTCCGAGCACATCCCAAGTACTGGCAGCAGTTGGGGCGATGATCTCTACACTCCTGGAACAAGCTGTCTTGCAAAAACCTGAGATCTTTTTCTATATTATGTGTGGACCCAGGTGTTACCCCCTCCTGTGAGCACGTTCAGTCCACCTCGGTTATACAGTATAGCTGTTACTAGTCAATTAAGGCAGATTGTAATTCGATTCTAAACTATTTGCTCATTATATTAATGTCTATTTATGTTACTGTAGCTACAAGTTTTGCTTGCAGTCATATAATAAGTGTGATTAATCGTTCACTTCCCCAGTCAGCTCCTGGTAGATAGATCTGGCTTTATGGAGTTGGTCACAATTGTTTTATTTAGTTTGTATTGGGGCAAGCCGGGCGGTCCCATAATGTGCTACCTTGGGCTGGGTCACCTGCATTTTTTTATCCCTTTAAAATGTCACTAATAGGCTGCTGAGTCAAGTATTGCTTCATTTTTGATACAAGAGCATCAATATTGGGGCATTTTGATGTCAGAGCAATTTGGATACAGTCTTCAGCGTCCAATCGATTTCTCTGCTTTGTTTTTATGTTCGTTAGAGTGGAAAATCCTTGTTCCCAAAGGTAGGTTGTTGCAAAAGGCAGCAACTTTTTGACTGCCTCTTCATGTGCAATTTTGAATGTCTTTGCAGCTGTTGACATCCAAAAATATGACAGATCTGCTTTGTTTTCAAATGCAATACGTGCTTCATTATTGCATCTAAGCTCAAGAAGTGCCTCTGCCAACCCTTGAGGCTCTTCTGGTACAACAGCAATGTCACATTTAAAGGGGTCTACAATCCAACTGACAGCATGTGAATCGGCAGCATTACCCCCTGGGGATTTCATTTTTACCCCATTAGGGGTAATTTACCCCTGTTCCCTGACCACTGATCTAGGACATGCCCAACTCCAACTATAAATCAGTCCCCACTTTTTAAATGTACCTCCCCCTCCAATGCAACATGGTTTTGCCAAGGTGCAAAGTTACCCCCTTTTTTTTTGCTTTACTTTCCTGAGTGAATCAGGCCCTATGAGTAATTCACTAATAGTGAATAATCACTAGATAATAGCAGAATAAGAGAAACAAATCCCACTGTCCTCTCAGTCTATGCAAGATAGATGTGATCTATTTTTTTAAAAAAAAATGTTGTTTAGAAGAGAACAGAAATGGGTACAGAAACAAATCACAGATCACATGTTTTCTTCTCACTGATGTTTCCTGGAAGTAGCTGTGAGCTGTGTTCAGAATTGTCTAACAGAGATACTGGACATTCAGCTCATCATCATCATGATCATCAGCTATTTATATAGCGCCACTAATTCCACAGCGCTGTACAGAGAACTCACTCCCATCAGTCCCTGCCCCGTTGGAGCTTACAGTCTAAATTGCCTAACATACACACACACACAGACTAAGGTCAATTTTGTTAGCAACCAATTAACCTACTAGTATGATGATGACATAAGATTTTTAGAATCTACTAACAACAGAAATTCTAAAACTGAGAAAAGCTTTACAAGAACAGCGGGTCCTTGTCATGTATGCTGGTGTAGGGCAGCATGAAACATTGTATGTTCCGATGGAAAGGTCACAGGTCTGCTTGATATAAGTCTCGAAAATGAATATCTCCTCCTGTATATTTAGTACAGGAATGCAATTTTCTTTTTGTTGATTATTCCAAACCCTCTTTAATTAGGCACTTGCTAACATTTGTTGTTGTTGTCATTATTGAGAATTATGAGCAAAGATGGGAATGAGAAGGAAATTAAAGGGTTATTGGTTTGATAATAGCACTTGTATTGACAGGGTTAATGTTATCTTCATTATAGTGTGCATGACTGGTGGATTCTTTCTCTTGTGCCTGTGGAATATGAGGGAGAGACAGATTTGTTTTCAAGTTTTCACTACTGCCCCATTTAGATATGTTAAGTTGCACTGTGAATTGTTTGGACACTAGGAGAAGATAAGGAAGCTGAAAACACATTGGGGCTGAGTCATTAAGGAGAGTGAAGCATAAACAAGGAATAACTTCACACCTGGGCAAAACCATGTTGCATTGGAGGGGGAGGTAAATTTAAAATGTGGGGACAGATTTATAGTTGGGGCAGGGCATGTCCTAGATCAACTTTACATTTCAGTGTAAAAATAATGTTATCAAGTATCTGTGTGCTACATGGAAAAAACAGCCAGTATTTAACTTGTGTGCAAAATAATAAACTAATTTGCACCCCTTGCATTGTAACATGGTTTGTCCAGGAGAATTTTTTTTTTTTTGCTTTGCTCTCCTTAATGACTCAGACCCCTTGTTTGTCTTGATGTCACTGGCCAGCCCCTGCCTTATACTCCATGGAAGAGAAAACTTTGCACACACAGTGATAGGACTGATGGCTGCTGCTTCTTATACACGATTTTATCATGTGCGGTAATAGGTAAAATGACTATATTAGATATTCCAAAAGATCTCATACTAATAAGTATAGAAGCGGGCAGGATTCATGATCAAAGAAAGTGGAACAAAAAAAACAGGGATTTATTAATAAAAACAAACATATTAATTTAAAAAAATAAATCAATTAGTAAAACTGCAGAATAACAAAGACATTGTATAATCAATGGGTAATAATCAATATATACAGATCACCTGTAGATCATTATATTGGCTGATGTTGGAAACCTCAACGTACTTCTTCAGTATAAAGGGTTATTAATGCCCCCCCCTTACTATTAAACGTCTCTGTCCTCACAGGGATTTCGGGAATAAAATGTCTTTTGCCCATCGTATACTCCGAGCAGAAGATTTAGTGGATCTCTACAAAGAGAATCAGTTTTACAAGTTAGTTGTTTTTAATGTATATGGTCTTTTTATTCATAAATACTGTATTATGCATTTTTGAGCAATACAGTACATATAGCTTCACAAGCCCCCAGAGAGGCAATATGCCCTATTTAGGCAAAATACATTCATATAAACAAAATAAATTGCAATGGTTCTTCCGGTCACCCAAAAACTACTATTGCACTGTGGATAATTGCATAAATAAACAGTTTTTAAAACCAATATATCAATTAAAAAGGCACAACAGCGTTGGTGTATATGTGATGGATGCACATTCCAAATAACCACAAACATCTAGACATGAGGAAATACCAAATTTTGTGTATCCATATATATAGGTGCACCTATATTCCATTAATTAGTACTCATGCGGTTCCTCTAAAATGTCCAGCAAGAAATTAGAATGTCTAGTATAGACAGTTTAAACAGAAATAATCCTGATCACTGAGCGTGCGGTGAGGATCCTAAAATATCCAAATTGTAGTTTTAGGGAGTAAGTTATAGTCACTATTGGAAGGATAGCAATCCACAAAGTCTAATATTAGAAGCACTTCCTTACCAGAGTCATAGAATAGAAGATATATCATACAATCTGTGCCTCCTTAGTTGTTCCGTGAACTTTGACTAGTAAGTGTTGCCAAAAAAGATTCCTCCAGAGACTCGTGCTCCGATGTTGTGTTCCTATTAATCTACATCTGGTTATGAAAACCCTGTAGCGCTTGCTGATGGTCGAAATTCGATTACTCATACAGCGCTGGCTAAATCCCAGTGAACTTGATAGCTGTATTCATGCAGCGCTTACCAGGGATCTTTAATTAGCTGCTCCCGTAGCTAACAGTGAAGCTGAAATAGGGACCTCATGCAAACGGATTGGAAATGTTAATTCCTTGAGCAACCAAACACAATGAACATCCGATCACAAAGAGACTTGTGTCTGTGACTTCTCTGGTGGCAATGAAACGCGTTAGTTTGGTTTCACAAGTCTCTTTGTGATCGGATGTTTATTGTCTGTTAGGATTCTCCCAATGCCTCTTTCCAAGTGAATTGGAGATAATTATTATTATTATTATTATTATTATCTTTGACTTATAAAGCACCACCAAGGGTTGCAGCGCCGTACATTACATATACAGAAAACAGAGAACCAAGACACAACATGATGCAAAAATATATACAATATGAGATAACATTAGTTAGTTCTGCAACATGCAGATTCTAGTACAATAGAACAAAATTTGAAAGAAAAAACTTATTTGGACTATAAGAAATAATAAAATACAGATAAAGCCTTACCTTGTCGTTTTTTCCTTGTGTCTGGGCCCCTTACGCCTGTACCTCCCTGATGGCGGCCCTGACCTTACCCATATGTGTATAAGGGACCTGTTGTACGATATTATTCATTATCTATAGAAGGGACTCTCCCAGCAGTCTTAGACAAGGAAAGGGGGGTATTGACGTTTCTGGAGCATGTCCACATGTACCTCTGAACTGTCCCACTTTTGGACCACAAATGTTTCTGTGTAATTTTCCACCCACCATCCAGGTTCTCAATCTATGAACAGAATCATAGAAGTGCTGGTGGGGGGTGAGTTCTCCCAAACTGTGAGGGTACCTGTCATGTCACCCCCACAGCTGTGCTAGTTGGGTGGAGGGGAATGTGTGGGGGGAAAAAAATAGATTCATTTATCTTATAACTCTAACAATGATTACAGGACATATATCTCCTTCAAAGGAAACAAAACACATACTTAACATAACTGTTATGTCGCACATTGAACAAACATTGCTGCTGTGTGGTTAACTTGTGTTGTTAACTTGTGTTGATAAAGGAGGAGGTACCGACTTCTCTGCCATAAATAGACTTTCTGTACTGTTGATGACTTAAGTCATTGCCCGAAATGAAAAGAGAACAGAACGTCTGGACCTCACGTCTGTTATCTATGTAAGTACAAGTGTCCTCAAGGATACAATGCATCTAGTTCTAGCAACTTGTTACTTTGTATCTCTTCCTGCTTCTGTTTATATAACAACCTGCAGCACCTGTAGCAGTAACGTTATTTCAGACATTGTTATCTCTCTGCTTATAACATAGATGATAATAATATAGTATAAGACGCTGAGGAATAATCCTGGTGGTATAAGGAACCGGGGTGTGAGCTCAGAAAAGGTGCTGGAGGGGGGAACATGGAAGATTTACTTTGCATGAAATGCTGATATGTACCAGTGCTGCCAAGTTATTACATGCAGAGGATGCATAAATGTTATAAGTGTTAGTGGGACGAAAACTGTTAAAACAAGTTGTTCTACTAAAGTCTTTGGATGAATTGCGGGGTCCCCAAAAAATGTTGGAGGGTCCAGTTGGCCAGATCAGCAAAATTTCTACTGTTTAGATTGTTTGACATAGTAAAATATGGATTTATTTTATGCAGCTGCAGCAATGGCAGAATATTACCTACTGGTAACTATGCTCCAATACAGTCTATTTATGTATCTTAAATCTGCAGAGAGATACAACGTGTGAAGTTGATGTGTGGGTGATGGGACTATGAAAGAAAGATACAGGGAAAGCAATGTTGATATTCTCTGGATGCGCTGTAATCCTCAACCATGTGACCAGTGTAATGCACCCAGAATTGTAACAAAGTGACAAAGGTTAAGGGGCACATTTATCAATATTC
This sequence comes from Mixophyes fleayi, assembly GCF_038048845.1. NCBI lineage: Eukaryota > Metazoa > Chordata > Amphibia > Anura > Limnodynastidae > Mixophyes > Mixophyes fleayi. The sequence continues at coordinate 6,938,172 of NC_134412.1, forward strand.
ACATAAAGTGAAAAGTAGTTTTCAATCCTTATCGCAATGATAAGGATTGAACTACTTCTCACATTTATGTACAGCCCTGCACAGAAACAGCAGTTCCAAAAAACTGCTGTTTCAGTGATAAAAAAAATCATACTTACCCCCCTCTTCGGAAGCGCTGTCTTCGGGTCTTCTCTTCACTCTTCAATTGCGCATGTCCAGTTCCAAGAACTGGACATGCGCACACAGATCCCCTCTCTGTCTCTGCAACGATAGTTGCAGAGAGAGAGCGCTGAGTGACAGGGAGGGATCATGTGATCCCTCCACACATGCGCTGTCCACACATGCGCTGTTGAATGGTGACTGCTCCCAAAAACGAAGAGGAATGCAAAGCAGCAGATATCCATGATATCTGCTGCGATGCCCCCTTAATAAATTTGCGGAGGACACTGTGGGACATTAATGACCCGTTAAAAGCACTATCGTGCTTTATTAAATATGCCCCGAAATCATTTCTAGGTTAGGAACACACTGGAGAAATTCCTTTTAGTGTGTACCTGGTAATAAACCTAACAACAATAACCCTCACACCGTTTTACAAGTCGTCATTGTGTCAGCTGAAGTTATTTAAGTAAATACGAGTGTTTAGGGAGATGAGATCACACAGACACAGAATGTAAGTTTCCCTGAGCAGGAAGCCGGTTTAACACGTTACATTCTGGAGAGCAACTTTCGAGAATGGATAAAAAAAAGTCACTGTCACTCACCGGACCGTGAGTGCCTCTTCCCGGACATTTAGGAACCGTGGTCGTCCTCCATCCTGAGGGTCTGCGCATGCGCAGCCCTTTCCTACCCTTCAGTGTATGTCCCTTTAACTTAATTGGCAGATCAGGCAACACTCCCTATATTAAGCACCTGTGGTCAACACCACGTTGCCTGATCTTGGAGTCTCATTCCCCATGAGTCTCTGAAGGTGTTTCCTCGTTTGTTCAGCGCTGCTGATTCCTGTGGTTTCCAAACCACTTCTACCTCTGTGGTTTCCAAACCACTGCTACTACTGTGGTTCCCATACCACTTCTACCATCAATTGTATCATCGTGACTGTTAGCTGATTCCTATCCGCTGCCTCCGTGCACTACAGTCTCCTAAGCCACTTCAACTCTATCTCATATCATTGTGACTGTTTGCTGATTCCTATTCGCTGCCTCCGTGCACTTCAGCCACTCTCCACATCTACTCACCTGTTTATCATCAAGACTGTGAGCTGATTCCTATCCGCTGCCTCCGTGCACTACAGCCTCCAGCTTGCAACTCGTCTGTGTTCCAACATCGTGACTGTTAGCTGATTCCTATCCGCTGCCTCTGTGCACTACAGTCTCCAGCGTACAACTCGTCTGTGTTTCATCATCGTGACTGTTAGCTGATTCCTATCCGCTGCCCCTGTGCACTGCAGTCTTCATCTCATCTCTCCCGTGTTTCCTCGAGACTGCTGCTATTATTGCCATCCGCTACTCTCCGTGATCAACAGCTCCTGGTCTACTCTGCTCACCCGTGTTCCATCGCTATTTGCACCTGCTGGTTGCTACTGGTTACCTCCGGGGATCCGCAGAGTCCTGCTGCTGCTGCCAGCGTTAATCGTCCATCTACTGCTGATCCGCTCTCCACGCCTTCCTGTGTTCCGCTGGTCTCTACCCGCCTGTCAGCATTGGATTCGTGTCTCATCCGCTATCCTGCTGCTAGATCATCACCATTCTCCTGGGTCCTCTAAGAGTCCAGTTCCGCGTTCTACCGATTCCTGTGGATTCGTGTCCCTGTTGGTTTACTTACCTGTGCGCTGCACCTACTAGACCTGCTTCATCTATCCAGGGACTTCTCATCCTGCCGGCCTCCTGCCGCTCAGGTATCGCTGCACTCCTGTCTGACTGCCTGCTTCTGAACCACGGTATGCATACTTCTCATTGACTGTGCTGGTGTATTGCATACCTTGCTGGACTGAGTTTGTTCTCCTCTGGAGTTTACTATCCGCTGAGACTATTACCATCATTGACTGTACTATCTTGTGCCGGATTACTTCAAGAGACTTTCCATATTTGCAGTGCTGTTCAGTCATTCATATATATATATCTATATTGTGCATATTACTGTGGATCGTGTTAAGGTGCCGTGTTTACCCTGTGTTGCAGTCTCTCCCCGTGCACCTCCTCACATATATATTCAGTGGTACAACTTGCTAGTAGCAGACCACTGATCCCTGTTTCCAGTATCACCTGTTCCAGTATCCTCTCACCTAGCAGTGGTACAACTTGCTATCGCAGACCACTGACTCCCCGGATACCTCCACTTGGATTCCATTCCTTCACCCAGACAGCGGTACAATTTGTTATCCGCAGACCGCTGACTCTCATCACTTCCTCGTTTCTGTTGGACACTCCTCCTCACTATAGCAGTGGTACAACTTGCTATCGCAGACCACTGACTACCTTCACGTGTCCTTGTCCATACAGTTCCTCGTGTACTATTACCTCCATATTACCAGTGTTGCTAGTCATAGACTTTCCTGAGCATCTCATCATCTGCTATTTACTGTTCCGTGATCACCCTGCTACCAGAGTACCCTATTACCACCTATATTGCTCTGGTAAGCCTACCACCTGGTGATCCCTGGGTAAAGACTCCTAGTGCCCGTGACAGTAAGATCAGGCCATGACAGACCCAGATACGGAACCTACCGCCAAAGAGATGCTGCAGCATCTGGTCAGCCGTGTGGAGCAACAGGATGCCCGCCAACAGCTGTTACTTCAGTGTTATCAATCATTAACCTCCCAAGGAACATCTGGACAGACTGTGACAGCCACTACTGAGGCTCCTGTGCTTTCCTCCGTTTCCCCAGTACCATCCCAGGTGTCTACAGCTTCCACGCTTCACCTGCCTACTCCGTCAAAGTACGATGGGGACCCCAAAACTTGTAGGGGTTTCCTTCAGTCCATTTTGAGCTCCAACCTCAAAATTTTTCTACCCATCGTTCCAGAGTGGCCTATCTTATCTCTTTGTTTTCTGGACAAGCCCTGGCTTGGGCCTCCCCTCTGTGGGAGAGAAACGACCCAATATTGCAAGATAGTGCCAAATTCATTTCTACATTCCGAAGTGTGTTCGATGAACCAGGTCGTGTGACCTCCGCTGCTTCCAGCATCCTCCGTTTGCGACAAGGATCTCATACAGTAGGCCAGTACGTCATTCAATTTAGGATTTTAGCCTCTGAACTTCAGTGGAACACTGAAGCCCTAGTTGCCGCCTTCTGGCAGGGGCTCTCCGATAAAATTAAAGATGCACTGACTACCCAGGAGCTTCCTTCGTCACTTGAAGATCTGATCTCTCTTTGCCATCGTGATATGAGATTTCGTGAAAGAGAGGCTGAGAGAACAACTTCTGCTAAAGCACCTCTTCGTTCAAACCCTCAATTTCGTCCTGTTTCACCCTCTGTGATTCCCATGGAGATAGGACGTTCCAAATTATCTTCAGAGGAGAGGAAACGAAGGGTCAAGAATAGACTCTGTATCTATTGTGCTGATTCCACTCATATGCTCAACTCTTGCCCTAAGAGATCGGGAAATGCCAGGCCCTAACTAGTTCTGGAGAGGTGAAGTTAGGGTCCCTGGAGTCCTCTCCATCTTCTATGAAATCTAAAGTCTGCGCTTTTGATGTTACGATTTCCTTTGCTACCAAAACCTTTGAGTCACAGGCATTGATTGATTCCGGAGCAGCAGGAAATTTTATTTCCAAATCATTAGTGCATCAATGGTCTCTACCAGTAATTACGTTAAGAACACCCATTACTGTGACGGCTATAGATGGATCACGTCTCATCAACGGTCTCATCACCCAGAGTACGTCTCCAGTAACACTTCAGATTGGTGCCCTGCACCATGAAGAAATATCGTTTTTAATCCTTCCAGTTACGACAAGTCCGATTGTCTTAGGCCTTCCATGGCTTCAGTGTCACTCTCCCCAGATTGACTGGCGCACTCCTCAAGTTACGTCTTGGGGGTCTGAATGTTACCATCGGTGCCTTTCCCAAGTTATTCCTCTCAAAGTACAGCAATCTTCCATTTCATCTTCCTCACCGGGACTCCCTCCTCAGTATGCTTCATTTACTGATGTGTTTGATAAAGCTCAGTCTGAACGTCTTCCTCCTCATCGTTCTTGGGATTGTCCGATCGACCTTCTACCTGGCAAGACTCCTCCCAGGGGCCGGGTCTATCCACTCTCGTTACCTGAAACTCAAGCCACATCTGAGTACATACAGGAGAACCTCCAGCGTGGGTTTATTCGACCTTCCACCTCTCCCGCTGGAGCTGGTTTCTTCTTCGTCAAAAAGAAGGATGGATCATTACGCCCTTGCATAGATTTTCGTGGACTCAATGCCATTACTATCAAGAATCGGTATCCCATTCCGTTGATCACTGAGTTATTCGATCGCATCAAGGGAGCCCGTATCTTCACTAAGTTGGATCTTCGTGGTGCCTACAATTTAATTAGAATTCGTTCCGGTGACGAATGGAAGACAGCGTTCAACACCAGAGACGGGCATTACGAATATCTGGTAATGCCTTTCGGGCTGTGTAATGCCCCCGCTGTTTTCCAAGGCTTCATCAATGAGATCTTTCGGGACTTATTATATGTATGTGTCGTCGTCTACCTGGACGACATATTGATCTTCTCACAGGACCTGCCTTCTCATCACCAACATGTGGCAGAAGTCCTCTCCAGGCTACGGAAAAACTCATTGTTCTGTAAATTAGAAAAATGTTCATTCGAATTGCCCCAGATTCCATTCTTGGGGTATATAGTTTCCGGAGTTGGCCTGAAGATGGATCCAGACAAGGTGAATGCTGTACTACATTGGCCCCAGCCAACTACTCTTCGTGCTATCCAGCGTTTTTTAGGTTTTGCCAATTACTATAGACGCTTCATTCAAGACTTCTCTTCCATTGCATCCCCTATTGTGGCCCTGACTCGGAAAGGGGCTAATCCTAAGCAATGGTCATCTAAGGCTCTCCAAGCCTTTCAAATTCTCAAAGAGTCCTTCTCCTCGGCTTCAATTCTTCGACAGCCTGATGTGACACTTCCCTTCTTCCTAGAAGTAGATGCCTCTAATGTGGGCCTGGGAGCCATTCTCTCCCAACGCTCCGAACAGCAAAAATTCCATCCTTGTGCCTTCTATTCTCGGGGTCTTCTGCCCGCAGAGAAGAATTATACTATCGGGGACAAGGAGTTACTGGCTATCAAAGCTGCATTAGAGGAATGGAGATACTTATTGGAAGGAGCTCGCCATCCGGTGACGATCTTCACGGATCATAAGAACTTGTCATATCTCCAGTCTGCCCAATGCTTGAACCCTCGTCAAGCAAGATGGTCTCTTTTCTTTTCCCGTTTTGAATTAATTATAACCTTCAAACCAGCTGCCAAGAACAAAAAAGCTGACGCTCTGTCTAGAGCTTTTGTGACGTCCTCTGATGTAGAAGAGGTTTCCAACCATACTATTCTAGACCCCAAATGTATCTCACTGGCTGCTTCCTCCACCAAAATGCTACCATTTGGGAAGACCCTTGTGCCTCCTACTCTAAGGAGGAAAATTCTTTCGTGGTTCCATGCCTCCCGTTTTTCTGGACACGCCGGTGAACACAAGACCTTTGAGATTCTCTCTCGAAATTACTGGTGGCCTTCAATGAGGAGAGACGTCAAAGAGTTCATTGCTTCCTGCGAGTTATGTTCCCAGTTAAAATCCTCCCGCAGAACTCCAGCAGGGTTGCTGCGACCACTACCCATTCCGTCCAAACCATGGACCCATATTAGTATGGATTTCGTTACTGATTTACCACCTAGTAAGAATCATAATACTATTTGGGTGGTGGTGGACAGATTTTCGAAGATGGCTCATTTCGTCCCTCTGTCTGGTTTGCCTTCCTCGTCTATTCTGGCTGAACATTTCATTAAAGAGATCTTCCGTATCCATGGATGTCCGTTGGAGATTGTGTCTGATAGAGGAGTACAATTCGTTTCCAAATTCTGGCGAGCCCTTTGTAAAACCTTGGGCATACGATTAGCACTCTCATCTTCTTACCATCCGCAATCTAACGGACAAACTGAACGAGTCAATCAAGATCTTGAGACTTTTATAAGGATGTTCTCTTCAGCCAATCAAGACAACTGGGTAGAATTGCTTCCCTGGGCTGAATTCGCCCATAACAACATGTACCATGAGTCATCATCCAAAACTCCATTTTTTGTGGTCTACGGTCACCATCCGTCTTTTCCGGAATTTCCTGCCCTCCCGCCCACCCAAGTTCCTGCTGTGGTGACTGTTTGTCAGACCTTCAAAAATATCTGGTCTCAGGTCAAAACCTGTTTAAAGAAGACATCTAACAAATATAAGTCTTTTGCAGATAAAAAGAGGTGGGCTATTCCACCACTAAAAATTGGAGATCGTGTCTGGTTATCTACCAAAAATATTCGTTTGAAGGTCCCATCTATGAAATTCGCCCCTCGTTTTATTGGTCCATATAGGATCATTCAAATAATCAATCCAGTATGTGTTAAACTTCTTCTTCCTAAGAATCTTCGGATTTCCAATGCCTTTCATGTGTCTTTACTCAAACCTCTTATCATCAACCGTTTCTCAACTCCTCCCTCAGCTCCGCAGCCAGTTCAAGTTCACCAGGAGGAGGATTTCGAGATTACTGAGGTATTGGATGCAAAAATTTCGCGAGGAGTCCTCCGTTTCCTCGTTCATTGGAAGGGCTTTGGTCCTGAGGAGCGTTCTTGGATCAAAGCTGAAGATCTTAATGCTCCTGCCCTTTTGAAGAAGTTTTATTCCAAAAATCCGGACAAGCCCGGTTCCAGGCGTTCTGTGCCCACCTTTAAAAGGGGGGGTACTGTCACTCACCGGACCGTGAGTGCCTCTTCCCGGACATTTAGGAACCGTGGTCGTCCTCCATCCTGAGGGTCTGCGCATGCGCAGCCCTTTCCTACCCTTCAGTGTATGTCCCTTTAACTTAATTGGCAGATCAGGCAACACTCCCTATATTAAGCACCTGTGGTCAACACCACGTTGCCTGATCTTGGAGTCTCATTCCCCATGAGTCTCTGAAGGTGTTTCCTCGTTTGTTCAGCGCTGCTGATTCCTGTGGTTTCCAAACCACTTCTACCTCTGTGGTTTCCAAACCACTGCTACTACTGTGGTTCCCATACCACTTCTACCATCAATTGTATCATCGTGACTGTTAGCTGATTCCTATCCGCTGCCTCCGTGCACTACAGTCTCCTAAGCCACTTCAACTCTATCTCATATCATTGTGACTGTTTGCTGATTCCTATTCGCTGCCTCCGTGCACTTCAGCCACTCTCCACATCTACTCACCTGTTTATCATCAAGACTGTGAGCTGATTCCTATCCGCTGCCTCCGTGCACTTCCGCCACTCTCCACATCTACTCACCTGTTCATCATCAAGACTGTGAGCTGATTCCTATCCGCTGCCTCCGTGCACTACAGCCTCCAGCTTGCAACTCGTCTGTGTTCCAACATCGTGACTGTTAGCTGATTCCTATCCGCTGCCTCTGTGCACTACAGTCTCCAGCGTACAACTCGTCTGTGTTTCATCATCGTGACTGTTAGCTGATTCCTATCCGCTGCCCCTGTGCACTGCAGTCTTCATCTCATCTCTCCCGTGTTTCCTCGAGACTGCTGCTATTATTGCCATCCGCTACTCTCCGTGATCAACAGCTCCTGGTCTACTCTGCTCACCCGTGTTCCATCGCTATTTGCACCTGCTGGTTGCTACTGGTTACCTCCGGGGATCCGCAGAGTCCTGCTGCTGCTGCCAGCGTTAATCGTCCATCTACTGCTGATCCGCTCTCCACGCCTTCCTGTGTTCCGCTGGTCTCTACCCGCCTGTCAACATTGGATTCGTGTCTCATCCGCTATCCTGCTGCTAGATCATCACCATTCTCCTGGGTCCTCTAAGAGTCCAGTTCCGCGTTCTACCGATTCCTGTGGATTCGTGTCCCTGTTGGTTTACTTACCTGTGCGCTGCACCTACTAGACCTGCTTCATCTATCCAGGGACTTCTCATCCTGCCGGCCTCCTGCCGCTCAGGTATCGCTGCACTCCTGTCTGACTGCCTGCTTCTGAACCACGGTATGCATACTTCTCATTGACTGTGCTGGTGTATTGCATACCTTGCTGGACTGAGTTTGTTCTCCTCTGGAGTTTACTATCCGCTGAGACTATTACCATCATTGACTGTACTATCTTGTGCCGGATTACTTCAAGAGACTTTCCATATTTGCAGTGCTGTTCAGTCATTCATATATATATATATCTATATTGTGCATATTACTGTGGATCGTGTTAAGGTGCCGTGTTTACCCTGTGTTGCAGTCTCTCCCCGTGCACCTCCTCACATATATATTCAGTGGTACAACTTGCTAGTAGCAGACCACTGATCCCTGTTTCCAGTATCACCTGTTCCAGTATCCTCTCACCTAGCAGTGGTACAACTTGCTATCGCAGACCACTGACTCCCCGGATACCTCCACTTGGATTCCATTCCTTCACCCAGACAGCGGTACAACTTGCTATCCGCAGACCGCTGACTCTCATCACTTCCTCGTTTCTGTTGGACACTCCTCCTCACTATAGCAGTGGTACAACTTGCTATCGCAGACCACTGACTACCTTCACGTGTCCTTGTCCATACAGTTCCTCGTGTACTATTACCTCCATATTACCAGTGTTGCTAGTCATAGACTTTCCTGAGCATCTCATCATCTGCTATTTACTGTTCCGTGATCACCCTGCTACCAGAGTACCCTATTACCACCTATATTGCTCTGGTAAGCCTACCACCTGGTGATCCCTGGGTAAAGACTCCTAGTGCCCGTGACAGTCACACAGACAAGATACAAAGAGATCAGTGTTAAATGAATGTCTAAAGATTATTTCGCAAACTAAGTTAATTAAAGCCTCTTCTGAAAAAAGTTTGAAATATTTCACAACTTTATGTAAAGGCTGCTTTGATGTAGAGGGAAGGACACAACTACAGATAGACAGCTGTTGGATTTATCTTATATAATGTAACCAGCAAATGTGACCCCAGGCTCATCCAGCCCATGGCAGTCTAGAGTATGCCATAGAGTACATTTATTTATTTATTTTTTAAACAGGGTTTTTTTTAGTGAATCTCTGTATTATTATTTTAATTATTATTATTATTATTATAATTATTATTTTTTTTATTCTTTTTATTATTCTTTGTATTATTATTATTATTATTATTATTATTATTATTATTTTTGTTTTAAATATATTTTTAGCATATTTTCAACTCCATGCTCCCAGTTCACTGCGCATGTGTGACCTGTCAAAGTCGTGCACTGCCTGCACAGATGCACCAAGATTGTCTGGTGAAGCAGTAAGAGGTGGTGGTGTTGACCACAAGTAGGAGAGGAGGGTACATGTGGGGCATAAGTAACTGAAGATGAAGTATGTGGCCCAATGAGAGAGTGATCCGATAATATTCGGTTATGGCTAGAAGTCAGGTCAGTGGATGACCACTGTTGACCTACAGTATGTGTGCGTCCATCCATGTGATCAGCTGCGGCACCAAATGGACACATCGGATCTGTGTCTGACCATCAATAGTTGGGCAACGTGTGTAGAGAATGGGGTGAGGGTGGAAGAGAAAGATATAACAGTGAGGGGAGGTGAAAACTCAACAGCAATTTATTTAGTTTTGAAATCTTTTTGAAATGTTGGACGAAGAGTGGAGGAAAGTCACCTTGGGGAGTCCAATGATTTTACTGGGGCCACCAAACCATCTTCAGTAGATCCCATGACACTAGGACTAATTGCTGTGTGGTTAATAACATTATTCCTTCTATAGCAGAAGAAGCCCAGACTGACATTGTGGGATTAGCAGAAAAGCCCACAGGGGGTGAGATAAGAGACGAGAGGAAACAGAGAAGGAAAAGTTAGAATGTCCAGTGAGAAAAACGAAGAGAGTTTGTATCTTCTCCATCAAATTGCCCCAAAACCCAACAAAACGCTCCTTCTCTCCTATTGTCAGTGATGTCTGAATGATATGCTCCTTGTGTAGCTGATGATATTCTTAATTAAGGGAGTCAGTTGCTTGGTGTCCTATAGTTTTGCAATATTTAAATGAGTTTCATATGATTACGAGTGTGCTTGTTAATTGAGCAACAATGCTAATCAATATTGTTTATCAATTATTTATAGATCATCAGATTCTCTGTGGTATATTCCACTGATATTGGGTCAATAATCCTATTTATCACTTTGCATCAAAATATATTTCATTATAGATATATTATATTCTTTATGCTCAATGTTGTTCAAGTTAGTAAATATAGAATTTGACTTCTTTTCTGCAGATATCTTCTCCAAATTGTGTGTGGGCGTCGCATGGTTTGTTATCCTGACTGGTGCACCACAAGGTAAATTAACCTCCCTGTCACCTCTACCATGTATATAAATAGATGCCACATGGATGGTCAATGGTGTACATGCATCTGTACCTAGATTTTTGTGAATCTTAGACTTGCTTCCTGTACAGGCAGAATGGAAGCACAAGAATAAGCTGAGTATAGTAAGGGGGTGATGATGTCAGGGCAGGATGCCCATTGGAGATGCAACATAATTAGACTCCTCAGATATGCCACCTATGGGTACAGCTAGTACAAAACTACACCATGATGATGATGATGACCATGACCTATGTAGCTGCTTCTGTGTGTTGTCCTCTCCATCTGACATTATTTCTATCAGCTGCCACCTCGGCTTCTCCTCCTCGACTCAGGGACTGTCACCTTTCTGCCACCAGGTGGGCGCACCCGTTGGCTAGCAATGGGATGCAATCATAGTTTTCTTTAGCCGGTTTGCATACTCTCTACTCTTCTGTCGGCGATCAGTGACGTCACTTTCAATTTACTTCTTCCTATATAAGGCACACTCTGACACCCATGAGGTGCCAGATTATTGGGACTCCAACACTTCAGTTATCCTGTCTCCATCACGGCCGGATTAAGGGAATGGAGAAGCCCCCGGGCTAAGGGGATTTCCATTCCCCCCCGTGAGTCCTCCCCCCCCCCCTCCACCGAGAGCTTACCTATTTCCGTTCTTCTGTCCATGTATGCTTCCGAGGCGCGTCATAAGCTCCTTACTGAGGAGATCTCTTGAGAGTGAGACTATGGGGCATATTCAATTAGGTTTCCAGTCCGTGTTAACGCGCCGGAATGGGCCGCAAAGTCAATCCAAAGTACAGCAATAACTTGGATTTTCGTGTGCACCTCATAGGGTCGCGTAGGAAAATCAGCGTTATTGCGGTACCATATTACCATCAATACTGCGCACTTTCCGCTGTAACGCGCGTTACTACGGACCTGAAACCTAATTGAATATGCCCCTATGAGTCATAGTCCTACTCTCACGAGATCTCCTCAGTAAGGAGATTACTGGGGGCCGCAGCAGCGCTACAGTGACAGCAGGCAGCTAACAGCAAATGTTATGCTGTTAACTGCCTGCTGTCACTGCCATCCTCCTTGACAAGTTGAGAGCCAGACCTGGGGGCAGGGACGCTCCCGACCCGATGAATGCCGGTGGGCCGTCCAGATGCGAGAGGCCCCTGGATTCTAGCCCAGTTAGACCTCCGATTAATCCGGCCCTGGTCTCCACTGATTCATAGGCTTTGACCTTGGCTCTTTTGGTTTCTGATTCTGCTCCATTGTCTTCTTGGCTCCAACACTGCTTGTCCTGACAATTCTCTTGACATGCGATTTGGTTTCATCCTGACTCTCCGGCTTGACCTTGGCTTCTTCCTGACTACCCTTTGGTTTCTGAATTTACTCAGTTTGACTTCTTGGTACTGACTTGGTTTGTCTGATCATTTTGTTCACTAGTAGTAGTAATGTCCAATAATATGCCTCTAGAACGCATGTGACAGCAGCAATGATAGGCCAATAGTAGTTGCCCAGTACCAGAATGCCTGGTAATATTAGCTACTGCAGGAGTTCATACTCCTTAGTACCAGAGCCGGATTTACACCTCATGGGGCCCTAGGCAAGATATCGGTTTGGGCCCCCCCCCTCACACACACACAGTGGCCCCTCACACACACACAGTGGCCCCTCACACACACACATAATACACGCACGCAGAGGCCTCTCACACACGCATAATACACGCACGCAGTGGGGACACACACACGCATAATACACGGACGCAGTGGGGGGACACACACACGCATAATACACGGACGCAGTGGGGACACACACACATAATACACGGACGCAGTGGGGACACACACACAATACATGGACACAGTGGGGACACACACACACACAATACCAGGACGCAGTGGGGACAAACACGCACAATACCAGGACGCAGTGGGGACACACGCGCACAATACCAGGACGCAGTGGGGACACACATGCACAATACCAGGACGCATGTGGCCCCTCCCCCGACTCGCGGCACCCGACCCCCCTCCCCCGACCCCCCTCCCCCAATTCGCGGCACCCCCCCCCCGCACGAGTAGCGGGAGGGCGGGGGTGTGCCGCGAGTCGGGGGAGGGGCCCCACGAGAGCTGCTAGGCCCTAGGCAGGTGCCTACGTTGCCTAGCGGTAAATCCGGCCCTGCTTAATACACTGAAATAAACACATACCTAGGGGTAAATGTATCAATGCCCGGATTCTTCAACTCCGGCTAGATCGGCGTCTTCAGCGCTTAAATTTAAAGCGGCGCTGCCTTGTAAAGGGAAACATCCCTTTACAAGGCAGCACCGCTTTAAATTTAAGCGCTGTAGACGCCGATCTCGCCGGAGTTGAAGAATCCGGGCATTGATACATTTACTCCTAGTGTCAAAACCAGAGGAAAACAAGCTTGGTATATCCCATTGTATATGATACCAGCTGCATGACAATAAGCCCGCACTCGGTATATCCCATATTGTATACGGTACTATCTGCATGGCAATATAAATGCCCATATATGTGTACAAAACAAAAAGACAGTTGTCAGCTCTTATCCTTTACACTGCATATCTGTGTGTATCTAGCATTTTGAAAACATGAGGTATTAGTTCATACTTTGATCAGAACATTTAAGCCTGCATCCCAGCTTCAACTGTCAACTGTCTTTTTGCTTTGTATCTGGTGTCAAGTCTAATATACAGAGCCATTTCTTCTGGCAAGTATAATAAACTGAGCCATATCTAGTGAAAACTTTAATATGCCTACATTTTTCTCGACTAATATGCAGAACCTTCTCTGGGGCTAAATAAAAGACTTCCCATTAAACTTTCTCTTCTGGGTCTTATCAATATCACCATTTCCTGTCCTGCACTGAACTATAGCAAACTATTAGAGTTCAGTGTAGCACAGAAAGCCAAACTGTTAACAGACAGGGATGGAACTGGCTGTTAGTTGGTTTTATAGCACCAACAGATTCCGTAGCGCTTTACAATTGGGAACATACAGTAACGTACAAAACTAGGTAATACAGACAGAGAGGCAAGTGGGCCCTGCTCACAAGCTGACAATGTATGGGACAATGGGTGTTTGATACATGAGGGTAAGTGCTACATATTATATATATTATATTATATATTGGTCCAGCCAGATTGCATATAGTGGTCTATATGATCTAGTCACACAGCAATGTTGGTCAGAGGGTTGTTGTCTTGAGTTAGCTGTGTAGAGGGTGGTAATAGGGTAACCTAGGGAGATTAAGATGCTGGTTGAGGAATATTATAAGCTTGTCTGAAGAGGTGGGTTTTCAGAGAAAGCTTTAAGATTTGAAGACTAGAGGAAAGTCTTACTGTGCGAGGGAGAGAATTCCACAAAGTGGGTGCAGCCCGAAAAAAATCCTGTAACCGGGAATGGGAGGATGTGATGACAGTGGAAGATAGACGCAGATCTTGTGCAGAACGGAGGTGTCGAGTAGGGAGATATTTTGAGACAAGTGAGGAGATGTATGTCGGTGCAATTTTATTGACGGCCTTGTATGTCAGAAGAATTTTATATTGGATTTGTTGAAAAACAGGCAACCAGGTAGAGACTGACAGAGTGGCTCAGCGTAGGAAGAACGGTTTGCAGGGAAAATCAATCTAGCCGCTGCGTGCAAAATAGATTGTAGGGGTTTGAGTCTGTTTTGGGGAAGACCAGTAAGGAGGGTTTAATGCTGCCACCTCAGCATCTAAACAGCTTGCCTCATGGTAGATGCTCTCCTGACATTGTGCAGAAGTGCCAATCTGTACTAAACCCATGACAGAAAAAAATTCCCCAGCACACCACTGTTAACCAGTAAAAGAGCACCAGCACTTCCCATCAGCTACTGGTCCTTTCTGCATTGTTTGTTTGAGAGGCATGTTGGTATCAGTAGCTGATGGGGAATGCTGGTGCTGTATTGTCATTTGAAGGGTTTTTGGGGTACCTCTTGGTAAGTTTGCTCTCATTTTAAAAACACAGATATGTATGACCCAAAAATAGGGACTCTCACTGTTTAAAGTTAGGACCAACCTATTATCAGAAGCGCCTTGACGGGTTGGGTGGCTTACCATACATTTGCAAGTGAGAATTCTGCATTTTTATGTACAAGTAGAAATGGCAGCTCCTTTACTGGCTATAGCAGTGTGCTGGGGGATTTTACTGTGTGTTTGTTCCTTTCAGGATAAACCCACCATTTCAGGCACCTGCTATGAAGCTATAAGTTCATTGAATAACAGCCAACCAGTTTGATTGTGCAGGTTAAACAATGAACTTACCTGACTCATTGGTTGTTATTGTTCTAGTGTAGACCTTCTCGCACTGTTGGCTTCTACACATACTCTACGCATGGTCACATAGTTCCTGCATAGCAATGCATCAATCAGGGGCTATCATTGGATTTTTAAGGGGGGTCTCCAACATTGCTTATGACTGAATATTCATATTGCATATACCGTATGTATGTATGACATGATATATATATATATATTTATTATTATTATTATATTGCAGCCACTGGGTTACCGGCTACGACAGGACAATGGCAGGCTCACACCTTTGCTCCAAGTTCCAGTCTCTTTAATGTCCACCTGGTTGTAATGAAAGACCTGGATATTCTCTGTGACATCCCACCAACAAACGCCACACATTCTGTGGTCTACGAGGACAAGCAATCTGTGGTCTTTTTGATTAATAGCACCTTTCTTCTTCTGGTGACAACTCTTCAAAACGCTCAATTCTTCCTTGAATATGGACACATGAAGACTAAAGAATCTCATTTTGCAGGTACAGGACAATCTCACACCTCAAATTAGGTTATTGTGTGTTAGCGTCAAACTCTAGAATCCAGTTGTGCATAATTCTCCCTAGCAAAGTAGTTACGTCTCCCCAACACTTAGAGAAATGTTGGTGCAATCCGGGGGGTTGGACAAGCAGACAGTTTCATTAATTCTGAATGTTTTGACAGACATTGTCTCCTGACAGCCTAATGGTGCTAATAGTAAATATTCAACTTTTTATCTACAGTTTTATCAGAAATTAATGGAGAGAGACAGGGTATAAGCCGCACAGACTAATAATGTAGTAATACTCCAAAACACTAATAGAGGTACCCACTAATGAATGAAAAGAACAATGAGGTTGGTGCTATCCTGGTTACTGATGTTCACATGCTCCAAATCACCCATCCCTTCCCATCCCCCAGGAACCAGAAGGCCTCAGAGAGGGAAAAAGGGTCTTCAGGTCCTACTTCGCCGAAGCTAGGGAGGGCCCCTTGACATCCCCATAGTCCGTAGCCAAAAGGCCTCCTAGGAGGCAAGGGTCTTCTGGCCCATCTCTGCCGCAAGGCTCAGGCCGGTTCTTCAGCTCCCCCCCCTACCCTGAAGGAGAGAGCCTCTGATGACTTGAGGAGAGGGTTTCCTATAAGGGTCTTTACCCAAACCCCATAAACCAAAACGTGCCACACCTGACAAAGAACAATTGTTTTATTTCATGAGATGTTATTTATGTCAGCAATAGTGTCAGGATTCGAACCCAGGGCTTCTGCCTCCGTGGACTGCTGCTCTGCTGACAGAGCTATTCTGTCTGCTGGACAGTTCTTTGTCTTCATTCAGTGTTCTAGATCAGTTCCAGTGATCTCCTGGTCTTCCAGCATGCCTTAGCTCCACCCCTTGACTTCCTATAAAAGCCTGGCCAGTTCCTGTCTCCAGTGCCTGATTATTGTGCTCTGTGCCTGTGATCTAGCTCCTGCTCCTGTTGCTGTTCCTGTCTACCTGCTTATACTACACGTGTACCGACCTTGGCTTGCCCTCCACTACACTTCTGCCTCAACCTTTGAACCGCTACGCCTCTCTGTGTACCGAATCAGGCTTGTTTGACCTTTCTTCCATCTCATCTCCTGTTAGCCAGCCTTCCTCCCTGCCACTGGGCTCCTATCCAGTCTCCGGACCGTGACAAATAGGTAGCATCAACAAGTTTAGGGATTGCAGATATTTTTGTAATTTATGAAATAAAAATTGTATCTTCGTCATTTTCCATAAGTGCACCCAATTTAATGACCGTCTTTCTCTCCTTTGTTTATCAATTCAGGAAATTACCCCATATCCTGTAGTAGTTCTCACATCCTCTCATTCCCTAAAATAAAACTTAATAAGCACCTATTGGCTCCAGTGACCTCATACCCGCTTGAGATCGGAGGTAGCGCAGTAGCGTCTGTTGAGCGCTGCCTGTTCTATTTACTCATATTCACAGCAAGTGCATGCAAGGGGCAGAGTGGGGTTTTCTCCATGGACCTCTGTCCACGAGTCCTGGTTACACAGCGCACGTCAAACACAGATCACATTTGTCATGCAGTGATAATGATGTTTTCTTAACGCCACCGGGTAACCAGCCTAAGGGATTAGAAAAGTGGATAACATATTAGCAAAACATCTCATTATCAGCGGGAGGATATGAGTTTAAGAGAAACTGACTTGACGTTGCCTTTAAAATCAAAATATCTGATTGTGTTACAAAGTATCATTGATGTGGCTCTCACCCGCCTAAGTATAACTTTGTACAATTTATTTCTAGGCTCATTCAATGATTCCAGGGAAGCTCTTGAACACTTTATTGGTAAGACTGACACTCCTCAGTTTCTGGGGCATCCTAGTTCGAGACTGGTGCTGATACCTGGACTGTCACTGGTACTGATTCTCTTGCTGCTGTATTGTGGATTATACATTTTGGGCCTCATTCATTAGCAATCAGATCTTATCTTTCCTCATCTTACGTTGCACTGAGTACTTTAAGCAGAAACGGGGAAAGATAAGAGGTTCGCAATTCAATAATGGAAGCAAAGTGGAAAAACACACCCACCTTCAGTCCTTTACGCAACGGAATATAATATGCAACGGATCTTAAGCAAATAACTCACTTAAAAGTTACGCAATGTAGACTTCCTCTACGTTGAGCTAAGAAATGGATACGTCACGCCAAATGTGGGAGGTCCGACGAGTTTGTTTACAAATGTTAAAACGCAATGCAGTGTATTTATGCAGGACAGTTGTAACCTCATTGTTCCTTTTGACGTTTACATGTTTTGTGAACCTTGAACCAATGACCTTGGAGTGCTTTTAAGGATCTACATCCACACACCTTCTCACTCTGCTACATGAAAGAAAGATCGTATGATGGGTTTGTTTGTGTTTGAGTTGAACAGGGCACATGTCCCTGCAAATGCATGTAAATCGCTAGCATAAATAAATATGCATAATTAATCTTTAAAATTTATGCTGCTCTAAAATGATGTCCTGAACGTAAAAAAAAATGCCTAGCGTACTGTTCCATAATCAACACATATATAGTACAGTATATACAACGTCCACACAGAGAAAGGGTGAGCGTCAGGATTAGAACTCATTACTCCATTTTTGGAAGGTGGATTAGCTAACCACTAAGGCATCGTTCTTTTGGAAAAAAGAGTCAGAAAATATACTAGTAGGCTAATTAGCTGCTATCAAATTGAAGTGTGCGTGCGTGCGTGCGTGCGTGTGTGTGTGTGTTAGGGAATTTAGATTGTAAGCTCCAATGGGGCAGGGACTGATGTGAGTGCATTCTCTGTACAGCGCTTTGGAATTAGTGGCGATATATAAATAAATGATGATGATGATGAAAAGCTCAACAATACAGCATGCGTGCTACAGATGAAAGTGCTTGTTAATAGTACTCTTAATTATTAATCAAAAATATATGCCAATTATGATCCTCACAGGTACCTTAGTGGTTAGCACTTTGGTCTCACAAAAGTGGCATCATGAGTTCGAATACCAAGCATGGCTGTAACATCTGTGTGCAGCTTGTGGCCTTTGTTCATTAATGAAAGAAACACCACAGTAACTTTGCCCAAACCAGCTTTTTTTTTTACTTTGTCGTTTAGAAGTGATCTACTACACGCTCGACCACAATGACAAATCTGTCCTCATATCTTACATGTATTTCCAACTCAAATGCAAATTTCTTAGGGCAAGTTGCTTTTTTTCTTGCTGACAATGTTAATGTATTAAGTTTCCAAAAGGATGATGGCCACAGGTCACATACACATTATTATATGCATGCTGACATTTATTACTAGGAATGGCCTAAGAGGGGGTGTGTTGATTTGGAGGGGACAGGCTCCTTGCAGTTAAATGCCACATTGACTGCAAACCTTGTTTTTTTGTCATCTACGGCTTATAGGTTATGGGCCTGATTCATTAAGGATCTTAACTTGAGAAACTTCTTATTTCAGTCTCCTGGACAAAACCATGTCACAATGCAAGGGGTGCAAATTAGTATTCTGTTTTGCACATAAGTTAAATACTGACTGTTTTTTCATGTAGCACACAAATACTTGATAGCTTATTTGTACACTGAAATTTAAAGTTGATATTTGTGTGCTACATGAAAAAACAGTCAGTATTTAACTTATGTGGAAAACAAAATCTAATTTGCACCCCTTGCATTGTAACATGGTTTTGTCCAGGAGACTGAAATAAGGATCCTCTTCATTTAAGATCCTTAATGAATCAGGCCTTATGTTATGTATATCCTATTTATCATAGTAAAGGAAGAGAAGAGAAGAGAAGAAAAATAGTCCTATCGCACAAGTGGAGGAGAGCAATAACCCACTATTGTATGTATATATATATATATATATATATATATATATATATAATATAAATGTCTAGTGGCATGTGTTAGTCTGTCTGTGTGTGTGTGTGTGAAAAAAAATAAATAAGCTGCAGCGCCACCTGCTGGGCAGAGTTATACACTGACCTATATATTTCTTGAAGGAGAAGTGACAGTTGGGAGTGGTTGGTGGTTGCCGGGGGTGACAGTGGGGAGTTTTTAACACCTTAAGTAGCTTGATTTGACTATAATGCATGAGTATCATGCACGGGTTAACTGACCTGCTAAATTCTTAGTGTGTGTGGAAAAAAAAACTCAAAAAGGGCTGAAATTTGGTATACTGACATTATTTGACAAAAAAATGCATGAGTATCATGCACGGGTTAACTTGTGTGTGTATATATATATATATATATATATATATATATATATATATATATATATACATACAGGCAAAATCCTATAATACTTTACCATGAGGGGTGCCACCTATCGCTGAAATAATTGAGTATCAAAAACCAAAAAGCAGAGAAGAGATAATAAGGTCCACTGAAGCTCTCACCACAAACCCATCAAGACTGGAATGAGACCTAATTAAAATATAACTATTATTAGTGATTTTAAAACCAGTGAGATATGCTAGAATATCCTCTATAAAAACAATGTGAAATAAGATATAACTGGAAGCACTAATTGCCAAATATTAATTATTATATGTCGAATGATGGGTTGTACTAGAATGCTCAAAGAGGCATGCAGACCTCCTAAATACTTCAAAGGAGGATTATCATAAATCTCATCTAGTATATATCAGAGATTATAGTGGAGCAGCATTGCAAAATTCCTTCATGATCTGCAATAGCGCAGAAAGAGCTGCAGCTATAAATATATGGGAGGTGTTTTGCTGACTACAAATATATGCTCCACTAACTCTGGGTATAATAGAGCAAATCTACCCCATCAAAGGATAACCCCTTACAAGTCAATGTATTAGGCTAAAGCTGGATGTGTGTATGTTAGGTAGTCAGAAATTCATGTCTGCACTCAAATGGCGCTTGAGGGCGTTCCAACACAGATGTGAATGCAACTAAGATATACTGTAAAAATGCATTGTATGTACTGTACACATTGTAATCCTCTTTATGCAAATAATGTAAAAATAAATAAATATTTATATAAATGATTATACTGTTGAGGTATTTTTATTTTATGTGCAAATAAAAGTTTTATGTGTTCTGATGTTTTATTGTACATACCCATGTGTGTATACTGCAGTGTGTTGTGTGCGTCCACATACGGCAAGTAACGTTTAGGCAGAGGGTACTTACACCCACATTGAAGTTGAAATGTATTTTCAGATGCGATTGGATTTGAATACAGTCGGAACTATGTGCTAGTTCCGTGCTCTTTTTATAAAATGCAACTTACGTCCACGTTGTGTGTGGACATGAATTGAGCCCTAAATCTCTGGGAAAAAAAACCCACTCCTTAATCACTGTGGGCTTGATTCGTTAAGGAAAGTCAAACAAAAAAAATAGTAACTTTGAACCTTGGAAAAACCATGTTACAATGTAAGGGGTGCAATTTAATTTATTATTTTGCACACAAGGAAAATACTGGCTGTTTTTTCATGTAGCACACAAATACTTGATAGCTTTATTTTTACACTGAAATGTAGAGTTGATCTAGGACATGACCTATCCTAACTATGAATCTGCCCCCACATTTTAAATTTACCTCTCCCCTCCAATGCAACATGGTTTTGCCAAAGTGCAAACTTACTCATTTTTCTTTGCTTTACTTTGCTTAATGAATCAGGCCCAATGAGTCATTTACTAATAGTGAATAATTACTAAAATCATAGCAGAATAAGAGAAAAAAATCTCAATATCCTCCTAGCCTCTAGCCTACGCAGCATAGATGTGGCATGTATTTTGTTTTTAAACTGTTGTTTAACAGAGAACAGAAATGGATACAGAAACAAATCACAGATCCAGTTCAGGATGACCCCCTGAAATTCGTGAGCCTCCTGGAAATTCCGGGAGAGTAGGCAAGTATGCGCTATATCAATAAATGGTGATGATGATAATGAAATCCCGACAGGACTTAAACCCTGAATTAGAAAATCGGAATATTGAAGATATTTGTGTCAAATCAGAATCTACTTTAGTTACATGAAATTTTAAATCTCCAATAACTACTTTAGGGAGATCCTCCTCCCCCACCCTGGGAAACTGATTAAAAAGGTATACATTTAAGAGACGCTGTATATTTTACTCCTTATGCAGTATTTTTGAAGATTGAAGCCTGCGCTGATGATCTCTACAATGTTTGCAGCAGTCTTTTTATGTCTGAAAGGAAGATCAGCAAACGGCCCTGGCAGATGTCTCTACTTTATAGTGGATCATAGGCCCCAATGATGTGGTAAGATGACAATTTTCCCCGCGAAAAGTTAAATTGCATCCAAATAAACAACTGTCTGTGTTTCCATACTATGTGCCAATGTTAGATGTGACACAAGGAATGTGGCCTGTAATTGTTGATCTGTCATAGCAACAGGTGATTATACCTACCTACAGTCCCGTTAGAACCCTAATACTCCCCTTTAAAACACCAGGTAAGAATACCTGCAGATTGATACAAAGACTGAGCGTTATTAATATTGCTGTCGTACCATCATTTCCTGTGGTCCCAAATCTAGTTACTATATTTTTCTCTATACCTTCAAATGCTACATGCAGGGGCAAACGCAGGATTTGTAGAGGGGGGTTTCCACACCACGCCGCCAATGGGCGTGGCCAGCGTGCATGGGGGCGTGGCTATAATATTAGACAGTTCTTGGCTGCTCTCCAACTCTTCCTATCCCCATAATATACAGGGACAATGCTGTGTGCACTACTGTTAGGTGCATGCAGCTCTCCCTTTTCAAGCAGAGCTGTCTGAAGTAGGAGCAGGGTCCACCCACCTCTATTATACAGGGCCCCAGGCTTGGAGGGGGTTTCCAGGCACTAGACAACCCCCCTCCGTTTGCCTATGACAGGTCTATCTGTCAGTGACCATTGTTCTGACTTCTGTTCTATTTCTAGTCACCCTGGTGCTGTACATGGATGATTTACTGGTTATTTTATCTTGTGATCCAGATAGGTGTAGGAAAGTCACCATTTATTCTGTATCTATCGCACATCTCACGCTGCACGGTGT
The DNA here is from genome assembly GCF_038048845.1 of Mixophyes fleayi. Lineage (NCBI taxonomy): Eukaryota > Metazoa > Chordata > Amphibia > Anura > Limnodynastidae > Mixophyes > Mixophyes fleayi. The sequence continues at coordinate 6,960,559 of NC_134412.1, forward strand.
CTAGGGATAAAGCTCTGATCCCCTAAAGTTCACTATCTAGGCCAGGAATTAGTCTAAACTGTGTGCGGCTTTGGGAATGTCCGGACTCTGCAGTGTGTGGATCCCGAGTATGCTGGACTTACACATGCCGTGTGTAAGGTGCTGCTTTCTACTGGGCCGGAACCATTACGTTGGACACAAAAGAGACTTTACACACATTAAAGGCCTGATTCATTAAGTAGAAAATGCAGATATGTGCCGTATTTTGCACTGTGCACACCTAGAACCGGAGCATACACCAATGACTGCAGAAATGTCCAATTAATTTTCAGAACGCAGAATGGGGGAGGGGCTGGGCAGATGCACGTAGTTAATGTACAGTGAGGACGTGCCAAGCTGGAGCGCACCCAGCAGTGTCCAATACAAGCTCTGGACATCTCTCAAGTACGTGTTTTTCAGTCGTATCACTTGCTCCAGTTACAGGTCAGGTGTAAGTGCTGATTACTAGTGATGACGACTGTACAGTAGATATTCCTAACATCCTAAAAGGGTTTGTTTTTTGTTTTTTTTGGGGGGGGGGCGGTGAAATAAAGTTTGCAAATGTTTGCAAATACCACATTTAAGCTGACACATCTGGAGCATAGTACTGAATGGTATACTACCACTTGGTGGAAATGTTGCTGTAGTTTGTGAAAGGAGCACATAATTGGCAAGCTATAGACAAGAGAACAGCACAAACCTACGATGAGTCAAAAGTTTTATTTTTATGGCATTTCCTTCAAACTGTAGGCCTCCTGCTAATTTTCAGTTATACATATAACTAATGAAACCACTAAGGACATAAGATTTTCAGAATCTACTAACAACTGAAATTCTAAAACTGAGAGAAGCTTTACAAGAACAGCGGGTCCTTGTCATGTACGCTGGTGTAGGGCAGCATGAAACATTGTATGTTCCGATGGAAAGGTCACAGGTTTGCTTGATATAAGTCTCGAAAATGAATATCTCCTCCTGTATATTTAGTACAGGAATGCAATTTACTTCTTGTTGATTTCAAGGTTGTGTTTCTGTGTGATGCAACAGGGGGCTTGTGGCAATGTAATGTGTGTGTGTGTGTGATACCACATGGGGGCTTGTGGCAATGTAATGTGTGTGTGTGATAGCACATGGGGGCTTGTGGCAATGTAATGTGTGTGTGTGATAGCACATGGGGGCTTGTGGAAATGTAATGTGTGTGTGTGTGTGTGATACCACATGGGGGCTTGTGGCAATGAAGTGTGTGTGTGTGTGTGTGTGTGTGTGTGTGTGTGTGTGATACCACATGGGGGCTTGTGGCAATGTAGTGTGTGTGTGTGTGTGTGAGCACATGGGGGCTTGTGGCAATGTAGTGTGTGTGTGTGTGTGATGGCACATGGGGGTTTGTGGTAATGTAGTGTGTGTGTGTGTGTGTGTGTGTGATGGCACATGGGGGTTTGTGGTAATGTAGTGTGTGTGTGTGATGGCACCTGGGGGCTTGTGGCAATGTAGTGTGTGTGTGATGGCACCTGGGGGCTTGTGGCAATGTAGTGTGAGTGATGGCACGGGGCTTGTGGCAATGTAGTGTGTGTGTGTGTGTGTGTGATACCACAAGGGGGCTTGTGGCAATGTAGTGTGTGTGTGTGTGATGGCACATGGGGGCTTGTGGTAATGTAGTGTGTGTGTGTGTGATGGCACCTGGGGCTTGTGGCAATGTAGTGTGTGTGTGATGGCACCTGGGGGCTTGTGGCAATGTAGTGTGTGTGTGATGGTACATGGGGGCTTGTGGCAATGTAGTGTGAGTGATGGCACAGGGGGCTTGTGGCAATGTAGTGTGTGAGTGATGGTACATGGGGGCTTGTGGCAATGTAGTGTGTGAGTGATGGTACATGGGGGCTTGTGGCAATGTAGTGTGAGTGATGGCACAGGGGGCTTGTGGCAATGTAGTGTGTGTGTGTGTGATGGCACATGGGGGCTTGTGGTAATGTAGTGTGTGTGTGTGATGGCACCTGGGGCTTGTGGCAATGTAGTGTGTGTGTGATGGCACCTGGGGGCTTGTGGCAATGTAGTGTGTGTGTGATGGCACCTGGGGGCTTGTGGCAATGTAGTGTGTGTGTGATGGTACATGGGGGCTTGTGGCAATGTAGTGTGTGTGTGATGGTACATGGGGGCTTGTGGCAATGTAGTGTGAGTGATGGCACAGGGGGCTTGTGGCAATGTAGTGTGTGTGTGATGGTACATGGGGGCTTGTGGCAATGTAGTGTGTGTGTGATGGTACATGGGGGCTTGTGGCAATGTAGTGTGTGTGTGATGGTACATGGGGGCTTGTGGCAATGTAGTGTGAGTGATGGCACGGGGCTTGTGGCAATGTAGTGTGTGTGTGTGTGTGATACCACATGGGGGCTTGTGGCAATGTAGTGTGTGTGTGTGTGTGTGTGTGTGTGTGTGTGATGGCACATGGGGGTTTGTGGTAATGTAGTGTGTGTGTGTGTGTGTGTGTGTGATGGCACCTGGGGGCTTGTGGTAATGTAGTGTGTGTGTGTGTGTGTGTGTGTGATGGCACCTGGGGGCTTGTGGCAATGTAGTGTGTGTGTGTGTGATGGTACATGGGGGCTTGTGGCAATGTAGTGTGAGTGATGGCACGGGGCTTGTGGCAATGTAGTGTGAGTGATGGCACGGGGCTTGTGGCAATGTAGTGTGAGTGATGGCACAGGGGGCTTGTGGCAATGTAGTGTGAGTGATGGCACGGGGCTTGTGGCAATGTAGTGTGAGTGATGGCACAGGGGGCTTGTGGCAATGTAGTGTGAGTGATGACACGGGGCTTGTGGCAATGTAGTGTGAGTGATGGCACGGGGCTTGTGGCAATGTAGTGTGAGTGATGGCATGGGGGTTGTGGCAATGTAGTGTGAGTGATGGCACGGGGCTTGTGGCAATGTAGTGTGAGTGATGGCACGGGGCTTGTGGCAATGTAGTGTGAGTGATGGCACGGGGCTTGTGGCAATGTAGTGTGAGTGATGGCACAGGGGGCTTGTGGCAATGTAGCTATTTTTCTCACTCACATACACCACCCTCCAGCAATTTCTCCCACATCCTCAATTCACCTCATTACAGCAGTCATTCTCTTCTACAACAGGCAGTTTGCAGGAAATCTCCTCTGCCTGGTAGAGAATGTTTAGTTAAGTCTTGGAAATCTTGACTTGATTAGGAGCTCCGTGGCTGCACTGACAGGCAGCTGACAGCTCACAGCTGCCTGTCGCCCCCCCCCCCCCCCCCCCCCCCCAGCCCTTTGGACCTAGAGAAAAAAAAAAAAAAAAAAAGAAATGTATAAAGCGCCGCCCGCACCCCCTTGTTCCCCGACTGCAGGTCAGGCCCTGATTGTGTTTTTAACTGTTGGTATGAAGTACTTCCACACTAATTATAGACAGATAATGCACGATCAGAGAGAAGCAAGGGCCGGTAAGAAAAAAGGAGGTGATACAGTACCGGTGTAAAGGAGGCACCTGACTCTCTGACATAGACACCTTCTGTACTTCCTGATTACTTAATTCATTGCCCGAAGAGAGAGAGAACAGAACGTCTGGAGCTCCCGTCTTGCTATTATCTGGGTAAGTAAAAGTCTCCCCTAAGAAACAATGTATCTAGTTCTAGCAACTTGTTACTTTGTATCTCTTCCTGCTTCTGTTTATATAACAATCTGCACAATAGCAGCACCTGTAACAGTAACGTTATTTCAGACATGGTTAATTCTCTGCTTATCACATAGATGATAATAATATAGTATAAGACGCTGAGGGATGATCCGGGTGGGAAGAGGGTGCGGGGGACCAGAGATGAGACACTGAGCGCAGAGAAGGTGCTGGAAGGGGGAACATGGAAGTTTTACTTTGTCTGAAATGCTGATATGTACCAGTGCTGCCAAGTTATTACATGCAGAGGATGCATACATTTTACACGTGTTAGTGGGATGAACACTATTGTCCTGCTAGAGTCTATGGAGGAATAGCACGCGGTCCCCAAAAAATGTTGGAGGGTCCAGTTGGCCAGATCAGCAAAATATTTTTTCGATTTTTTTTTTTTATTTATTTTTTAACATAGTGAAACTTGGATTTATTTTATGCAGCTGCAGGAATGGCAGAATAATACTCACTGATAACTATACTACATTACTGTCTGTTTATTTAAATACAACGTGTGTGGTTGATGTGTGGGTGATAGGTCTGTGAAAGATACAGGGAAGGCTATTATCTTGTTCTCTGGTTGCGCTGTAATGTAAGAGCTTAACAAAGGTTCAATCATTTCTAAGTTCAGCACTTAAACCCCAATAACTCTCGCACAGTTCTGCACGTTATCATGGTTACATCATTGTGTCAACTGCAGGTAGTTAAGTAGTATTTATTGAGAAGAGATCACACAGACAGCAGTTTCCCTGAGCTTGAGCCCAGCAGATCTAACAGGTTACAGACAGAACTGTCACACAGACAAGATACAAAACAGAGATCAGTGTGAAATGAAAGACTAACGATTATTTTGCATACTATTTTAATACAAATCTCCGAGGTTAAATAAAGACACAACTTTATGTAAATGCTGTTTGATGTAGAGGGATGTACAAGAAGGACACAACTACAGACAGACTGATGTCGGATTTCCCTTGTATAATGTGACCAGCAAATGTGACCCCAGGCTTATCCAGCCCGTGGCTATAGTATGCCACAGGGCACATTTATTTATTAATTTATTTATTTAAATAAAGCCTTTTTCAAAGTAATTTCCTGTATTATTATTTTATTTACTTTTTTATTTCAAATATTGTTTTTGACATATTTTCCAGTCATGTTGCACAGCACAGACTAGTGATGTGGGGCACAGACTAGTGATGAGGGCGACATGTGGGGCACCAGTAGGTGAGGAGGGGGTATGTGAGGCACAGACTAGTAATGAGATTGGGATGTGGGGCACTAGTAGGTGAGGAGGGTGAATGTGGGGCACAGACTAGTGATGAGGGTGACATGTGGGGCACCAGTAGGTGAGGAGGGGGTATGTGAGGCACAGACTAGTGATGAGGGTGACATGTGGGGCAGCAGTAGGTGAGGAGGGTGTATGTGAGGCACAGACTAGTGATGAGGGTGACATGTGGGGCACCAGTAGGTGAGGAGGGTGTATGTGAGGCACAGACTAGTGATGAGGGTGACATGTGGGGCACCAGTAGGTGAGGAGGGTGTATGTGAGGCACAGACTAGTGATGAGGGTGACATGTGGGGCACCAGTAGGTGAGGAGGGGGTATGTGAGGCACAGACTAGTGATGAGGCTGACATGTGGGGCACCAGTAGGTGAGGAGGGTGTATGTGGGGCACAGACTAGTGATGAGGGTGACATGTGGGGCACCAGTAGGTGAGGAGGGGGTATGTGAGGCACAGACTAGTGATGAGGGTGACATGTGGGGCACCAGTAGGTGAGGAGGGTGTATGTGGGGCACAGACTAGTGATGAGGGTGGCATGTGGGGCACCAGTAGGTGAGGAGGGTGTATGTGAGGCACAGACTAGTGATGAGGGTGACATGTGGGGCACCAGTAGGTGAGGAGGGTGTATGTGAGGCACAGACTAGTGATGAGGGTGACATGTGGGGCACCAGTAGGTGAGGAGGGTGTATGTGGGGCACAGACTAGTGATGAGGGTGGCATGTGGGGCACCAGTAGGTGAGGAGGGGGTATGTGAGGCACAGACTAGTGATGAGGGTGACATGTGGGGCACCAGTAGGTGAGGAGGGTGTATGTGAGGCACAGACTAGTGATGAGGGTGGCATGTGGGGCATCAGTAGGTGAGGAGGGGGTATGTGGGGCACAGACTAGTGATGAGGGTGGCATGTGCAGCACCAGTAGGTGAGGAGGGGGTATGTGAGGCACAGACTAGTGATGAGGGTGACATGTGGGGCACCAGTAGGTGAGGAGGGGGTATGTGGGGCACAGACTAGTGATGAGGGTGACATGTGGGGCACCAGTAGGTGAGGAGGGGGTATGTGAGGCACAGACTAGTGAGGAGGGTGACATGTGGGGCACAAGTAGATGAGGAGGGGGTATGTGGGGCACAGACTAGTGATGAGGGTGGCATGTGGGGCACAAGTAGATGAGGAGGGGGTATGTGGGGCACAGACTAGTGATGAGGGTGGCATGTGGGGCACCAGTAGGTGAGGAAGGGGTGTGTGTGGCACAGACTAGTGATGAGGGTGGCATGTGGGGCACCAGTAGGTGAGGAGGGTGTATGTGAGGCACAGACTAGTGATGAGGGTGGCATGTGGGGCACCAGTAGTTGAGGAGGGGGTATGTGAGGCACAGACTAGTGATGAGGGTGGCATGTGGGGCACCAGTAGGTGAGGAAGGGGTATGTGGGGCACAGACTAGTGATGAGGGTGACATGTGGGGCACAAGTAGATGAGGAGGGTGTATGTGGGGCACAGACTAGTGATGAGGGTGGCATGTGGGGCACCAGTAGGTGAGGAGGGGGCATGTGGGGGCACAGACTAGTGATGAGGGTGACATGTGGGGCACCAGTAGGTGAGGAGGGGGTATGTGGGGGCACAGACTAGTGATGAGGGTGACATGTGGAGTACCAGTAGGTGAGGAGGGTGTATGTGGGGCACAGACTAGTGATGAGGGTGACATGTGGGGCACCAGTAGGTGAGGAGGGTGTATGTGAGGCACAGACTAGTGATGAGGGTGACATGTGGGGCACCAGTAGGTGAGGAAGTGGTGTGTGTGGAACAGACTACTGATGAGGGTGGCATGTGGGGCACCAGTAGGTGAGGAGGGGGTATGTGAGGCACAGACTAGTGATGAGGGTGACATGTGGGGCACCAGTAGGTGAGGAGGGTGTATGTGGGGCACAGACTAGTGATGAGGGTGGCATGTGGGGCACAAGTAGATGAGGAGGGTGTATGTGGGGCACAGACTAGTGATGAGGGTGGCATGTGGAGTACCAGTAGGTGAGGAGGGTGTATGTGGGGCACAGACTAGTGATGAGGGTGGCATGTGGGGCACCAGTAGGTGAGGAGGGGGTATGTGAGGCACAGACTAGTGATGAGGGTGACATGTGGGGCACAAGTAGATGAGGAGGGTGTATGTGGGGCACAGACTAGTGATGAGGGTGGCATGTGGAGTACCAGTAGGTGAGGAGGGTGTATGTGGGGCACAGACTAGTGATGAGGGTGGCATGTGGCACAATTAGTTGAGGCACAGGTTAGCTTTATTTTGTACCATAGTTTACCCGTACCACCCACTGGGTCAGTTTATTTTTCTGTCTATCTCAACCTGCTGTGGTGATGTGGACATTACTGTTGTATGATCTCCCTGCTCACAGTCACCTTTTCCTCAGGCCGACATTAAGGCTTATCTGACTACAGCACTATACTGACTGCTGGTTAGACTGGCTATTGTCCTTTGCAAGATAACAGTGGTTATATACTGCTCAGGTTATTAGACGTTTAGAGTAACTTCATACATAAGTACTTTAGAAGTCAACGCGTTGCCGTCTATGACCTTTGCTTCTTTTAAAAATTGCCATTGAGCTGTATCCTAGATGAAGTTTTGCAGTGTGTTTGTGTAAATTATTTAATAACTCTTCAGTAGTTTCAGCTTTAGACTATAGCTCTTGTAAGTTTAACACAACATGACAAACCAACAGTGGAGCACTAGAAACGTCCTTGAAACTTCACTGCCAAATATCCACATTCATGTCTGTGTGAGTCATTATGGAAAGTAAAGCTCTTTTTTTTTTTTTCTGCCTTGCTCTCCTTAATGACCCAAGCCTCATGTGTCTATATTCTGAAGAATATATGTATATGTGTGTGTGTATGTGTATAGCTATACATATATATATATATATATATATATATATATATATATATATATATATATATATATATATATATATATTATATCTATATCTATATCTATATCTGTGTGTGTGTGTGTGTGTGTGTGTGTATGTGTGTGGCATATATGTGTTTTAAGGAGAGATGTTTTCCAACAATTGTTGTTTGTGAAGGGAAGGAAATGCTGCAAGAGTGATGTAGTAATTGAAATGTATTTATTAGTTATTTTGAGAAAATACATGGATAAAAATTAGTTGAATTTTCGATTGAACTGATTGGACAAATCAGTTGAATGTAAAGACCGGCCCCATAATAAGATAAAAATTCTTACCATAATGCCCTGGGTCCAACAGTGTCTAAATTCCAGTGCAAAAGACTAAGTAAATATGGTAGTATCAGGCAGTGATATGCTGGACACAACCAGCAACACTGTAGAGCATACAAGCAATCTGGCCCAACAAGAGAATGAGCCAATAATGTTTGGGTGTGGCTAGAAGTCAGGTCGGCGGATGACCATTGTTGACCTACAGTATGTGTGCGTCCATCTACTGGCAGGAACCCATGCGGTCTGTCTGCTCAGCAGAAGTAACCAAATGGCCACATGGGACCTGTATTTGACCATCAAGTCTTCAGCATGTGTAGAGAATGGGCTGAGAGTGGAAGACCAAGAGATAACAGTGAGGGGAGGTGACAACTCAACAGTAAAATATTTTTCTTTTTCTTTTAGAAATGTTGGACCAAGTGTGAAGGAAAATCACCTTGGGGAGTCCAAAGACTTTACTGGGGCCACCAAACCATCTTCAGTAGACCCTATGAAACAAGGACTAATTGTTGTGTGGTTCACAACCTTATTTCTGCTATAGTTGAAGAAACCCAGACTGACATTGTGCCTTAGGGTAACGATCCTGAACCAGTGGACAAGTTGAGTGAATTAGAATAAAGAAACTGTGGATGAGCAGAAAAGCCCACAGGGGATGAGCGAAGTGACGAAAAGAAACTAAGAAAGAAAAGTAAGAAGTGTCCAGTGAGAAAACGAAGAGAGATTGTGTCTCCTCCATCATATTACCCCAAAACCCAACACCACGCTCCTTCTCTCCTATTGTCAGTGATGTCTTTCGGTAGGTGAATGTCCTTGTGTAGCAGATGAAATTCTTAATTGAGTTTAGTTAATTGGTGTCATTAAGTTTTACAATATTTACATGTGTTTCAATTGATTGCGAGTATGTTTGTTAATTGAGCAACATTGCTAATTAATATTGTTTATCAATTAGTTATAGATCAGCAGTTTTGTTAAAACCAATGTAGAGACTGAAAGAGCGGAGCCGCAGAGGAGGAACAATTTGCAATTAAAATATAGCTCCAATCTTTTTTGCATTGCTATGGTTGCCCTTTATGGGTTTGCATAACCCATAACGGCCAACCAGTTTGGTTGTACATGCTAAAAAATGAATGCAATTCATTGGTTGTTATGGTTCTAGTGAAGACCTCCTTGCACTTTTGGATTCTACGCATATTCTCCGCTTGGGCACATAGTTCCTGCATAGCAATGCAAAAATCAGGGGCTATCATTCGATTTTTAAGGGGGTATTCCAACATTGCTTTTGACTGAAATATTCATATCGCATGTATGTGTGACATGATATATATTATTATTATTATTATTATTATTATTATTATTATATTGCAGCCACTGGGTTACAGTCTATGACAGGACAATGGGAGGCTCACACCTTTGCTCCAAGTTCCAGTCTCTTTAATGTCCACCTGGTTATAAAGAAAGACCTGGATATTCTCTGTGACATCCCACCAACAAACGCCACACATTCTGTGGTCTATGAGGACAAGCAAGCTGCGGTCTTTTTGATTAATAGCACCTTTCTTCTTCTGGTGACAACTCTTCAAAACACTCAATTCTTCCTTGAAAATGGACACATGAAGACTAAAGAATCTAATTTTGCAGGTACAGGACAAGCTCACACCTCAAATTATGTTATTGTGTGTTAGCGTCAAACTCTAGAATCCAGTTGTGCATAATTCTCCCTAGCAAAGTAGTTACGTCTGCCCAACGGAGGGAGAAATGTTTGTGCAATCCGGGGGAATAGTCAAGCAGACATAGTAATTAATTGCTGTAAAAACATTGAGAATTATCTCCTGACAGGCTAATGCTGCCAATAGTAAATATTCAACTTTTTTTTTACAGTTCATACATAGCGCATAAATTACAATTTTAATCAGAAATTAATGTTTACCAATTTAAGGCGGGAGACAGGGTATAAAAGCGCACAGAATAATTTTGTAATAATTCTCTAAAAACACTAATAGAGTTACCCACTAATAAATGAAAAGGACAACGAGGGAGGTGCTACCCTGGTTACTGCTGCAGTCTGTGATTGTGCTGGGGGCTTGGGACATTGGGCCCTTCCCAAAAGGGAAATAGCCCCATTCCTTCCCATCCTTCACTAGGCAGAAGGCCTCTGAGAGGGGAAAAAGGGTCTTTAGGCTCCCCTTCAATGAAACTAAGGAGGGCCCCTTGACATCCCCAACCTCCAGAGCCAAAAGGCCTCTTAGGAGGCAAGGGTCATCAAGGCCGCCTCTTCCGCAAGGCTCGGGCCAGCCCATTTTCCCTCAGGGTAGGCCGAATATTTCCCTAGGGGAATTGGTTCTTCAGCAACACCCCCCCCCCCTTCCCTTAAAGGACAGAGCCTCTGTGGCTGGATCACTTATAAATAACTATTGTATAAATTTATTTAAATTAGTGGCGCGGTGTGCCAATTTACATCATTGCAAATGTATTGATTTTTGATACTGAGTTTAATTTTGTATTGGAACTTTAATAATTTCTGATGCACTGGCCAAATGTTGTAGGAAATCTGTTTTGTAACTTCTGAAGGCAGGTAATCTCATGCTAGAGAGGAAGAGTAAAGAAGTTAGTTAAGAAGTAGTGTAAAGTCAAACTCCCTTATATAAATTATTACCTATGTTTGAAACATCTTATTGATTTTACAATATAACTTCTATTAATGAATATTAAAAATAAAATAATAAAAAACAGTGAAATATAAATGAAACAATATGTGCAATTGATTAAACAAAACATGTGTATTTAAAATTGCTGGGCATACTTTGATTGCCTCCTAAAGTAATTGAGGATTTTATACTCTAAATGATAGAATTGTATGTTCTACAACTCCGCTTGAGATCGGAGGTAGCGCAGTAGCGTCTTTTGAGCGCAAACTGTTCTATTTACTCGTATTCACAGCAAGTGAATGCAAGGGGCAGAGTGGGGTTTTCTCCATGGAGCTCTGTCCACGAGTCCTGGTTACACAGCGCACGTCAAACCCAGATCACATTTGGCATGCAGCGGTAATGATGTTTTCTTAACGCCACCGGGTAACCAGCCTAAGGGATTAGAAAAGTGGATAACATTTTAGCAAAACATCTCAATATCAGCAGAAGGATATGAGTTTAAGAGAAACTGACTTGAGGTTTCCTTTAAAAACAAAACACCAGATTGCCTTACAAAGTATCATTGATGTGACTCTGACCCGCCAAAGTATAACTTTGTACAATTCATTTCTAGGCTCATTCAATGATTCCAGGGAAGCTCTAGCACACTTTATCGGTAAGACTGACACTCCTCAGTCTTTTGGGCATCCTAGATCAAGACTGGCGCTGATACCTGTACTGACACTGGTACCGATTCTCTTTCTGCTGTATTGTGGATTTACACACTTCAGGAAGAGGTAAGTTTCAAGCATCCTTTTAAAAGCATCTTGCTAAGAATTTTTTTTCGCAAATTGTAAGCCAATTCATACTAATTACAGTACTCATTACTGTTCAGAGAAAATTCTATTCTGATTATTGATAAGGTGACCAGATAAAGGTCCGTCATACAGATTAGTCTTTGTTTGGATCCTGTCGTTATCTCGCTTTGGTCCATCGCTGTCTAAATGTATTCTCAAGTTTTGTCCTTGTGGCGATGCTGCCATTATATTACTTGTGTGTTTATTTATTCACAGGATGTGGACAAATAACCTAAAATGTTCTGAAGACCAGCAAGTGTAATTAAGAAAATACTGCCAAAAAGACCTGTTGGATGTAACCAGTTTTTGATATATAAATATTTAAGGAAAATGTGGATAACATGGAGATAGTGATGCTTGAAGAAAGTGGAAAATCTCTGGTCTTCATTACGTATATAATTGCACCTACAGACCCACCAAGTGCATTTCAAGGTGCCTGAAAAATTTTATTATTTGGAAAACGAACAGCAAAAACACTTTACACAGCTTGTGATAATGAACAGGGCGCTGTGTGCAAATGGTAAACACATCCTATCAAAATCCAGCCTACTGCAATGTTAGGACCCCAAACCCCTCTCCGTTTACTCGCATGTTTCTCTTAAAGTGGTATCATCCTTTGTTATAACTACAATGGAAGATACCACAATGTAGGGGACACATGACAAGCTCAAACCCCATGTAAAGAAAATGCTTCATCTTGGCAGGGACATCGTCTTCCTAAAGAAATGTACAAAAGAAGACGGGGTCCATCTAGGTCTCAACAAGAGCATCCAAAACAACACATGTAACAGCACTGACTACTGAGATACACACCATCCAATGATTGATCCGTGCAATGATAATATAAAACACTTTATTACTAAAAGCATATAAAACATAGGCAACCACTGGCCAGTGGAAAGAATATATATATATAAATATATATATATATATATATATATATATATATATATATATATATATATATATATATATGTATGTATATATTTATATATATATTTATTTATTATATTATTATCTCTTATACCTGCCACAATTACTCCTTTTCACAGTGAAGTAGTGTTTCTGCTTTTCACACTCTTTTCTAACTGCAGTCACCTGGGCTGAAGTAATTACCTGGAGGTAAAGGTATTTTTTTAACAAAGGCGAAATTGAACTCTCATTATTGCTATTCTATAATAGTAACTCTAGTAAAACAGCAAAATGATTGTCTATTCGGTAATATATATTGGATCATGCAACAGTGCCATGAACTCTAAAATATTACGAGACCACAGACCGCAAGCCAGAGGCTGCTTCTATTTAACCCCTAATAACACCAAACTCTCCAGGGGATCATGTCCAAGAGTGCAAAGATATTTTCTTTTTTTGCAACAAAGCGGTTATTGTTAGCGCAGCTTCAGTTTTTAGTTTTTCACATTTTATTTAGACTTTCATTCTTCGTGTTTGTTACAATAAACATTGGGTTTTTTAGTTTTGCATTTTTTTCTGCTTTTTTCCCCCAACATTTATAACATTGGAATGGATGACAGACTTACCTGTACTGACTCACATGATAAATATGGGCTGGAAACGCGGTTTGACAATGTAGGTGCAGTAAGGATTCTATTTGAAGATACTAAGGATTGGTGTTCGATATTCCTCAGCAAACATTTGGTTTCTGGTTGCAATTGGAAGAGACATGATGTAGAAATTCACATACATCTCACAAGAACATAGAGACAAACATCTACCATTGGGTTTTCGCACTAAGAGCCAGTGTACGCTTAGCTGTGCGGAGTTCTGTAAAAACAAACAAACTGTCATATCTGTTAGTATCTCAGGGCTAGATACTTAGACAACAAAAGCCATTGTCTCTGCTCTGGTCACTGATTTCTCTGTTTCTGGCTGGTTCAACCTTTATATACCTCTCTCTCTCTCCCTATGTCCTGTGCTGGTTATAGCTCTGTCTGACCCAGTGTGTGCTGTTTCTTCAAATGTTGCTGTGAACTCTATTGACACCCTGTTTTTGACCCGGACCGTTTACTGACCCTGCTTCTGATTGTCGCCTGCCTTTTTCTCCTGCCTATTTCCTGGATTTTCCTCAGCCCGTTGCCTGCCCTGACCTCAGCCTGTTTCCTGGATTCTTCCTAGTGTGCTGCCTTCCTGACCTGAGCCTGATTCCTGGATGCTCCTTAGCCCGATGCCTGCCCTGACCTCAGCCTGTTTCCTGGATGCTCCTTAGTCTGCTGCCTGCCCTGACCTCAGTATGTTTCCTGGATTTTCCTTAATCTGCTGCCTAACCTGACCTCAGCCTGTTTCCTGGATTCTCCTTAGTCTGCTGCCTTCCCTGACCTCGGCCTGTTTCCTGGATTTTCCTTAATCTGCTGCCTAACCTGACCTCAGCCTGTTTCCTGGATTCTCCTAAATCTGCTGCCTTCCCTGACCTTGGCCTGTTTCCTGGATTACCATTAGTCTCCTGCCTAACCTGACCTCAGTCTCTTTCCTGGATACTCCTTAGTCTGCTGCCTGCCCTGACCTCAGCCTGTTGTAAGCCTTTGTTTTGGATCTCCTCCAGCCCTGATCCTAGTCTGTTCTACTACTCTGTCTCTAATTACTGCCAGCCCCTCTTCCCAGCCTTTTATGCCTGCCTTTGGACCTTGACTCTCTACTCGGCATCAGAATACTCAGTGTCCCTGTCATTACCCTGCTCCCTGCTGGTCTCCTGCTGTGTCCCGTCTACACCCAAAAATACCCTAAGCTGAGAATACCCTATTACGACTACTACTGGTGAAGTTCTGCGGGCAACCGAGTATTGGTGAACACATAGCATTCTATTTGAATGCAGGTTGTTATAGGCGAAGACCCCACTAAGAGGTTTTTGGGGTCCTATAAGCCGACGGATATTCGCAACAATATCATAAACCAATGTTTGCTTGACCTTGTGTTCTTAGGCACTGAGCGAGTTACTGTGGACCAGGATAACATTAAACAGAAATCCCAACACTTAAGTCTGCACATGTTGAATCTCTGAACTCTGACCCTAGCACTGATTAGTTATCTAAGCTACAGCATACTGGTAAGAGTTTTAAAGATGCTCTTTTGAAATCTAAGATGAGTAAATTTAGCAGAATTATAAGGAACCAAGTTTTATAAGTTCAGACTATATATATAATATATCATTCATCTTATTAAGTGCCATTGTAACAAAATTTGTGTATGTAAATCAGTAAGGATGTTGAAGGAAAGGATGGCTATATATTGATCTTCCACAAAGGAGCCCTCTGTGTCTGTTAATAGTGTATCTGAGTGTACCATCATGGGTAGATTGCTGATCTGTGATTCTGGGCTAATGATGGTTAACTCCGATAAGCTAGAAATTGCATGCAACAAAAAAAATCCAGTCTCTCAACTTAGAGGTATACCAGTGCTGCTTACAGTGAGGATCAGTTCAAAGCCAAGGTTTCCATGTCTGACAGGTCACACCGGAAATAAGGGGCTGCTCCATTCCTCCTCTGGGTAACTGTGGGCCTGAGTCATTAAGAAAAGAAAGGCAAAAAAAGAGTAAAGTTTCTCCTGGACAAACCATGTTACAATACAAGGGGTGCACATTAGTTTATTATTTCGCACATAAGTTAAATACTGGCTACTTTTTAATCTAGCACACAAATATTTGATACTTTTTATCATTTCACTGAAATTTAAAGTTGATCTAGGACATGCCCTTCCCCAACTATAAATCTGTCCCCACATTTTAAATTTACCTCCCCCTCCAGTGAAACATGGTTTTGCCCAGATACAAAGTTACTCTACTCTGTACAGCATAAATGTTTTGTTGCCTTAGGAATCAGCTGGATAGAAAACTACAGAAAATAGACATTGCCTTTGTTGCGCATGATGTCATTCACATATATACAATATTCATGAAATAATATCACAGAATCAGAACATGCCCATCCATGACTACAATGTACCATTTACTGTTAGTGATCCTGAGGTTGTATAAATACACTTAAGCAGCAACTATATATCATTGGGGACTACATTTGCAGAAAAAAACCTGACACCAATTAAAAATATCACATAGAGCCTAATAATAATTATAATATAATGCTGATTCTCCGGTATAATCACAATCTGGCTACATATGTCTCAGGCGATGTTGAATAGTTGGTTACTGCCCCTTATTCCTATCTCCAGATTCTATAATCTGTTTTAGAATCCCATTCATGAAGGGTAATACTCCTCTTCTCCCCAGGCTGCTTAGTACATAGATAGATCTCTGCTATGTGCTAAATGCTGAATGACTGTCACTATTGTGTCTCTGGAACTTGTGGTATGGTAATGATTTTGCTTCTTTACACCTAAAGTCAATCCTTAGTAAGGCTGGGCACACAGTACAGGTTTATCAGCCGATTATCGTGCCAGTCACAAGATAAGCAACTGTTCGCTCCAATATCACATTAGTGTGCACGCTCTAACGATTATTGTATAAAGCTCATCGTATCATTTGATTTGATTTTATAAACGGACTAAAAATCTCTATAAATGATGGAACGATGTCGCCCCAATCCTGCAGTGTGTAAACACTCAGGACCAGCAGTGTCCATAGATACTATGGAGTGTGCAGAGTCACCACCTTTTCAGTCGATGGTTATAACAGATGAAGAGCACAGATCTGAAGGTAAAACGAGTTTAGTGTGTACACAGGAATCGGCATGCTGTTCCGGACTTTTTTTTTTTTTTTTTTATCTGTCGTCAGGGCTCCCTTAAGACCTTGGGCCCCCGGGCATACAAAAAAAAAAAAAAATGATTATATATATGGGCCCGTCGGAGGAAGCCCAAAAAAAAAAAAAACTGTAAAAAGAAAAGAAGAAAATACTTACCGTGCTGTCAGCTGGCGATCCGGCTCCCTCCATGGTCTCCTCCTCCGTCGCGCTCCGCAATGGATGTCGGGCGGGCGTGATGACGTCACGCCCGACATGCACTGCGAGCTTGACGGAGGAGGAGACCAGGGAGGGAGCCGGATCGCCAGCTGACAGCACGGTAAGTATTTTCTTCTTTTCTTTTTCCAGTTTTTTTTTTTTTTGGCTTCCTCCGATGGGCCCCCCTGGGCTGCAGGGCCCCCGGGCACCTGCCCATTGTGCCCTATGGGAAAGACGACCCTGTCTGTCATTAGTAAAATCGTTATACATAATACATCAGGAAAAAAAATTCTGTGGTGTGTACCCAGCCTAGGTTCTTTGGCTGCCATCTGCCAATTAGTGTCCTTCATCTCTACTTCTTCTTCAATTAATCATCTGCCACTGGACGTACAGTCAGGATTTATACACATTTTCCGTCTGAGTCAGTCTAGTGCTGGCAGCTCTCTGTCAGGAGAACTTGCGTTTCACTACACATTTCAGTCTCTTCTAATACAATGGAAAAAGGAAACTAACTTTCTTCTCTTCCCATTGTAAGATTGATGACCTGTTATACATCTCGGCTTGGTGGAGATTTCCTGCATTTTACCATTGTGGGCATTTTTCTTGTTACCTTATTGGAAGCACCTAACTGCAGTGTGTTTCTGTTTATTTATGAATTTATTATTATATGTGATGGTACCAATAAATTATGTTTTTTTAATTCTAGCGCAGCCTGTAGTTATTATGTGTCTATAAGTGGCCTCAGCGCTGTACCTGCTATTTCCATCTTTGAGAACGATAGCAAGCGATGGTTAACACAAAAAAAATGGAGAACATAACATAGTGTAAGCGCTTAAACACAACAAGACGCCTTAGAGGCATGCAGTAAACAAAGTGATATATAATATCACCTTGACGAATAGGCCTGACCAGAACCCACAGTTGTACCATCATGGGTGGAGTAGTGATCTGTGATTCTGGGCTAATGATGGTCACCTCTGGCATCAGGGTCCTTCCCGGTGGCTGGGCCTTCTCCAGGGACCTGAGACCCTACCTAAAGTTCTGCTGCTTACAGTGGGGCCCTGTCCGTCTCAGCCAAGGACAGGCTACCAGATAGGGTTCACAGACAGTGATTGCCGAGGGCTGATCCAGTCCTCCTCCCTGGTGGATATATAATAACAATTACTTAACAATAACAATAATAATAGTTAATGAAATAATAATAATTGATAATATAATATTTGTATTTATACAGCACTTTTCTCCCAATAAATATAGCAGAAATGCATTATGATCTTAGGAAGGGAGCTGGATGGAAATTTACAGAAAACAGACCTTGCCTTGGTCCAGATGCTGCTATTCTCCTATCTACAACTTTCATTTAATGAAATGAAATCCTCATAAATCAGAACAACATCAGAAAATGACTAGATGCTGCTAATCAATGACGAATATGTTTCATTTACTGTTATGGATCCTTAGGATCCTCTAAATCAGTGGTCAGAGAACAGGGGTAAATTACTCCAAATGGGGTAAAAATGAAATTCCTGGGGGTAATGCTGCCAGTTGGATTGTAGACCGCTTTAAATGTGATATTGCTGTTGTACTAGAAGGGCCTCAAGGGTTGGCAGAGGCACTTCTTGAGCTGCGATGCAATAATAAAGCACGTATTGCATTTGAAAACAAAGCAGATCTGTCATATTTTTGGATGTCAACAGCTGCAAAGGCATCAAAGTTGCACATGAGGAGCCAGTCAAAAAAGTTGCTGCCTTTTGCAACAACCTATCTTTGCGAACAAGGATTTTCTACTCTAACAAACATAAAAACAAAGCAGATAAATCGATTGGATGCTGAAGACTGTATCCAAATTGCTCTGACATCAAAATGCCCCAATATTGATGCTCTCGTATCCAAAAATGAAGCAACATCATGTCTCCAAAACTTGAAGTTTTGAAGACGAAGCTTTCAAAGAAATTTTGAAAAGATTCAATAAAAGTTTGAATTCCAGTAATTAATAATATATGATTTTCTTCCTTTCAAATCAAGGGGGTAACGTCGGCGTATCTAAATATATTTTGGGGTAAAAGGTGAAAAAGTTCCCTGACCGCTTCTCTAAATGCAGGTAAGTAACTTTAGATCACCAGAGGATTCATTTGCAAGGAGGGGCGGGGGGGGGGCTAAGAATGATTAAAATAATAATACAGATTATCAGGTATAATCACAGGCTGGGTACATTTATCTCAGGCGCTGTTGAATAGCTAATGCTCTTCCTACTTAGTTCTATAATATATCTTCTATTTTAGAATCCTGCTCATAAAGCGTAATATTTATCTTCTCCCCAGTCTGCTTAGTACATGGATAGATCTCTGCTATGTTCTAACATTTTACATGGTTAAGAATCCCTGCAGGGTTAGAAATACATGGCAGTAAGGTAATGCATTTTGTTCTTTATATCATGTCCTGCCCTATAGAGGTTACTTAGTGTCAGACTGTAATAAAGGTGGAGAACATCATGGGAATTTGTAGTCATCTTGGCCCTGCCCCTCATGCCATGAAATAGATCCTCCCCTGTTGCTTCATTCACTACTCGGAGCTCAGAGAGTGAGGACACACGGGCTGAGGTCTCCCTGTTACCTACTATGTAAGTAATGTTTCTTTATTTCTCCAGGATACAATGTATCCAGTTCTAGCAGCTTGTTACATTTGTATCTCTTCCTGCATCTGTATTTATATAACAATCTGCACAATAGCAGCATCTGTAACAGTAAAGTCATTTCAGACATTGATATCTCTCTGCTTATGACATAGATGATAATATATAAATAAGGTTGAGGATACTGCTGGGGGTAAAAGGTATCGTGGTGAGGGGGGCCTGGAGATGAGGACTGAGCTCAGAGAAGGTGCTGAAGGGGGGAACATGGACGTTTTCTGCACCTTACTTTTTGTCTGAAATGCTGATATGTCCAAGTCATTACATGTAGTGAACCCATACATGTTACACGTATGTTACAAATATGTGCTAGTTGGACAAATACTAGTAAAAAAAAAAGTTCTTCTGCAAAACCTATGGAGTAGTAGGAATATTGGGATGCCCAAAAAAAAACTTGGAGGGTCCAGATTGGCAGCTCTGTACTACAGCGAACAATGAGATATACAGGAAATGTATAAGAGAATGTTCATCATTGCTGTCTGTACCTAATGTCGAATGAGCAGCGTAACAGGAGAGAGTGACGATGATGTACAGTAATGATGACACCTAACAACAAGAACTTTCACCCAGTTGTACAAGACAATAGTGTGACTAAGAGAAGCGGGCAGCAGTTTACACCTATGAATTGGACATGAATGAGTCTGTATATAATGTTGTATATGCTGCAGCACTAATAGGCAGCCTGATACACTTCATGGGTGGCCCTCTAACCTTCAGCCTTACCCTTAATCTCAGCAATAAGGTAAAACTATTCAACGCATTTAAAACAAGTGTTATAAGCTATAACATGCACATCTGACAATAAAGGAGGAAGTAGCTGACGGTCGGAGGTGAAGACTTGAAGAGCCGCATGTGGCCCTGGGGCCACTTGTTATATATCATTGGTAGGGAAAGCTTCGGGAGTTTATAAAGAAAGTTGCGCAGACAAGAGAGAGAAATAGATCAACTTAAAATTAACAAAACAAAATTTTGCTAATTTCATAGATGCCTCTAAATAAAGTTAAACAAGACACAACTTTAGCTAAGGGCTGTATTGATGCAGAAGAATGTAAAGGAGGAAACAGCTACAGAAAAAACTGCCAGGTACAAGGCAGATCATTGGTGTAATATCTGTAGACGACAATAGGTGTTGTGAGTGTTATGATTGGCTGTGTTTGGAGAAGGGGTGTGGCTACACTATGGAATGTCTTTAGAGTTTTACAGTTTGTTTTAAGAAAAGACTGGCATCCTACTGGTCTATTGTCACATGCCTGTTATATATAGAATCAGTACATGTGCATTGTAGAATTCATTTCATTCCAGTGTGTAAAACAAAAGATTGGTATTTGTATTTTTTTAAGAAAAAAGGTCACGGAGTAAACTCTAAGCTGGGTTTCTTACATACGTGTGTTTGTATCAGTAGCTCTTTAACCATTTCTGCTTACATTCAAAAGTGTTATAAATGTAAAAATATGTCAGAACTCTCCCAAAATATTCTCACCAGCACATTCTATATATTTCTACAGACTTTATTTTATTTTTTGAGAAAAGCCAACTCTATAATGAGAAATTGCAATTACAATACAATTAGTTGTTACTTGTTAGGGGAAGGAGATACTGCCAAGATTTCAGTAAGGCTGGGTACACACTATAGAAAATTTCTACCGATGCGACATTTTTGACGATTTCACCAATGACTGAAAATAAAAAGTCCCGATCAGCATGTCATTTCATGTGTGCACACTATACACGTTTTACACGTTTTACATGATTTATCTTCAGCTCTGTGATCTTCATCTGTCATAACCATCTGCTGAAAAGATTGTGACTCTGCACACTCCATTGAGATCTATGGACGCTGCCGGACCTGAGTGCATACACACTGCAGGATTTGCCCAACATCGTTCCCTCATTTACAGAGATTTTTAGTCCGGTTATAAAATCAATTGAAATGATACAATGAGCTTTGGAATGATGATCGTTCATCGTTGCAGTGTACACACTAATATCAGGCCGAACAGTTGTTTATTGTGTGACTGGCCTGATGATTGGGTGAAAACCCTGTAGTGTGTACCCAGACTTACTTTTACTGCACAAAAGCTGAGACTAATCCCATAATAATTATGGGAATTATGGGATTAATCCCATAATTCAGCCCATTTTCCTCTGGGTCCAGCATCTATTATAATTGTATTATAATGCATTACGTATTAATGTAATTATCACCTTTATTCAATCCTCTATGTTAGAGAATACTGATAACCCTGTAATTAATATTGCTTCATTTTACAGGACATCGGATATGGCTGAAACCATCCTGATGATTCCTGTCCAAGAGACTGGGTAAATATCATAGAGAATATGGGCCAGCAATACTGTAGAACATAGGTCCTCAAACCCTGTCCTCAAGAGCTACCAGCATGTCATGTTTTCTGGATTTCTGTCTGTAGAAACAGTTGGCACAATTACTGACTTAGCCAAATAGTTGAACTGACATGTGCATGATTAAAGAAATCCTGAAAACCTGAACTGTTGGTAGCTCTTGAGGACTGAGTTTGGGCTCCTCTGCCGTAGAACATACAGGCAATCTGGGACAACAGTGCTGTGTTTGAGGATGGAAAATGAGTGTAAGAGAATGATCCAAAAAGGTTTGGGTATGCCCATGAATCAGATTGGCGGATGAACTTTGTTGATCAACGGTTGGCTCCGTGTTCCAACTCTACTGACAGGGACCAAGTGATCTGTAAGCTCACTGAATGAGCAGATTTGTCCTGTTTGGCCACCTGTGTGTGTTGTCAAACTGGAAATGGATTCAGCCATTCAGCTCTTGTTCCAATCATCATCAACCAGTGTCTGACCAGCAATCGATGGGCAACATCTGTAGGGCATGGGGACGAGGCTGGAAGAGAAGGGAGGTGAAAACTCAACAGTACAAATATTTCTGTTTATCTTTTAGAGATGTTGGACTAAGTGTGGAGGAAAGTAACAGTGGAGAGTCCAAAGACTTTACTGGGGCTACCAAACCGTCTTCAGTAGATCCTATGAACTATGGACCTAGTACGGATTCTGGTGCGGTTCCCAACGTTATTCCTTACGTGGAAAAAGTCAGCAAAGAAACTCAGACTGACATTGTGCCATATGAAAGTGATCCAGAACCAGCGGTCAAGCTGAGTGAATTAGAGGGCATAAACCCCCCAATGCCCTCAGACATTAATGATCAGCAGAAAAGCCCCCCAGGAGTTGAAAGAAGAGATGAGGGGAAACGAAGAAGAAAAAGGAAGAAACGTCCAATGAAAGAGCGAAGAGAGGTTGTCCCTCCTCCATCAAATTACCCCAAAACCCAACACCACTCTCCTTCCCTCCTATTCTCAGTGATGACTCCCGGTAGGTGAATCTCCTTGTGTAGCAGATTAAATCTTAATTAACTGATTTCAGTTACTTGGGTTTCATTTATTTTTGCAATGTTTACATGTGTTTCAGTCTATAATTAGTATGACCGTGAATGTTTGCTTATTAATTGACCAAGATAGTGGTTTATTTCACTGAATCATTGAAGATACTAGACCAATAGTCTTATTTTTTGGGAAAACGTTTAAAAAGTCATGAACAATATATTAAATTGCAAATATATACATTTGTGTTCAGTCTTGTACATTGTACAATAAATTAAACCTATCTTTGTTCAATTTCCTGCAGGTATCTATTCCAAATTTATCATGATAGTCTGCTTTATTGTCCTGTTTGGATTGTCACCAGGTAAGAGAACCTCACAAATATTTCCATGATCAACAATGATAGATGTCATAAAAATTTCTAATTGATTAGCTCCTAGTAATGTTTTAATTATGAATGTATATACAGTTGTGGCCAAAAATAATGGCACCCCTGCAGTTTTTTCTAATAATGCCCCATTTCCTCTAGAAAACTTTTGAAAATAACTATATTAGTATCCACACAGGTCTTTCTTTGGCTTGCATTTGAATCAAACACAAAAATCAGAAACAATAATTACGTTGTAGCTTACACCACACCAAAATGGTTAAATAGGCCAGACAAAATAATTCGCACCCTTTTTATAAGTAGTTAGAAATAATTAGATTTCAAGCAGGTGATTCGCCTTCCCTTTTGTAGGTGAACTGAAAAAATTATCTTGAATAGAGAAAATGACTCATTGCCCTGTTTTGTGTAACTATGTGTTCTCCAATGAGCATAGGGAAAGGAAGAAAGCCAGAGAATTGCCTGATGCAGTCAGACAGAAGATTGTACATGCTGGGCTACAATCCAAGGCTACAAACCAATCTAATGTTCAGGTTTCCACCGTACGTAATGTTATAACTAAGTTTAAGGGCCATGGTACTGTAGGAAACCTCCCTGATATGGCCGCAAGAGAAAACTTGATGAAAGATTGCTCGAATGGTGGAGAAAACATCATACACAGCTACCAAACAGATTCAAGTTGACCTTTAGGCACCAGGTACGACACATTCAACTTGTCCCATCCATCACCAAGTCAATGAAAGCCCCACAGCGGAGAGAGAGACGTAAGAAGGCTTTTTTCTAGATTAGAATTTTCCAAAACACACCTGAACCAACTAATTCCTTCTGGGAGAATGTACTGTGGGCAAATTAGTCCACATTAGAGCTTTTTGGTAAAGTATATCATCCCTATGCTTATAGAAGACAAAATTAAGTTTTCAAATGAAAAGAACACCTTCCCTATAGTCAGACATGGAGGAGGTTCAGTGATGTTTTAGGGATTATGTGCTGCATCTGGCACTGGGTGTCTTGTGTAAATGGCATCATGAGATCTGGCGATGGCTAGGCCATTTTAGAGAACAATGAGGAACACATTGTGAGAAAACTGGGTCCTCGTCAAACATAATGGGTCTTCCAGCAGGAAAATGACCCCAAATACACACTTCAAAATGCACCCAATAATGATTCAAGGTAAGCCGCTGAACTGTTCTGAGGGGGTCAGCTATGAGTCCAGATTTAAATCCCATAGAACATCTGTGGAAAGATCAGTTGGAAGGAGGAGGACCCCAAATCTGGGAGAACTGGAGCAGTTTGCACAAGAAGAGTGGACAAAACTGCCAGTAGAGAGGTGCAGGAAGTTTATCCACTATTGGTACCAAAGATTAAGTCTAGGGTGTTGCGTAGATACCGAGTTTTCTGGCCCAAATCTACCCACTTCACGCTGGCTGGCCATCCACTGGTGCCTTACTATGCCAGGGAAGCCTACCCCGTACCTTCTAGGTTCTTATAGTCACTCAGGCAAATGCAGTTAAAAAGTAAAACAATACATTTATTTTAATAAAAACAATCACTAGATTGTTATACACACACAGCAAATAAATGCCAGGCAGGTTTACCACATCATCTGTCCCTTATCCCACTAGCTTAAGGAGTTACAGTCATCTGGCTGTCCTGACTTTAAGACTCATGGATCTGCAGATGTAGTCTAGTAGAGAACTGCAACTCAAACCCAGACCTTGCACCTTCCAGGAACCAATCCTCAGAATGACTATCACCTCCCCCCTCTAGTGGCTCCTTATATCTAGGGTAAAATTTGTACAGTGCTTTCCCCTCCCTGGGCAAACCCCCTGGCACTCTCCCTTCTTAAACATTGATGGGTGCTGGATCAGGGGGTTGGAGGGGGAGTGAAGATGAGCTGTACTTCCACAGATGTTCCCTGCGGTTTCGCAGACAGAATGTTTCAGGAAGACCTGTGGAGGACAATGGGTACTATTTGGCCTTCCCCACTTCCAAATATCGGATAACAGTTAACTCCTGAAATGAATCCCTTACACTACTTTGTGATGTCACAGGGTCCCCAGCTGTTCCATGCTTCCTGTAGAGAAAGGAGGGGGGAGAATGAATGTAGCTACAGTCCCCTCACCTGTATCCTGGAACATGCTACCCATAACCAACCTGGCTACACTTTAAGAACAATGAATAACAGCTTCCCTGCAATATCAACAATACACAATAAACAATATACATATTTACAATGAGCTACAATGTCCCGTTATCCACATGTAATTAGACACGGCAGTTGTACTCTGTTGAGCTGGGGAACAAAAGCCAGGGCTATTAAAAGTACATGTGATAATCCACATTGTGTGAGAAACGAGGGACAGGATGGTTAAGGTGTTATCAAACTCGTTTCGTCACAGGTGTCAATATTTTTGTCAATGCCATCGCTTTTCATTTTCTGATTTAAAAGGGTATACAGATATACAGACTAAATACTGTTGCTAATTTCAACTTCTGTTTGAAAAAGGGCAAGGGTGCGAATATTTTTGGCCACGACTGTGTATATATGTGTGTGTATGTATGTGTGTGTGTATATATATATATAATTAGTACTGTGCAAAAGTTTTAAGCAGATGTGGAACAAATTCTGCAAAGTAAGAATGCTTTCAAAAAAAGAAGTGTTAATAGTTTATTTTTATCAATCAACAAAATGCAAAGTGAATGAACAGAAGAGAAATCTAAATCAAATCAATATTTGGTGAGACCACCCAATGGCATCAATTCTTCTAGGTACACTTGCACACAGTTTTTGAAGGAACTCGGCAGGGAGGTTGTTCCAGACATCTTGGAGAACTAACCACAGATCTGTGGATGTAAGCTTCCTCGTATCCTTCTGTCTCTTCATGTAATCCCAGACAGACACGATGATGTTGAGGGCTCTGTTGGGGCCATATCATCACTTCTGGGACACCTTGTTCTTCTTTACGATGAAGATAGATCTTAATAACATTGGCTGTATGTTTGGGGTCCTTGTCCTGCAGCAGAATAAATTTGGAGCCAATCAGTCGCCTCCCTGAGGGCATGATTGTATGATGGATAAGTATAATAATAGGTAAATAAACCATTAACACTACTATTTTTGAAAGCATTCTTACTTTGCAGCATTTTCCCACACCTGCCTAAAACTTTTGCACAGTATTGTGTATCAAAATTATATATTCTGTATTTGTCTGTTTGCCTTCAACTAAAATGACACAGTTGTGGTTACTTTCTGGTCGATACTAAGTGTCATCTCTCTGATCTTCTGTTTATTTATACAACTTGCAACATTTTGTTTCCATGTGTTACTTTTCATGTCAGACACATCGGGCTGATTCATTAAGGAAAGGAAAGCAAAAAAAAGAGTACGTTTTCTCCTGGACAAATCCATGTTAAAATGCAAGGGGTGCACATTAGTTTATTATTTTGCACATAAGATAAATGCTGGCTGATTTTTCATGTAACACAAATACTTGATAGCTTTATTTGTACAATTACATTTAAAGTTGATCTAGGACATGCCCTACCCCAACTATAAATCTGTCCCCACATTTTACATTTACCTCCCCACTCCAATGCAACATGGTTTTGCCACGGTGCAAAGTTACTCATTTTTCTTTGCTTTACTTTCCTTAATGAATCAGACCCCAAGGTATCTGACTGCTTCTAGTTTGGAATGTTAACATTCAAAACACCGTTCAGCATTCCTCTTTAAGAGATACCAACGCTGGAAAGATATAACATGAAACTTGGATTCAGCAAATATTTTGCTTCAAAAAGAGCGCATATATAAAACAGCGGATGTGAATTCATATCAGGAGCTAATGAAAACAGTAAAATACCAGAATACCGACCGAGGGAAAGTCCGCTCTCACAGAATTCAGCTGTTTTATATATGCGCTCTTTTTGATGCGGCATATTTGCCGAATCCAAATTTAATTTTATATCTTTATTGTGCTAGTATCTCTTAACGAGGAATTTGTACTTTCCCATTCATGTCATCACAAACACATTCTTTGACAAATTGAACATTACTCACACGCCCAGTACAGCCACATCTCCGGTTTGCAGAATCATTACACAGAGATTAACCAGTTTGACAACCTGCTTTGGTCCTATATGTATGCGCACGCATGCCGACATGGTGTTATTTTAACATATATTCTAAGAGAGGACATTTGTTGATTCTAGTACAGCTTTTACCGTTGTCATGTCAGCTTTTATTGTGGAATATTAATAAAATTATAGATTTTGTATCTATCTTTTGAAATCTGTGCTGGTGTTAGATGTGGGATTTGGGTCCGTGACAACACTGTAGAATTTATATTTTTGAATTGTTTGTCATGTGGGACATCACATATCCTCTGTATAGCAGGGGGAGTGGTCCAGCCCATTATGTCATAGTATATTATAATATACAAAGAAAAAGTTATTTTTACTTTAAGACATACAGTGTACTTCTGGGAGGTTGTAGGTTTATCTTACATTATATTTTTATCATTTAGTGTTTTTATTAACTGATCACTAAGTCTTATCAAGCCCTTAGCCGGACTAATGGATATTTTCACATATTATATTGGTAATGCTGACTCCTTATTAATCATTTCTTCAAAATCTATGTTTAAAAAAATATACATATATATATATACTGTGACAAAGAGGATTATTTGCCACACCTCTTCTGCATCGGGAAAATCCCAAAGAGTCTCTGGGTACAGGCTGAGACAGGGTTAAATTTCCACACAGTCTTTCATAGAGCACATACATAGGTGCACCACATGGGTGTAATTTGATAGTTATTTCCTTTATTAGTTAAGTAGTGCTTGGGAGGAGAATAAAAGTCTGTTTTGTTGTTTTGGGGGCGACCGATGCCAGTTAGGTGGGCGGTGACTAGGCAGGAGTTCTTTATCTAGCCAAACCTATGGTCGCCTGGTGTCATCCTGACAAAAGTCTACTTTGTTACTTCTGATGTGAACAATAAAACCAGTTATTCAAGAAAGAAGCTGTTGTGTCTGTCATCTGCCGGGTGTCAGCATTTCAATATATAAATTGTCTTTTATTCCTCTTTTTCCTATTATTGCAGCCGCTAGTTCTACAACCATGGCAGGACAGTGGAAGCTATACAGCTTTGCTGCAGATTCCAGTCTCTGTAATGTGCAGCTGACATTGAAATACGGAGAATTCTTCTGTGACCTCCCAATATCCAACTGTTCCCAATCTGAGACCATCTGCAAGGACAAGGAATCAAAGCTGGTCTGGAATAATAACACCTTTCTGTATTTGGTCACAAGAAATCAAAGTAAATACATCCTGGAAATTGGGCACATGAGTTCTTTGAATTCACACCATGAAGGTACACCACAAACTTTTTACATACAGTACATTAATGGGGCCTGATTTCGAGCTAGATGTAAGTGCATTTGGCAACATAAAAATGCATTTTGGTTCAAAATTGTTGCACTGTGCACACATACAATTTGCATCTGTATTTAGCGTTGCATCTATCTTGCATTTGGAAAGGCAGATCATGGGTATTTATGTGTAACTGAAGTACAGTAATGGCATCAGGCTTACGTTAAGCACGTCCGTGAGATGCATCTCTTTTTAATCAACATGGATCTTGCAATATGTTAGCCACAAGACAAATATTTTGCATTAGCCGTTTGCAAGTTTTAACATTGAAGATGATTGTCGCATCTTTGCTTCAGACAAATTTATATGTTAGATTTAAGGGAACGCGCATCTGACGTTGCATGAAATGCAAAATATAGGTGTGAAAATGAGGGTGTGCAGAAGCACCCTTGCTCATATGCAAAGAGGGCAACTTTTTGTTCAACTCTAAGGGCCTGATTCATTAAGGATCTTAACTTGAGAAACTTCTTATTTCAGTCTCCTGGGCAAAACCATGTTACAATGCAAGGGGTGCAAATTAGTATTCTGTTTCGCACATAAGTTAAATACTGACTGTTTTTTCATGTAGCACACAAATATCAACTTTAAGTTTCAGTGTACAAATAAGCTATCAAGTATTTGTGTGTTACATGAAAAAACAGGCAGTATTTAACTTAAGTGCAAAACAGAATACTAATTTGCACCCCTTGCATTGTAACATGGTTTTGCCCAGGAGACTGAAATAAGAAGTTTCTCAAGTTAAGATCCTTTTTGAATCAGGCCCTAAGTGTGTAATCAACATTAGTAGTCAGAAATGAATATAAATGAATTTATGGAAAGTGAAATCTAGTGGTAGCTGAAACTCTCATATCCCCACCTTTAGTACTGCAGAGAAATGTTTCACTTCATATCTTGTTGTCAACCATAAGGGATCAAAAAAATTAAAAACATTTTCAGAAAGTCATCTCTTTATAAATTGGAGGGTAGTAGTTTCTTTTAGAACAAAAATCTGATTATATTACAAAATAACATTAATGTGTAACTGACCTGCTAAAATATAACTTTGTACATTTATTTTCTAGGGTCATTCAATGAATACAACGATGCTCTGGAATATATAAATCATAAAAGAGAAGACTCTCAAAACTTAGGCAATTCTACAATGGAAGAGGAACAGAGCCAAGGACTGGGACAAGAACCGGGACTGAGATCAAGACTGGGGATAGGAGTGTCTCTAGTGGCACTTCTGATCAGTGTCATAGTTGGAACTATTCTGTGTAAGAAGTGTAAGGAACACGGTAAGCTTCTGGCATTGAGTAACTTCATATTGCCGAAGGCCTTTGTACAGAAATGACCTTTGTGACCTATTTACAGGTACCTGAGTACATAATTTCGCATAGAGAGAGTTATGACCTGTTATAAGATGAACACACAACGTTTCGTCATACAGATTTGCTCCTGTCTTTGTTGTTATCCTGTAATCAACTTGGTTTTGTTTATTGCCGTCTTGTCATATCCTCAAATTTAATCTTCATTCTGCTGTTATATCATTTGTGTTTTTGTTTATTAACAGGACGTGGAGACAGATTCTCCTGGAGACCAACAATTAGAGTAATTTCTCTGAGAAAAAAACAACAATTAAGAAAACACTGACAAAAGACTTTGATATATTTATAGATACGTATTTTCCTCTCACAAATTGTAACACGGAGACAGATACATAAAGGGATGATGCAAACTATCTATAGGAGGTCTGATGTAACAGAAAATTCAAATTCTTTTAGATGGAGAAAACAGCTGTGCGCCCCCTAACAAAGTGCCCCAGTAAACCGCCCTCTCTACACTTTTACTGCATCTTAATAATCCTTTCTCACAACACGAGAATTAAGTGTTTGTATTGCGTAAGTATCCCTAAGGCGGCCTAGGATGTGACATCCGCCAAACACATTCCATCGCCCAATGCAAACTCACCTCAAGGTGCCGCCATCTTGTCCCAGAGATCCGTGATCTTCAGAGGAACATTAATCACACTGGCTTATACGTAGGCACGTGACATCTCAAAAGAACATTAGAACTAGGATTTTGCCCTTTTACGGTTTATAAATTACCTCACTGTTGGTATGTACATCCGTGGAACATGCAGTGGATGCATGTTCAATATTATCCGAAAGGCCAATCATTGGTTTGGTTGAGCAAGTGAACCATTATGGCCATTGTACCTGGTCTGACGAACTCTGTTTATTTTTGTGTTTCATGCTGATGGGAGGAGCAGGAAATGGATAAATATGAAATGAGTCCATGTATTCATCCTTCATGTGTCTTGTGGGAGGTGTTTTCATCGCAGACACTAGGGGTAATTGACCAACAATACACTTAGATGTTAAATGTGCTCTAAACCATGGCAGCCAATCAGATATTTCCTTTCATTTTGTAACTGGCGCTAGACAGATAAAAGTTCATTGCTGATTGGATGTCCACAATTATCAGCCCGTTTCGGCAAAAGGTGACTCAATGCGGCTGTCAGTCTGCATCTCTGAATGAAAGAAAGTCTAAAAGTCGCCCTCCCCCCATGATCACATACTTATCTCACAGACCTGCTGCTCTATTAATCTTCGGGAACCTTTCCATATATATAGTTGTAACTGTTATTAGTAATGTTACTTTGTAGGCAAACTCGTATATCAGGTTTGGTGTTTTCTAAATCAATGATTTTGCACTTTGCAGAGAAATATTTTCCTATAGGTCTTTGATGTGATGCAAACTGAGCTTAGTAACAATCAGTCTCTAAACTTTTATTGCTGATACCCTTATTTTATGCCTCTTTTAATCCTATCTGCATATCATAATAATCTATATTTTAATAAATGCTTTACTATAATAAAACAATACTTGAGAATTTCATATTTTGTTGAAATTGATGCACAAACAGCCCCAGCAGCCTGAGTCCTAGGGTCCAGTTCCGACCAGGGAGATTGTGTGTTCTGGTGGTTACCTGGGTGTCTACCCATAGCCCAAAATCATACAGACAGGGTACTTGGCTTCTTATTAAAATTGACCCTGCTGTGTGTACTGATGTGCTTGTGGTAGAGCTCCACCAGACAGGGACCGACGTACATGATTAAAATGCAGACTGTAAATTCCTGCTTAATAGGTTGGTGCGATATAAATAAAAGATTATAATAACAGAGGTAATGGGGAGGTAAACGCACTGTTTAACTTTGCTTTGATTTGAGACGTGTGAAGGTTTATTCTTCTGTGCACCTTCCCTCCCCTATATTCTATAATATCTATTTGAAGAGCACGGAAACAGTTTGGGGCAGATTTAATAAAGCTTCCAAAAGGAAAAAATAGAGGTGTTGCCCATAGCAACCAATCAGGCTCCAGCTATTATTAGCTAGCATATACTAGATAAATGATAGCTGGATTCTGATTGGTAGTTATGGACAGCAACTCCACTTTTCCTTTATAGAAGCTTTAGTAAATATATCCCTTTGAGTCTTCAACCAAACCTTCTTGGCCTCTGCGGTCTCTTCTGCTGCTGGTATTTAGCTGCAAGTGCTTCCAGTAAACGTTCCAGTTTAATATTCGTATCATTCTAACTCCCGACAGATGTTGGCCGTAGGTTGTAAATACCATTAAACCTTCCCAAAACTAAAGTTATCATACAAGAAGTGTTACACAGCCGACGTCAGCCAGTTTCCCCTTTAGAAACAGTGTAGCATGTGGGCAATAAAGTGACTAATCCAAATGTGTCAGAGTGGAATAGACAGGATGTAAATGATGTTGACCATGTTGTCACATATAAGTTATTAGGGAAGTTTGATGTGGCCATGTTTGGCTGACCACGTATGTGGTATACTTGGCGTAATATGTATGCCCACATCTTCTACATACCTGAGGTTCACCGAATGAAATGTTTGTGGGTGCAGTGACAGTACTCAGCCACTAGGGGCAGTTACAAATGATAACCCACTTCCTCTTTCCCCATTTTTGGTTTATAGGAAGAAAATAAGGGATAGAAAGTGACTTGAAGAGGATAAAGTAAAATGTAGGATGTCTTGGAGGAGAGAATTGAGTATACAGAGACATAAAGGGCATCGGGGGACATGCGCAGGTCTCCAGAGAAATATAAGCGGTGTAGCTGTGTGTAAATGTGCTCACAATGATAGTGCTAATGGGTACACCCGAAAGCTCCAAAAATATGTCATAAAATGTGATAAAATAGAGGCGATATTTATGAATAATTTCCACACTGGTAACTGCCCATTGTAGTTTACTGTAACATTGTATCTATTGACAGTGTTTTCTGATACACTCTCTGATGGCAAAGGATGAGATGGCTGTTAATTAATATATGAATGCATTGATTGCAGTGCAAAAAATATATACATAATAAACAAGAGTGAACACTCGAAAAAGATACAAAGATAGGATAAAAAAGCAACAAAGCCAAACACTATCAATATATTCAAAGTCCACAGGCTCTAAGTGAATAGATGGCCGCAATGGTGGATAAGACTGTCAGTGCTCTTTCAATATTGATGGGAAACAGGTATAAACAAACCTCGGGCGTACCTAATAAACCGAGTAGGTTAGATCTCCACCTTTAATATTTAATACAACTCAGAATAAACTGATAGAAATGGCACCAATATACGCCACCACCTGATTATCCCCAATACGTTCAACTTATTTGAAAATGTTTTATATTTCTCTTTTTTTCTCTGTTTCAAATTATTTTATTGACACGTCATAAAAGTTACATTTTAGTAGACGTTTTGTGTTTGGCCTGTTTGTAGATTCAGTAATCAGCTCCTATAGAAATACCCAGCAGTGCCTCTTAAATAGTAGCACTTTTTCTTACATCTATTGACTTATAATATATGAATTCAATCAGAAAATGAAAAAACTCACGACTGCACTAGCAGCACATATAAGGAAATCTAAAAACCCCCTGCCGACAAATCCGACAACATAACTAACAACACACTTTGTGGGTTTCTGATCTGAGAATGACATTGACACTTTAAACTATCCTCATCCTAGGTCCTTCTCCCACTGACATCTCTCCCCATATGCTTTTCTGTGGTCTAAAAACCTTCCAGCGTCCTCTGAAAACTCACCCCTTTAGGCAAGCTTATAATATTCCTCAACCACCCTCTTAACGTTACGAGGTTACCCTACTACCACCTTTTACACAATTCTCACAAGACAATAACCCTCTGACCCCCTGACCAACATTGCTGTGTGACTGTGTTATATCGCATACGAATCACTTTTATCTTTGCAATCTGGCTGGACCGAAATGCAATATGTAGATTTAAACTCATGTATCATTGACCTATAGATTGTCAGCTTGCGAACAGGGACTTCTTACCTCTTTGTCTGTATTACACAGTATTGCTTATTACTGTGTTTGTCCCCAATTGTAAAGCACAACGGGATTTGCTATATAAATAGATGATGATGATGATATGCTGACTATGGCACAAGTGCACAATATAGCTATATTGGGATAAGCTCACCTGACAACTTCAAGGCATCTCCTATAGGTGAGTCCCTAGCCAGTTTAGCATATTAGCCACATTGGCAGGTGAGCTTACCCCAATATAGCTATATTATGCACAAAATTTTCCTCTATGTGTATGCCGACACATAGTGATTTATAACTTTTCAAATTATTTTATTCACTTGTACACTTTTTTCTTTTTCTTTTGACTGTGTAACAAGTGGCCTAAGCTGAACCACAAAAAGGCATCGCTGGCGAGAACCCAATGACGCATTTCGCCCACACTCTGGAGTTCTTCCAGATCTTGCTGCCCTCCGGCAACTATATTTTAGCCCATATTAAATCAATTACTAGTCCTTTCATGGTTCATTTAACAGTGCAGTATGATTGTAGCTGTAAAAGAAATTTCCTCCTTTGATGGGTTTTAATCTCCTTAATATTCTGGCCATTTAATACCGTTATATATGACTATTATCGTCAACCAACTCCTCGCAAAGGAATTTTTGATTTAACCTAAGAAATATAATTCTTATATTCCTTTGAATCCACAGGATCAATAATCATATAATAGCTTATGCTCATATCTTCAAGAATAACCACAGCAAGATATAACTTCATTTAAAGTGTGTTGTATTATATTATAAAACAGTATATAGTATAACAATATTTTACACAAAGTATAGATTTTGGTGCCGTATATAACACTTATTGGCTGTATCATAAATATATAAGTCATTGTGTGTGTGTAAGTGTATGTGTGTGAATGTATTGTGTGTGTGTGCAGTGGGAGGAGGGGGAAGACCCATCTGACCTGGGGCGAGGGAGACCAAACAGACACAATCCATTCATTTCACATATCTCATTCAAAGTCCAACAACCATTTTACCACATAGTATTTCAACCACATACTAGATCCATTTCCTCTACTTTCCCTTTAAACCAACAGTCTAACAAAACAATCCCATCACTTGCTATGCATCTAAATCCTTAGCAACATAGCAGACTTTCCAATACCCTCTACGCGATTTCTTCACTATCCCAGGAAATGCTTTCTGACACCACAAATCTATTTAACAAACAAACTATGCACAACCATTTCCATACAATTACAGCATTAAACCAACACAGAACCACACAGGACTATGTATAACACAAATGCTCCCATTTAATCCAACAATCTATCCCAAACACAACAGGAATTCCAAGAATTGTACAGCACTACAGGAGTCAAACACAGTGTCAGCCATCTTAATACATCTGCTCGCAATGGCCTAATTTACTGCCAATGCATTCTCATTAGACTGCACAATCACATACAAATCAGACTAACACCATACCTATGTTATATCTATACAGCATTGCAACATTACTACAAGGCATGCATTTAAAATTATTCATACCAAACCGAGGTCTAACTTTTAAAACCAACACAATCTCGAAATATCTCTTGCACTAATACTTAGGCAATTCCGATCACATTTACCAACTGTATAAATGATCATTGATTCTCATATACTCTACACATATGACCATCTGTATAAATGATCATTCATTCTCATGTACTCTACACATATGCGTCCAGATTCAAAGTCCATCTTCCATTCAACAACACATTACAACATTTATAAAATTTATGTTTCCAGTCTCACACTCACCTTTCATTCATTCCATTCAAACTCCATCATTCCCACTAGTCAGGGCCTTTGTAGGCTCACTTCCCTGCATGTCCACCTAGGAGCAAGGGCAGCATGTCCCCTCAGTCTGGGGACCAAGCATGAAGAGACTCTTCTTCCTCTGTGTAAAGTGTAAAGTGTAAAAACCCTTTCTTGTGGGTGGAGACTACCTTCCACAGGAACTGCTCACAGCATTCATATGGTAATTACTGACCAATTGCTCCAAACCTGTTTCTCTGGTATTCAAAAGCCATAGTCCCAGGTAGGGGAGGATTTTTATGTGCACAATCACTTTCTAATGCAATTATAAAATGAAACATAAATAATAGATTATTTATGTACTCTTCATTAGTAGCCGTATTATCCGTAAGATAGATGTGAAGTTAAAGTACTTTAGAAATGAAAAATATAAGTGAGGAAAAGATGACACTTACAATATATTACTATATAGGGAATCATTGCAATTTTTTAAAGCACTAAAGTTACCTGCTTATTATAGATTGCTGGGGGCTGACAGGGGCAAACGCAGGACTTCAAGAGGGAGGTTTACAAATTCTGGGTTTCGGAATAAACCAGGAAAAAAAAAACTTGTTGCAATAGGCCAGACCTGAATCAAATTGTTTTACTGTAAAATAAAAGTACATTAGAGTCAGAAAATGCTGCTTATTCACACAGTGTATGATAGTATATTGTAAAGTGTAAAAATCGAAGAAAAAAAAATTAAACTAGCATAATATTTCGCAGTACTGTCCCTTAATATAACAAAATGTATCACAAACTTTCGGGATGGGGGGATTCTGGGCAACTGGAAACCCAGATTCCCCCAATTTAATAACAGTTCTGGGGATTTGCAAGACAGAAAATATTCTAGGAACCTCCCAGTTGGTGTCTGCATGAAATAAACTATAACACTGTGTGCAGTCAGTCAGGTGTATTAATAATCAAACCTTATAAAAAAAAAAGTAAAAGTAGATGTGTAACCTACAGCAACCAATCAGATTCTATTATGTTCTAGACTGGACGAGCTCCTAGTGTCAACTCCACAATATACAGAAGTGGTTATTTAGTTAGATAAATCTGTTTGGTTTTCCCCTCAAGTTAAATAAAACTGTCTAATAAGTGGCTGTGGTTTAGTGAATGTTTGCAGCTAAATACACTTATAGTGACATAGAAAGGACCTGGGCATTAAGCCATGCAAAACTAGCGTAAATTGTGTTTTTATAAATACATATGTAAATTGAGAATACACATGTCCGTATTTAACTAGATGCTGATCAGTAAAAACGGTCTCTTGTTGAATACGGTCTAGGTGCGCTCTCCATGAAATACATTTACCATTATATTATTAAGGTCTGCTGTACATAAAATGCACTTTACAGTTGCTCTTGCAGACACCCGCTCTGGCGGGTGTGGTAGGAATTAATGGCGGTGGTGTAAATGACAGTGACTATCACGAACCCTCAGAAACGAAACTCACTTGGCCGACTGATGATAAATGATGACTGACCTTAACAATGACACAACAAGTCCCCACAGTGTGATACCAAATCCCGGTTAGCAGTAAGAGCGGCAGCGTGTTATCAGCACCGTTAAAGTGACTACCACACGCTCTGGCATGCATACACAGCCGTCATCCCTAGTAGTCGGCAATTTAATGCAAAATACAGCACATATCAGCATTTACGTTCCTTAATAAATCAGGCCTACTGTCTTTACTTTTTCAGTTTGTATCTCACCCCCTCCCCTGTAAACCAGCCTTGTGTACTCATTCCTTAATCTTACAGAGGCTAAATTTAACGTCTTGTCAATGATCCTTTGCTACGGAAGCAGAGAGCGCAGTGACATTAAGGGGTCTCAACCAATCAGGTTCTCGCGAAGATCTCTTCAGTAAGTGGCCAATACAGTGGAAGTGGGATGAGCAGTAATGTGTTGCTGTACATTATTGAAGGGGTAGTGGGTACCAAGAACAAGCTTCAAGTAGAAGTGGTAGAAATGTAAAACATTTAGGAAGTGTTGTGATGTAACATTGGTGGGACAATTCTGTAGCCTTTGTGGCTGTAATGTTTATGTGTTTCCTGAATCCTCGCTGATTAATCGGATAAGCAGTCTGGCCCCTCTCAGATGGGGCTAATAGGTTGCTAACTAACTCCTAGAAACTGAACTGAAATAGTTCTATAAATTTGGCAGATATATGCACTTTTACCTAAACAATGGCTAATTCAGGAAGTGAAACACGCCGTATATCCCACAGGACCCCAAGAAATAGGAAGCAGTAGAAGTGTATTGCTACTCTCTGAGAAAACCACATTTTTGCAGTGGATAAACGCCTAAGAGATTTTATGCTTTATTTGTGGTTTTTAAAGTTTATTTTCTGGATGTACTTATCAACAACCCCGCATCTGTAATTGAAAGAGTTTAATACGTAGCACCGTACGGTCCTTATTTACAAAGGTGGGCGGATATCGCCGCAAGAGTCTGCAAGCATTGAATGTTAGAGGAAATCTCTGGCCAGAGTATTGCTACAAAAGGACCTGCAGGTAAGAATATCCTGCTCACTTCTAGGGGACTGATTAACAAGGAGCCGCAGGAGGAGTGATTCTCATTTCACACTAAAGGAGGAATATTGCTTTGTATCCAAGAAAGGTCTGTTTTAATCTCCAAGGCACTTTAAACTACATCAGTGGATTGTGGGCATCAAGAGCCTAGAATTTATTGAAGTATAAGTGGCTAAGGAACTAAAAGATCTTCTCATTGCTTTTTCAACCTGATTCCATATTATCTGAATTATTATCAGACTGCATGTAACACCCATGCTGGTTTTCAACTGACTTTTTCTTTGCGGGGAGTGTGTAATATGACTTTCCGGGGAGTGCACCCCCAGGATTGAATAAATAGTCCCCCTAGAAATAACTTACAAGAACTTTAAGAGGTGGATTTTTGTTACTATGTTTTATTCATGTTATCTGATAAATTGCAGTGGATGAGTATTTTATATGTTGTGGAAATGCAATGGCTATGTGTTATTGATGTTTACTTATATTAAATTAACGCTTTATTTACAAATTGGTTGGTGTTTTGAAATAATCAGAGAACAGCGCCTTTTCTTTGTCCCCCTTTTTTTTCTTGTGCACTACATTTGCTGGTTCCGAAAATTGGTTTAAAAATGGTCTTAACGATGTAACAAGCTATAAACACCCTTGTAAAAGCTCCACATTGGCCGACCAGCAGGCCAATGACAGGGGAGAGGGATTTTACTTTCCAAAGCAAATAAAATAGCTAAAGAGGTAACTATGTTAGTGCTTTATTTTGTTCTAAATAAATGTTATTCTTTAGAATATGGGGTTGGGCACATACAGGGTTTTTAGAGGGAGGGGGGGGGGGGGGGCGTTAAAATGCTTCCGATAGACCAATTTTCTCCGTAGATGTCGACTAAAAAATGTTTATTTAAATTTTAGCTGAGAGGCAAAAGTTTTTCCACCCAACAATTATACACAGAGATGAGATCATCTTCACTTGGCAGGAGATTCTGTAATGTTGACAGTGATCCAGTCTTTAAACTCATTAGAACTTTGTCTCTAATCTTTTGCAATCATTGGATTCCGGGAAAGAATTTGACCTGGCTATAATAATATATCAAGGTGGGAACACTGGAAAAATAATCTAGTATTATCAGTGGACCTTAAGCTGCTACTGGTTTCAAGGTCTGAGAAATGATTACCAGTAATAATAGACATTCTAAATATTTTTGGGATACACAGTGAACTGTATTACATCCACTCTAATGCCTGAGTCTGAACACCTGATCCCATTCCCCAATTGGCTTCCTCTGCAGACTATAAAAGGCCCCACCTACACTCAGCAAGTTGCCAGTGCAACACTTCCTAGTTCCAGAGCTACAGTGGCTGATGTTTTGTTGCTCCAAACTACCTGCTGAATAGAGATCTACTCTTCAGGTGAACTTAGCTTCATCCAGATTACTGCTTCTATTCTTCCGCTGTGTACAGGTCTCCACCATTACCTCTGAGTGAATTCAACCTCAACCTGCTGCGGTGCTATGGACTTCTGTCAGTGAGTTCAGCTTCTTCTGTTGCTATTACATGAACTGCAAACCTTTAACCATTCGTGTGAATTCACATTCATCTGTTGTTATCTGAATTGCAAACCATTAACCACTCGTGTGAATTCAGCTTCATTCTACTGCTGAAATAAATACCTTTGGTAGTTATTCCTCATGTGGATTCACCTTCTTTGCATCTGCAAGCAAGCTCTATGAGCAAGACATTTATCCAGCCCCCCAGTGTCCACTACACTCCTGCCACAGCTAGTCCCTGGGGTCCCGAGATGGATCCCAGAACCCCTATTGCCGTGACACACACTATACATGTTGTACACGATTTACCGTCAGATCTGTGATCTTCATCCGTCATAACCATCGGCTGAAAAGATGGTGACTCTGCACGGTCCATAGAGATCTATGGACACTGCCGGTCCTGAGTGCTTACACCAGGGTTTCCCAAAGTCAGTCCTCAGGGCTCCCTAACAGTGCAGGTTTTCCATATCTCCTTGCTGGAGCACAGGTGTATTCATTACTGACTGACATATTGTAACAGATCCACAGGTGATCCTAATTATGTTACATGTGATCCAGAAAACCCGCACTGTTGGGGAGCCCTGAGGACTGGGTTTGGGAAACCCTGGCTTACACACTGCAGGACTGGAACAAAATCATTCCATTATTGAACAAGATTTTTAGTTAGTTTTAAAAATCGAATGAAACAAAATGATGCGCTTTGGAATGATAATCGTTCATCGTTGGAATGTACACACCTATGTGATATCGGGCCGAACGGTCATTTATCGTCTGGGGAACCTGGCCGTTTCACCCGACTGCTAAATGGCCAAATCCATCCAAATTGGCCACCTATATGTGGGTTGAGTGAATTCTGGTAGAAATTTATTTTTTTTGTCTCTGCAGACTGGAAGTCATCTGACAGTACCGTGATTCCATTATATAGTAACTGAAGTCATTATAGTTAATTGGATTACTGTTGGCTGTAAATTAAATATAATATTCTTATTAATACAAAATACAACAGATCAGTTAGTTGACTAAAAGAGCAATCTGTGGCTTTGTCATAAATGACAGCCGAGAATATACCAAGCATACTAGGAAAATGTTTTAGTTAGTTGAGTAAGAAAAATAGTTGTTGTCTTAGCATAAAACCATAAATGAGACTATAAAGCTGATATTGGTATTCAGACGATACAAATTCATGTGATCACGATCATAAAATAAAACCGCACAATACGTTTCCTGGGTAGATAGCTCTGTGATAAATATCATTTCATAATGCACAATAATCTGTACATTGTCTATCAGAAAGTATTATATTATACACCCAGTAATAACGCCCGAGACCTGCTATCTTAATTGCTTTTATAATGTGGCATAACAATTACACACTGAGTGAAACAAAGACACACACAGACACAGCCAGACTTCTGTGCACTTTTCCTGTTCTTTGTATAACCCAGCACTCAGGAACTACGAGAAACACTTTGTAGCTCTGTAGGGAATCTGCAATTACTTCCCCAGAGGGTGAGAATATTGCAGTGAGGATATCATTCATTTTTCTTTTATTAATAAACAAGATCTTGTTCTGTGTGTCTCTTTATTAACAGGTTACCAGTTGTGTGCTGTTTTTACACATTATTTGCATATCTTTTATCACATTCCACAGTGTCCTGCAAACCCAGCTCTTTCAGCAATTTAGAACTCAGACAATAATTATTTACCATCTCAACGTAAATGTTGATTTTAGGACAGAGATATTATAAATATTTTTATATTCTTAAGTATGCTTTGTAATGTTTGTTTAAGCAATATATGAATGTAACAGTTTATATTGCAAACTTAGCTGTTATACTTAGAATAATACTGTCCATTACAGTATGGCATCAGCATTCACTATAATGTAAGGATTGTACAAGGATGGTTATTGTTCTCCGTTAAAGCATTCCTTGATGCATGATTCAGCTTGAGGGTGCTTGCTGAATATGGGGTCTGCATGCACTGATTCCGAGGAATTATGAGCTTGTCTAAAAAGTTATTGAAGTTAAGTTATTTTAATAATGATATTAATTGTTAAACACTGTTCTTATACATAGGCTGTGAGTGTATCATTATTTCTTTGTGCTAGTATTTCATGATACATTTTTAATTTAAAGATTTTCATCCACGATAAATACTGCAATAACCCAGCCACACTCCAAACTTGGAAATCACTGGAGAATCCAGATTTAAAAAGATAATTTCACACCAAGATGAAAATTCAGTCCTGTGTTGCATATTCTTACGTGAACACCAAAGCTTAATTACCTGGGGTCCAGCATTTGGACCCTACAGGGCGCTCCTGCGCACCTCCAACCCAGTACAGAACTCAAACACAGACGTTGGGCAGTGAGCGCTGAACAGGACATAGAACATTCTGAATCTATATCCATTTAGTATAATCTGTCACAACTTTATTTATATTAGTGTCTGTTGAGCTGTCTTCACCTAACGTTGAACGCATCTTGGAATAAATTTACACGTCATCCACACTTTGTTTGTTTTTTATTGTCATAGGGAAAGAATTCAGTAGCAGAAAGAAGTAATAATACCACTGTATAGGTCATTGGTACGGCCTCATCTAGAATACTGTGTTCAGTTCTGGAGGCCATATCTCCAGAAGGGTATAAATACATTACAGACTGTACATAGAAGGGCAGCTAAAATGGTGCATGGCCTACAGCACAAAACTTACCCGGAGAGACTAAAAGATCTTAATATGTATAGTTTGGAGCAGAGAAGGGAAAGTGGGGACATGATAGAAACTTTCATATATATCAAGGGTTATAACAAGGTGCAGGAGGCAAACATACTACAAAGGAAGAGAAGTATTAGAACACGAGGACATGTACTGACACTGGGGGGAAGTAGGTTCAGAGACAGAAGGGGTAGTGGATAAGTGGAATAGCCTCCCATCAGAGGTGGTAGAGGCTAATACAGTACAGTAATTGAAACATACTTGGGATAGACATGAGGATATCCTTACAAAGAACTAAGGATCAAATAGGGTTGGAGGTTACCGTGGGTTAAAAAATGGGCAAACTAGATGGGTCAAGCGGTTCTTATCTGTCGTCAAATTCTATGTTTCTATAAAACACAGCAGAGAACAGATCTGTTATTGTTGGGGAGAAGTCTGCATTTTAGATGGAAGACTGATTTATTTTCAGATGAGGAAATAATGGACAAATTGAGACTGCCCCACACTGATATCACTGGGACTCCCCACATCCCTGGGCAGTAGGTGTTGGGGTAATAATGTAATATTAGTATTATAATATGTGGCACTAGTGCAATAAAGGGATTTTAATACAATGTGGGAATGTTTCTTTGTAACTTACTAGTCCCAGCGGGCCCTGGATGCCAGGACATGCTGATGCTTGTAGTTCTACAAGCACCAGTACGGTGTAGCAGCAATGGGTAAAGTTCTGCAAGTGCCAGCATACTCCAGCAGCTTAGAGCTGTCAGGGCTTGCTGGAACCAGTGGTGCCACAGGTTCAAATCCTCACCAGGGCCTTTTATTTTTGTATGTTCTCCCCGTGATTGTGCCTGTTCCTCCCACACTCTAAAAAAACATACTAGTAGGTTAATTAGCTGCTGACAATATGAACCTGAATTTTCACTGCTGCTAATGAGAACAAATTATCCCTGTGAAATGTTCAGTAAGCCAAGTAAACTACAAACTTTAAATAGTACTATCTTCCGAATGTGGCCAAATTTTGTGTGCCAGGATCCAAAAGGAGCCTATTGATGCGCTTATCAGTTACTGCAACATGCAGGCAGATTTATGGACATGAGCAACAAATTATTGTCTATTTTGATCCGATAATTCTAGTATTGGTGACCTTTTTTGGCTCCCACATCCAAACTGAAACTAATGCATGTGTAGTCAGCTTTACTATCTGTATTTATTGCCCAATTCTCCTGTCTTCCTCAGTGTGAGGCTGGTGTTTTATGCCAAGGTTTCCGGCAATGACACAGAGAGCCTTGTGCCCACGCTCACAGGAACTGTCATTACTCAAAGAATTGAGCAACTTAATATTTTCTTTATTTAGGAGGAAACGTTATGTCAGCATAAGGCTCCATTACAGACCTCACTCTTTGTTTCCATATTCTCAAAACATTTGCGGATTCACCAATTACATTTAATCGAGCCATATAAAACACATTTGATTAGTGATAATGAGGTTTGCACGCGACACCCCAGTATTATTTGAAAGTATTGTTTGGAAGTAATCTTACACTGCTGGAAGCTATGATGCTTTGTGGTTTATGCATTGCAAAGCTTTTATGAGAAGTTTAATTAAACCTTATTGTCACATTAACAATGAAATCTGCTTCCAGCCTTATATTCCTAAAGAATATTGGTGTTTCAGGAAAGCCTGACGTTTGTGGTTGAGGTAGGGTATATCACTGTCATAGTGACCTTTTTGTGAGAACAAACATGTTTGTAATTAAACCAACACACAAGGAAACAGTTTGTATTTATACCGAAGGAATGAACAACTGGGTCCCTATAGAATACAGGTCGGGACAAGTGGCTGAATATAATCACGGACCTTATCCACTGTTTTGTTGCTGACGTCTCTAAAAAAAATTCCTGGTGTGATCGAGGGCCAGAGGGCCAGTTTTATTTCTTCTCAACTAGTTTGAAATTATTGCGTAATGTTGTTCTAAAATCAGCCAGTATATAAAGGGTTATTTGGCTATTTTGTTAAATCCAAACTTATAGTAACACACTTTCTGTACACCCCATAATTCTATGGTCCAAGTCTCCAGAGCGACCCATGTTTAAAAATAAACTCAATGGAAATTATTCAGAAACAACTAAGGGTAAATTAAATGTTAATAACAGACAACTTTGAGCCGCTGAAACACTCTGTTTGAGCTGTGGGAAAACACAGCGCTGAGGGGAGGAACCTCTATCGAATTGTTACGTGGAAGGTGGGTGTTTGGGAGGAGCAGGGGTCATCCCAAATCTGACAACTTCACCATAGTATAATTACTGGGGAGAAGAGATTTGTTGTCCTACATAAATTCTGTATAGGGATGTTTAATACTTACCGACCTCTCTAGAGAT
Source organism: Mixophyes fleayi (assembly GCF_038048845.1). Classification (NCBI taxonomy): domain Eukaryota; kingdom Metazoa; phylum Chordata; class Amphibia; order Anura; family Limnodynastidae; genus Mixophyes; species Mixophyes fleayi. Next base: position 7,005,352 of record NC_134412.1, read on the forward strand.
CTAGGGATTGTTGCTCTGTTCATACTACAACTCAGGAAAATAGATCTAGGGACTCATAAACCCTCTTCATACCTGAAATTGCGGGAGTGCTATATGAAATTTTGGGCCATCTTTGTAAATAAAGAGCTCTGTTGCAGGAAAAAAACACCCGCTTTTGCCGTCAACTCCTAACACATCGCCCAATATCTGAAAACGGTTGTCACCGACAATAGCACTGCTATCATTGCCGATAACCCCGCCAGCGGTAATATTCGCTAGTTTGCATGGCAAAGCCGAAATAAAAGGTATTTCAGCGACACCTATTCCTCCGCAGTACCTATTCTGCTATCGTTCATCTCAGGATGCTGATAAAAGAACAAAACAATTGACAGAATACTTTTTTATTTGGACAAAACTTTTTTTAGTGTATAAAGTTTTTTTTTAACGATTTCAAAATTGAATTTTCAAACTTTTTTTTTTAAAAGAACTGACATTCTAACCTCTCACACGCCCACATAAGACAGTATTTCTTTGTTATTTTGAATCAATAACTGATTTTTTTTATCCTTATTCTGTCAGAGGTTGTCATATTTTAATTATACTGATCTCTAGGCAAAAGTTTCCGATGCTACTGCAAACATTACAGGATACAGCCAGTCGAGCGAGTTTATTGTCTCTTACACAAACAATTTAAGTAAAATGTTTTGATTCATTCAAAGAAAGTTTTCACATGTTTCGACTATGTCCTTTGTTTTCTGTGTAAATAAACCTTTGAATCTACAACCCTTTGAAATTAACTTTTTTCACCTCTCAGTTATTGTCATATCATATTGATGTAATCAGGAAGTCCTGTATTTTATCTTCACTGGACATTGCCATATTTCCGGGACAATGTATCCCACTTGTGTCACTGACCTGAATGATGTATATACCTGGCCTGTTCTGCTCCTGTTCTCAGCCGTGTCTTCATATCATCCTGCAGATTTGGTTATTTTTTGCATAGGACACAAAGCTGATCTCATTAATTATATCTAATACAGAGAGCAGAGCAGAGGTGTCGTATCCAAGGGCGGTGAAAACATAAACCTAAAATCCCTGATTAATAAAAAAAAATGCTGAAACACACTGAAGGAAGACAGAAAGATAAAGCAATGTATTTAGTAAAAGTTGCATCAGGGTAACTAATAAATTATAGTGACTGTGACGAATGCCCAACCTGTCCCGGACACAACAATCTAAAGAGCTGACCGTGACTGGCGTCACCTTAGTCACTTAGCAATTAATACACATTTTCTGCCACCATGAAGGATTTATTATAGTGTCCTTACGTTCACCAAAACCACTTAATAATGTTTCACACTTAAATCACATACACATGTAGCATGAGCCTCGCTGGGCTTTGTAAGTTCACAAAGAATCCCAGAGAATACGCTAGATAAAATGTAATATCCCACCATTAGCCCGGAGGTTCCTGTAATTATACAGATGTATAGGACAAAAGCTACGGCACTACAAGCTTCAGTAGATGGGTGACAATGGCGGACTCCCCTTCCTCAGCAGTTGGATGTGCACAGCTATAATGACTGATGTGAGTGAGTTCTCTGTGCTTAATGGTAAAAGTTTTGTCATTCGGTGTCTAGTATTTGGTGTCTCATAAAAAAAATTGTGGCAGTTTTAAGTGAGTGACACTTCTCTATCTTTTATGATAAATTTTCACAAAAGTTTCACTTTGCAAAATGTGTTTTGCTGAAAACAGGTCTGCTAGTCCCAATATCTGAACCACAAACTCAAGCGCAGTTCATGTCGTAATAATTGAACCACAGTCCACAGAGGCAAGCCACTCATTCCAAATTTCTAAATTGCTCTGGCTGTACAGTAAATGTTATTCCTATACAGTTCTCCACACTGGACCTACAGCTGACTAAGTGGCACCATAAATCCTAGTGCAACTAGCCAACAGACAGATTAATGTCGGTACACAGCAGCTTGAGCCCAGACACATGGTGGCTCAGTGGTTAGCACTTCTGCCTCACAGCACTGGGGTCATGAGTTTGATTCCTGACCATGGCCTTTTCTGTGTGGAGTTTGTATGTTCTTCCCGTGTTTGCGTGGGTTTTTTCCCCCACTCCAAAAACATACTGGTAGGTTAATTGGCTACTATTAAATTGCCCTTAGTCTCTCTCGGTGTGTGTGTGTGTGTGTGTGTTAGGGGATTTAGATTGTAAGCTCCAATGGGGCAGGGTCTGATGTGAGTGAGTTCTCAGTACAGCGCTACGGAATTAGTGCCGCTACATACAGGGCCTGTGCTAGCCACCATGGCGCCCTAGGCATTTTTACAAAATCGGCGCCCTCCTCCCCCCTCACCCTGTCTTTCCTTACCTCACCACCGCCGCCTCTCTGCTCCGTCTCCTCCCCTCCTCTCACTGACACTAGTGAGTGGAGGGGAGGAGCTTGAGCAGAGAGGCGGCGGTGGTGAGCAATAGCCTCTTACCCCCCCTCCCCCGTGCATCTGAATGCTGTGCGGCGGCCGTGACAGGTATGGTCAGCGGTCGCCGCACAGTTTTAAAGTAATTTTCATTCTGGAGGGCGCCCTCCAGAGCCCGGCGCCCTAGGCAAGTGCCTAACCTTGCCTAATGGGAGCGCCGGGCCTGGCTACATAAACAAAGAGATGATGACACATCAGAGATATATTCAGTGTTATGGGGAAGTGTCCACTTTAGAGAGAGAATTTTAATTCACTAGATAACAGGGTTGAAAATGTGCAGTCAAAAGGAGATACAGCGAAGCTCCCTTTAAGACCATGAAGGATCCTCCCTCCGTTTCTCTACAGCTTTAGTGCAGGGACTGTAAATTGTAGTGTTTTTTAAATGTGTACGAGAACTGCATCCTCCAACATTTGTTCAATGTTGTTTAGCACGATGGCCCAATATGTAAAAAGAAAATAGCAACAATAAAACGGAGGGTGATGGTACAGTAGTGTCGTTTTGAGAAACTGTAATACGTTGCAAGAGGGTGTTGTGTAAGTTACACTGAAGGTTTGAAGATGATATATATGGAATGATACAGCAAATTGGATTTAATTACAAGTGCATGGCCATGTGGCTGCTATCCTGGCATAATTTTGGATTGTCAAAATCTCTTGCTGTGACAGGATGGGCTTACTTCACCTCTCTATCTGGACGGCCACCTGGTCAGGGGGTGTTGATCTCAGCCTATGTGACCTTGTCATTCACTATTGCACTATTTGTCCTATGCAAATCCCACATAGGCTGTGATCAATACTACCTGGGTGGCCGGACGAGAGCCCAAGGTAATCAGTAGAAGCTTATTTGTCAGTAGTGGGCTCCTCCTAGCCAGAAGTCTTCTGCTAGTACCCTGCTCCCTGCCATGGGGGGCTGCGAGGTGGGGTTCTAACTAGACCCTTGATCTTTGTATTATCTTTATTAGACCATGTGATGGGGTGTTGTGAATTTGTTACTGAAAAATATATTGTACAAATATAGAAACAGAAATGTTGAGTAAGAAGGGAAAAATTATTCCTGTTGTTTCACAAAAGATGCATAGAAAGGACAAATCTTTAAGGCTCACACTTGGGTAGAATGAACTCATTGTTTATAGTTTGAGGCGTATATCTAGGGGAAAAAAATAGCCCTTTGACATGTAACTTCAAAGGAAATGAAGTTTGTTATTCTTCACCTCTGGGTTAAGACAACATTGATCTAATATTAATAGTTAGTATGGCTAGACTAGTTATTCATGGCTTGCAATCTAAATCTCCATCACGACCAGTGGCGCACGCAGGGGGGGTTTCTGAGTCTCTAGAAACCCCCCCCCCTGCGCTAACTAAGTGGCCACTGTCCTATACAGCAGCCACGGCGCTGTCAAAGAAGCGTCCGCGGCGGTGCTGTATTGTATACAGCACCGCCGCAGACGCTTCTTAGACAGCGCCGCGGCTGCTGTATTGGACAGCGCTGGCGAAACGTTTTTTTTGGGTTTTTTTGGGTCGTCGGGGAGAAACCCCCCCCCCCAACAATCCTCCGTGCGCCCCTGACGACTCTGTTGTGTATGTGCAGCTACCAAAATAGACTCATAGTAATATATGGAATACTGCACGGATTGCAAGCTAAAATAAGTCAAATGTGGGACACCAATAGAATGAGTCCCACTAAAAATTTTGGGGATTGCTTGTAGATTGAGTCTGGAGGACTAGTGAGAAAACAATCTGAGTCGATTATTTGCTTTAGGCAAACCACACAATTCTTTCTACATATTTTTCGGTTTGCACAGCTGGAATTGGGGTGTATGAGTATGATTCAGCAGCTAGAAACAGGGGGAGTCCAACCTCCCTAGCGTAAAACAGCAAAATATTCTACGCTTGAATCAAGGCTGGGGATGAGCATGAACAAGGTGACTAAGATGAAAACCACTATTTATTAATAACAATCAGATGATAAAATTAATGCTAGATACCTGACATGATATAATAAGGACATGTATTCAACAATAGTGAACAGATTCCTCAAAGGAATTCCTCATCCCCAACCTTGACTCAAGCGCAGAATATTTTGCTGTATTAAACATCACAATCTATCTACAAGGTGCACGTTTTATTATATGTTTATATTGTGGTCCTTACAGTACTGACAAATACACAGCCAGGTTTACACTTACCCACACTAGGCCTATAATATTAGAGACAAAGGGCCTGATTCACTGAATAACGCAAAGGCCGATACATGCCGTATTTAGCGCAAAATCACACTGCCCGTGCCCAAAACCGGACTATACGCCTGAGAACGCAGCAATAACCAATTCATTTTCGAGCGCAATGAACCCTTACTACAGCCTATGATATCATGGGCAGAACGGGGAGAGGACTGGGCGTATGCCCGTAGTCAGTGTACAGTGAGGGCGTGCCAAGGTCGAGCGCACGCAGCAGCGTCCAGTTCAAGTTTTGGCATCTCTCAGGTAAGGGATTTTCTGTCGTATCACTTGCACCAGCTACAGGTCAGGTGTAAGTGGCGATTACTAGTGATGGCGGCTGTGTATACAGCTAGCACATGTGATGCAGTAGAAAAGAAACAAGCTCTGTAGAGGTAGAAGATAATAGAACAAGATCTTTTATAGCTAATATAAAATACAGAACAAATAGATCATATTTGCCAACTCTCCCTGAATGTCAGGGAGACTCCCTGAAATAGGGGTGATCTCCCTCACTCCCTGAAGAGTCTGGCATTCTCCCTGATGCTGAGCCAGTACAAGACGTGGTTGGCTTCGCCATCTGTGGCATGATGACACAGTTCAGAAATTGTGTCCTATGTCCATGTATTGATGCTTATGGAGGTGGTCATTTTCATGGAGACCAAGATTTAATCAAAGACTGACAGGTAAGACAACATGACTTCAGTAATGGAGACAGAAATGTAAAAGACACTTCAGTCTCTAGAGATTCATTAGCTGCTTTTCTATAACGCATAGTTGCCTACTCTCCCGGAATGTCCGGGAGACTCCCACATTTCTGGGAGACCTCCTGGGAGAGCAGGACGATCGGGCGTAATGATATTGCGTCATCTTAGCCCTGCCCCCTGCTGTAATTGGCCAAAATTGTGACAACCATTTAGTGGGCTGGGCCAAAATGATGCAATATATCAAGCCCCCCCCCCCCCCACACGCCCACCTCCCCCGGGATCTCCCTGAAGCCAAAGAGGAAAAGTTGACAAGTATGAAATAGATCGAAAAAATTTTACTTGGACATTGGAATATTTTATTAGGAGACCCGATTTTGGGTCCAGTACCTCCAAAGAAACTCCCAGTAATATATGAAAAAGCGAGAAACCTAAAATCAAATCTGGCCCCTAGTATGTTGCCAAAAATAGGAGAAAAAACTATTCAAAATGATAAATGACTCACAGAAAAGAAAAAAACAAGGTTGTTTTCCTTGTTTACATTGCACGTTTATGGATAAATAACTCTCGGGCTTTGTTTCTATCTCTAAGGAGAACTTTAAATTGAAACATTTAATTACATGTAACACAACTTATTTAATTTATCTTCTGTGGCCTGAGCCTCTAAGGGATGTATCTTTCTTCCTGCCCGCAAATAGGCTCTGCTTACAAACCTAGTCACCAAGGGACAGATCTGTAGATACATTTCATGTTGACTACGGGTTATTAATGTCGGGTTAACTGTTTAAACACTTAACCTTAGGGGTCCCCACATTGCTGCTTTCAGGGCCGGTGCTAGGGTCCATGGCGCCCTAGGCATTTTTACAAAATCGGCGCCGCCCCTCCCCCCCGCAAAAATCGGCGCCCTCCTCCCCCCTCACCCCGTCTTTCCTTACCTTGTCTCGCCACCGCCTCCTCTCTGCTCCGTCTCCTCCCCTCCACTCACTGACACTCACTGACACTAGTGAGTGGAGGGGAGGAGACGGAGCAGAGAGGCGGCGGTGGTGAGCAATAGCCTCTTCCCCCCTCCCCGTGCATCTGAATGCTGTGCGGCGGCCGTGACAGGTATGGTCAGCGGTCGCCGCACAGTTTTAAAGTAATTTACCATTCTGTGGCGCCCTCCAGGCGCCCTCCAGAGCCCGGCGCCCTAGGCAAGTGCCTAACCTTGCCTAATGGGAGCACCGGGCCTGGCTGCTTTAAATTTCTATAGACAGACTTCGCGATGACATCAGCCTGCACTGCTGAACACTTGTCCAATCGGAATCACTTGCTATCAGCTTGGTGCTTTCATCGGAGATGTCCAGCGTCAGGTTGAAGGTAAGTCTGTTTATTTTCCAATCGGTTTTTCATCATTTTGGATTTTCTTTGTAGGGCTTAAACATGTCGGAATAGTGGTAATCGGAAGCACGATTACCACCATTATAGTTGGGGTAGGGCATGTCCTAGATCAACTTTAAAATTCAGTGCAAAAATAATCATGTATTAGTGTCCTAGATGAAAAAGCAGCCAATATTTCCTTATATGCAGAATAATAAATGAATTTGCACCCCTTGCATTGTACCATGGTTTGTCCAGGAGCAAATTTACTCCTTTTTTGCTTACTTTCTTTAATAAATCAGGCCCAATATTTGGTATGAATGTCTAACATGTCTATTACAAAGTACAAAACAGGAAACAGTTTGACAAATTAATGTTACTATTTAAGTGAATACGTAGAGCAGTGAGAGGGTTAAGTGCCACTAATCATAAAATACATGTTTACTACAAGTAAGCTCTTCAAATACTTCTTATTCACAGTGATTGAAGGCATGTAACAGAGTTCTGGGCTAACCACACACTCCTGTCTATACAGCTGTCACTTAGAGGTGAGGTGATAAGTTTGTTTTAATATTGCATTTTGAGCACTTCAAAACACACCATTATGATGACAAAATAGAAAAGTGAAAGCTACTAGTACAGAATCATATTCAAACATTTAAAATAAATATGGAAAAAAAAGTCAGGTTCACTTCTGTAATAATATGACTGGCAAATATATTTGCAAAATTCCCTCTACAGTGACAGAACCTGGTATATGCAGCATGGTATGTACTGTAAGTCTGATGAGTGCAACATATAGCCATACTCAGCTTGTAGTCACTGGGTCTGAATCATTAAGGCACGTAAAACGAACGGAATTCAGACATACACGTCTATATTCAAGTAAACAAAACAATAAATTTATTCATAAAAACAAGCACAATATATCACAAATTATAATTGATAAAATCTTAATTCGGTTGAAATAAGCTATGAAACGGAAGGTATTTAAACAGTCACCATTAGAAATGATTCTCCTAGAACACAAATGTTTTTTCTCATACCAATAAACAGGTCTGTTAATATGGAAGGGAGGAATACACGTAACAAGCTCAAAATTTACAAAAAATCAACAGTGCTGTATTCAAGCCAAACATCTTACCATCAGAATATATGAGCAGACAGGAAAAGTATAAACACTGATGTAATGCTGGGATGAAATGCAAGAATTGTGTAGTATTGGGATAAACAATATCTCTTAAAGTTATACTGGAATAAGATAAACACTTTTTAGGCATGGCATGGTAATGCAGAATGTCTCTTGAAGCAATGCCTGTGCAAATTAACACAGAGTCCAGTAATCACTGTGAAGTATCTCTTTAGTACTACTGAAACACTTCTGGTAATACAAACAGAACCCAATAGCCAGGTAGTTCTGTAGTAAACAGGATTTATTTTGATATATATAAATCTAAAGTATCCAACAAGTGAAAGCAAAAGTCTCAAGGTCTGGTAGAAATATGAAATCATTGTAATCCAAATCACAAGAGGGAGCAAGGTTCTGTGGAAGCATCTTGTTCAGATACAAACACAATACTCAAGCAAAGGCTTCAAAACAGGAAGTGCCATTTTCTAGGCCCAAACAGGAAATGAGATCTAAGATGGAATCTTCATGAAACAGTCCCAGCCATCTTGAATGAGGGTCATAGTAAGGGCAAGTTCATACCAGGCAAGTTCATAACACAAACAATTGCTCTTGTAGTAATACTGGAACATATTACAGTACTTAGGCAATGCGAGATAGGAGTCCAGTGTAAGCACAGTCAGAATCCAGAAGATTTTGATGATGCAATCAAAATACATCAGAATACAGATAATGCTGAACCAGGAACTGGTGTAAGGACAGAAACAAACTTGAACAAGATACAAGAGTCTAGAAGCACACGACTCAAAACTCTATCCAACACGTTATCACTGCCAAGGCATGAAGTCTTTTTATAGTTCAGCTCACCAGTCCGATATTCAGGGAAGGCACACCGGCACATCAGCTCAGACATTATTGACAGCAAGATGCAGGGAACAGCTAGCTGAACCCTAACATACTGGTTATATGGGGACTAATCCAAGACAGCACTTTTAGTTATGTTTTGTGCAGCCTTCACCTTGGCCTTTTTTGGGTGCTGGGAAATTGGAGTGGGTCAGAAGCAGAAAAAATTAGCAGATTAGGAATAACAAGTAGCAGTGAAGTTTAAATTCCAAAATGCTATGAAAATCTATTGTCTACTGATGGGTGTTAATAAAACATAAGAATGAGGTTTCATTTTAATCCCAATGTGTGGAGATCAATGACATAAAGCAACGTATAATAATGATATCTGTAAACATATTATAACCACTTTATTGGTTTTATACGCTGCCAGTTCTGAGCTTTACCTGACTCGGACTGATCCATGGATTATTACGTGTCTTAACCTTTTCATTTTGGATCTAACCATACTCTGGATGGCCACCGGTCCTGAAGTTTCAACTGGATATTGACCATTTATGGTCTGCTGTCAATTAGATCTCCTCCTAAACAATCGACCTTATTCCAGACTTGTGCGAGTACCTGCACTTCCTTATATTTTATTCCTTTTACAGTATTGACTATTGTCTCCAATATATTCCTGTTTCATTCAGAAGGCGTATAAAACAGCTGTCATTCCATAGTAATCAGCCGTTAGGGCAGCACAGTGGCTTAGTGGTTAGCACTTCTGCCTCACAGCACTGGGGTCATAAGTTCGATTCCCGACCATGGCCTTATCTGTACGAAGTTTGTATGTTCTCCCTGTGTTTGCATGGGTTTCCTCCCACACTCCAAAAACATACTAGTAGGTTAATTGGCTGCTATCAAAATTGACCCTAGTCTGCGTGTCTGTCTCTCCCTCTCTGTCTGTGAGTGTGTGTCTATATTAGGGAATTTAGATTGTAAGCTCCAATGGGGCAGGGACTGATGTGAGTGAGTTCTCTTTACAGCGCTATGGAATTAGTGGCGCAATATAAATAAATGATGATGATGATTCCACATTATGACACTTGTGTAGTGGGGTATTGTCATAGCCGTTAAAATAAAATATTCAGAGGATCTTGGTAAGAGCCTTCCCACTAATCAGAGAGTCCTCCTTTTCTTACGAACACCTTTATCATCACACGTTCACCTGGATTTAGATCATGACATTTATCAATATCAGGTGGATGAGTATGAAGCAGTGCATCATGGATCTACTTTATTTGTCTGCTTACTTGATCCAAGTATTTAAACAGTCAAGTAATTTCCTGTGGGTCAGTCTAGTAAAGGACCATTGCAACCTTGGGGAGCTTCCCAAAAAGATTTTCATAAAGTAAAATATTCAGTGACCCTCTGGGTGTGATCCTCATGCTGTGTAACTGTTGCTTTATACCCATCAAATCACACATTACTTTAAACACTTTACCTGTGAAATGTATACCTTGGACTGAGGATATCACTTGTGCTAACCCTACCCGTATACAAATTCCTGAACTGTCCTTTTTTTTCAGTTATGTTCCATTTCTGCTTCTCTCTTCAAAAACATACCTTCTGACCTTCTACGACATACAGAAAAACCTCCTAGTTCATGCACTTGCTATGCGAATAGCCCATAAAGTCTAATGTCTCTTTCCAAAAAATAGTAGTTATTACTCAGTAGAGTCTACATCACTTAAATCTTTTACTATGGTCTACTTATTTTTGTTGTGGCTGTAGCCATGGGCCATGTCTCCACCTACCCAGAAAATAAATTCACGCATACCAAATCATATTGCAACCTTCTCCTCATTGGGAGTTGAATAAAATCAGTCTGGATTATCTGGAAGGGTCCCTCTGTAGCTGGTTCTGTGGGTACAGTGCGTCTAGGATTTACCTGTAAACAGGTTAAATAGCTAGCAAAGAATTTTGTAGCTACCATATATAATTCTGGAGCATACCAATAAGCCTTAATCAATTGAGTCATAGCAGTCTTTGAAAAGTGTGTTAAACCACGACTAAGATGTGTCAAAACCAGGTACAAATTTTTTTATTTTATCGCTTGTTTTGCTGCTGACTTTTCTACTTTGTCAGTTCTGTTATTACCTTTGGATACCACATCTATGTTTGTAGTATGTGCTTGGCATTTCATTGTGCCTTATTACTTTTGGTAGCATTAATGCATTCAACAGTTCTTGTTCCATCTTAGCATGTGCAATGGGTGTGTCATTTGCTGTGAGGAAGTTCCTCATTTTCCATAACAACCTGCAATCATGGGGTACACCAAATGCATTGTCCCTGCTAGACAGAGGTTGTGAAGCAGTGTTAGAGGGTAAACAAGTCTATTTGCAGAAAGGACACAGAACTGAGTGTGGAGTAGGTAATGCCTTAGATTCCATTACCTCATTGGCAGTGACTACTGCATATCCTGACAGTAAAACTCCTTGTTCAGATGTGTTGCAACTCCCATAACATACAGATTAGGATCAAACTGGCTGTAAACAAGATCTGACATTGGAGAAAGAAAATTTTTAGTTCAACAATTTGTAAACAAGTATGATGTTTGCCCCCATCCCCCCCCCCCCCCGCCCTTTGACAGTGATAACTCCCATCATCCCCAGGGGTGGTCAGAAGTGTGGCAGGATTAAGGTCAAGGTTATTTGAAGGAACCAACAAACTAAGTTTACATGTTGTAAGCCTGGCAGTAGAAATGATTTGTGTCTGTTTACAAGTTAGCAAAGCTTCTACTGTATGTGAAACATGCAAAAAAAAAAAACGATATCTCCATTTTTCAAATAGCAGTGCAGCTGCAGTTACAGCTCTGAGAAATATTGGTAGACCCCCTGAACAGGATCTAGGCCAGTGTTTCTCAACTGCAGTCCTCAGGCCCCACTAACAGTGCAGGATTGCCAGGTGACCAGTGAAATAATTATACCACCTGCTACACTGTGTCAGTCAGTAATGAATACACCTGTGCTCCAACAAGGAGATATGGAAAACATGTACTGCTAGGGGGTCCTGAGGACTGGGGTTGAGAAACACTGATCTAGGGGAACACTGTAGCATGCTACAGTCCTTTGTTTGTCACCATGTTCCTGTGTGAGAACCCATTATACATGTCCTAACTGCTCATGTGTAAAAGAAGATTATTTGTCATATGTTGGGATACCCACTGCGGGTGAACTACATAGAGCTTGTATCAGTGCAGCAAAACATCCCTTTTTTTCTGTAGTGTATATGACTGGATCTGGGGCTGTGCTCTTTCTGACCCTTTCTGTTATTTTGCCTGTGAGCCATTTTACAAATGGCTTCTGCAGCCTTAATTTAATAAGCACCTCTTGCTGTAATAGTATTATAATACGATATATAATTGTATTACTGGAAAAATGTGCATTTCCACTTCAGGCTTCAAAATGGTATTGAGGCAACTTAGGTGGGCAGGCATAGTTCTTAAGTGAAATTTGTACATGAGAGACTGTGGTAATCCAACCTACACAGGGCCGGATTTAACGCTAGGCAACCTAGGCAACTGACTAGGGCCCAGCGGTCCCCAGAGGGCTCCTCCAGTGCCGCCAGTGAGCAAGGTAGGCAAGGTGGGAGGGGCTCTCCCCTTGCCACTCCCCTCTGTCTGCCGGCATAGGAAAAAAATACAAACAAAAGAAGAAGAAAAAATAACATGTCCGCGGCTCCAAGCAGCCTCCTCTCTGTCCCACTGAATGTTGGGAGTGCCGTTCTCATGCCCAACGCCATATTCAGTGAGGACTCAGCGAGGAGCAGAGAGGAGCACATAATAAGAGAATAAAGAGAAGGGGGAAGAAAAGTATGGAGGGCACAGAGTGAGGGAAATAAGAGAAGGGGGAGCAAAAGTATGGAGGACATACCCCCAACAATGCAAGTCAAGCCCCCAGTGGTATGACCATGCGGCACAAAGCTTCTCTGCTTCTCAACTATAGGGGTATATTTTATGCTAAAAATACTATACTGCTATGGATTATTTTGTGGATGGACCCCCAAACAGTATCTTGCCTAGGGCCCCATGAGGTCTAAATCTGACTCTGATCCTACATCATGTGGGCCCTCTGTCCACAGTGCTGGAGGAACTGATGAGAGGAGTGTTTCATCCATATGTGTTTGCAACATGCACAATTTAGCCTCATGTATCCATAACAAATCCTGTACAAATCACTTATGTTTTTCAGGAATATAAAAAAAACACTTTGTTCAGAACAATGAATGACACATCCTAGTTTACACAGTAGATTTCTTTCTAATAAACTGACAGGAGCATCAGCAGAGAAAAATGTGACAGTCACAGCTTCAGATTCATTCAATTGCCCAACTCTTCCAGACACACCAACAGCATTCGTAGTTTCAGGAAAAAACAGGGAGAGATGTAACCTTAGCAATCAGAGCTAATGCAGCCTTCAAGTCAACCTAAAGGTTTATCACTGGTTCAGGAACATGATTATTGTCACATGTCATTGTCATGAGGGCGACTCTTTGTGAGGTTATACAGTGATCAATGTATGGAACCTTTTTTCTCCGGGTATAACTGCATTTTGTCTTTAGAGACCTTGGGGTAAATGTATCAAGCTGAGAGTTTTCCTGCGGGTTTGAAAAACCAATCAGATTCTAGTTATCATTTCTTTAGGACATTCTACAATATGACAGCTAGAATCTGATTGGTTGTTATAGGCAACATCTCCACTTTTCAAACATTATATATATCTTTTTTGAACTACAGTGTTCTGTGATTGGGATACAGAAGTAATCTTTATCTTATACAGCCATACACACCCACACAGTTCCTCATCCAAAAATTCACTTGCACACACCTGCAGTAGAACTAGCTGGAATCCCGGCACTTTATCACAAGTTAAATAGAAAAAAACCAAAAAAAAAAACCTTCATATTGGTATCCAGAGATGTAGCAAAATTATACTCATTCAAGTTTAGAAGGTAAAAAATTATATCTTCCAGCCTATACATATAAAAAATGAACAAGCAGAAAACAAACGTTATTCTACTAGTAATCCGCGATAAAACAAAACAAGTACACTCAAACCCTCACTGAGCGGCACATTTATCAAACTTACGTTAAAGTGAAAAATAGTTTTCAATCCTTATCGCATTGATGCCTATGGATTTCCTATGGGTCATCTTCATTTTTCTTTACAATGGATTTGCGCATGTGCAGTTCGAAGAACTGCACATGCGCACAGACATCTCTGCTCTGTCTCTGCAGCTATAGTTGCAGAGAGCGAACGGTGAGTGACAGGGAGGGATCACATGATCCCTCCACACATGCGCTGTCCAGCTCTGCTCTTCGGAGCAGAACTGACAGCACTGAAATCTTTCAATTATGATAATGTGTGCCAGCTTCACTTTGTCTAACTGTTTCACCTATACACATTTGTGGGACGTAAGGGGGCGGATGTTTTTAGCTAGTTTACTTTCTTCAAATCACAGATTATATGACATTCACCAAACTGTTTGCTTACAACATATATCTTTTTTTTTTTCACTTTTTCATCACCCAAAATTTCAACATGAAAGGTACCTGCTACAAGGAAGGTTAATTTGTCAGAAGTCTGCTCATGCCAACGCATTAATGTACTTAACAGCAATTAAACCATTGTTTCCTTTACTTGTAACTAAGTCTCCGACCCCCTCTGGGATATACATTAGCAAAGATTTTTCTTTCCCCATTAAAGTGACAAATTCACAACACAACAAACCTCAGAAGTTTGCACAACGCTAGTAATAAAATTACTCTTGACTTTGCAAGTCTTTGTCACCGCGTCCGGTGAAAAGGTCACACCACAAAACCAGCAAAAACCAATAAACCTCAGAAGTTTGCACAACGTTAGTTACAAAATTTAACTCTGTCTGGGGCCTGTACCCCTGAGGAACACACAGGACAAATTTCTCTTGACTTTGCAAGTCTTTGTCATCGCGTCCGAAAGGGTCACAATGACAAAAAATCAATAGCCAGTGGACACAAAAAGTTACCATCGCACCAGGTAATCGCTACTTTGATTTGTTAATTGCGATCTTTTTTAATAATACTAGTATCGGATGGTGCACCCACACATTGAAATATAGATGTATATATTCAAAAGAAAGAAAAGAAAGAAAAATGTGTTCAATTGGGGCACTCAGCGATTCCAAATCTGATAAAATTATATCTCTTTATTGTTACAATTTAGGTAATTCCTACCTAAATAAATAATTAGTTGCTAGCGAAATATTTGAAATCAAATACAGTGACTGAAGTGCAAGTGTGAATTAAAATAGCAATAAGATTGCTTTGCCTCTCTGCTATATATATATATTAAATATCACACAATGTTGTGTCTCTCATGTGTTATATCTGACTCCATTTATTGAGAGATATCACATCTGAATATATTATTTTGGTAATATTGTGTTGAGGGTATAATCCAGTAGTATAATAATAATCCCTTTATGTTGGAACCAGGATAATGATTTATAGGTGAACCCTTGTCTGTTATCTCACAAGAGAGGCCCTCGGACCAGTGCCCACTACAGAGTATCTCACAAGAGAGGCCCTCGGACCAGTGCCCACTACAGAGTATCTCACAAGAGAGGCCCTCGGACCAGTGCCCACTACAGAGTATCTCACAAGAGCGGCCCTCGGACCAGTGCCCACTACAGAGGGCCTCCGGTTGTGTGGCTTTCCTCCTATAACAACTCATATTTCCTTTTGCAAGGGCGCATGCAGGGGGGTTTCTGGTTCTCCAGAAACCCCTCCCCTCCGCGAAGATCGGGGGCTAAACAGTGCCCCTACATAGTACTGTACGGCTGCTGTACAATACAGTGCCGCCGAAATGGAGCTGTGCAGCTTTCTCTATTTTTTTTTTTTTCTGGGGGAGGACCCCCCCTTTTAAAATCCTGCGTGCGCCCCTGTTTTGGGGATAAAAAAACATAGAAAACCGGCTGCATGCTGGTCCTCGGGTTTTTCCCTGTGTCATCCTAACAGTAACACCTTAAATTCCAAAGCATTTTTGTTCAGAATGCGATAGTAACAAGCTCACTATTGGACCTAATTATGAAACATAATTCCTCAGTTAAATCCCTGCAAACTGACATTAACCGCAAAACTAATTTGAATTTATGATTATAACATCGCTCTGCTGCTGTGCATCTGCGTTCATTTTACTGAGCAGTCCCCACAAGATGTAACCCAGCTGAAGCTGGTGTACATTTTCGTAATTGAAAGCTTTCATTGCTGTCAGCTCTGCTCCGAAGAGCAGAGCTGGACAGCGCATGTGTGGAGGGATCACGTGATCCCTCCCTGTCACATGACTCACCTTCTTGCAGTCCGGGATCTCTGTGCGCATGCCCGAGGTTTTCGGTCGGCGCATGCGCACAGGGATTGAAAGGAGGAAACGCGATCGCTGTCAGCATCACATGGGAGGAGAGGAGAAGAGGCAGTGAAAGGGGAGTTTTGTGCTGTACAGGAACAGCCGTTTTTCGGAACTGGTGTTCCTGTGACGGTTTTTTCATAAATATGAACAATAGTTCAATCCTTGAGGAATGAAAGCTATCATGTTTTGCAGTGGGTCCTCTCTCACCTCTAAGCGACAACTGTATAACCAGGGGAGTGTTCTTAGTCTTATCTTTCATGCACTTTCATGACCTTAGCTTGTGGGTTGGGTTACAGAAGGTCTGGGAGCACAGGTCAGGCTAACCTTGCAGTCAGCATCAGCGCACACAGTAGCTCCTCTTATGGACTCGACGTCTGGTGACATCACCAGCGCCGGACGAGCCTCAGCCGCTATATCAACCGGGTGCACTGAGCACCAACTTGTCAGATTATTGTGTATCTGACCTCCGGCTCTGATGTGACCGCGAGGATCGGTGTTTCTCGTCGCTTACGTCTCCTGAGCGTATGTCTTTAACCCTGTCTGTGCCTAATATTGCACCCTTGCCTCTATTATTCACTAAAACCGGGATTAGTGCTCCGACCACAGTTCCGGACTCTGTTTTGACCATATTGTGTACACGGCCCTCGGCTTTCATCTCCACCACGATTACAGATATTTCCTGGTCCCTGATCTCTGCAGGCCACAATATATTTTATTAAGAAAAATGATCCCGATGTTTGGTTCCAATTTCCTAGGACCATGTTTGGTGTGGTCTCTCACATTAAATACCGCTCAAACTCCATTTGACCCTTATTATTAATTATTGACTTTAACTACAGGGGTTCATTACCTAGAACAATCGCTGTTTGCATCAGTTGTTACACCTCTGTGATATGTCTTTAATTACAGTTTCTGAGCTGCCCTCCAGGACTGACCTCTGACTCACACAAAGACACACACACACAGTAGCCTAAATGCTTCCGGCTGCTTGTGTTTCAGTTCTGTCAGATACATTTCCTTCTGCGGCTGCACTTGCCCCTCAGGACTGCTCACTCTGTAACCTGTCTAAACTTATCTATCAGATAAGGGCAGCACGGTGGCTTAGTGGTTAGCACTTCTGTCTCACAGCACGTGGGGTCATGAGTTCGATTCCTGACCATGGGCTTATCTGGGTTGAGTTATTGTGGGTTTCCTCCCACACTCCAAAAACATACTACATGATTAATTGGCTGCTCTCAAATTGATCCTAGTGTGTTTTCTGGGAGAACAGTGGTTATAAACGGTTTTATCATAGTCATGCATTAGGTGTTTGGTGGGGTGACCACCTCGTAATTGTTTCTAGAATAGCTTTAATTCCTGTGTGTTGTAGTTTTGCAATGAAGGAGGAATAATTGTCTGGGGCTGTTTTTTATGGTTTGGCCTGTGCCTCTTAGTTCCAGTCAAGGATCTTAATGCTACAGCATACAATGACATTATAGAAAATTGTATGCTTCCAACTTTGTAGCAACAGTTTGAGGAAGGCCCTTTTCCTGTTTCAGCATGACAATGTCCCCGTGTACAAAGCGAGGTCCATCAAAAAACACCTTTGGCATTAATTGGAAACTCCAACTGCAAGCCGGGCTTTATCTCCCAACATCAGCACTGCAGAATTAGTGGCGCTATATAAATAGATGATGATGATGATGATGATAATGATCAGTGCCCAGACTGTCTAATGCTCTTGCAGCTAAATGGTTGCAAATACCCACAGCCAAGTTCCAAAATCTAGAGGAAAGTCTTCCCAGTGTTTTGGCTGCCGAGACCCCGGGGACTCCACATCTTAAGTACGGATTGTCATCTATCTTTTCCGACTGCTATAGTGGAGGAAAACGTTCTCTATGCGCTATATGCGCTGGACTGATAGGACGGAAAGATTACCAGGTGAATTTCATTTACTAACTATACGGGACTTGCACATTATCCACCTCTTTGTGAGAACCGCGATCTCTGGAACATGCACACGTAGCTGTGCCAAAGAATAATTCAAGAGAGATAAACAGCTTTTTTCTTATAAGTCTCTTGGGATATTTGAACATACAGAATACAAGGGACTTTGAGATTTATTTCCACAGGCTGGAACCTCTTTGGATTCAGGTGACTCATGTTTCCCTAGTCCCTTATCTATCAGTATGGACTGTATTCATTCAGGTCCTTAATGAGTAATATCTCCACACTAGTATATATTGACAATTCTTCTATGGTGTGAACTAATTACTCTTTGAATTTTATTAGACTATATTTATATGTGATAGTCATTTGTATTGCTACATATTAATTTTTAATCTTGGTGTCTATGGCCATATTCACTATTTATGCTACTAGTGGTTTAATAAAACATTTTTATTGAAATGTCTACCTAGCGCTCCTATCCCCTTTTTTGTGTATATTGTTTCTAGAATAGCTTTAATTCCTGCGTGTTGTAGTTTTGCAATGAAGGAGGAATAATTGTCTGGGGCTGTTTTTTTATGGTTTGGCCTGTGCCTCTTAATTCCAGTCAAGGATCTTAATGCTACGGCATACAATGACATTATAGAAAATTATGTGCCACTAATGTCACACCTTGATTGGTCCAATGTACGGTAGTAAGGAGTGTAGTTTAAGGTACTTGTGCTAGATACTTTATAAACTTGCTCCACCTTCTCTCTGCGCCCCTGCCTGATATTAATCAAACACTCAAATACACTGTTAGTTTCTTAAATTCTTTTACTTTCCTTTGTCCAACTTTTGCCTTTTGGGTTAGTTTAGTTTTGGTAACATATCAACTAAACATTTGCTATGACCAGGATCCGTGCTGTTGATTATATCCCATCCTAAAATGGATTATTTACATCTTAGAGAGGTCTGGAGTCCAGTCCAGGGTGTAAAACCGACATTGCATCACCTAAGACTAAGGGGTATATTTACTAAACTGCGGGTTTAAAAAAGTGGAGGTGTTGCCTATAGCAACCAATCAGATTCTAGCTGTCATTTTGTAGAATGTACTAAATAAATGTTAACTAGAATCTGATTGGTTGCTATAGGCAACATCCCCACTTTTTCAAACCTGCAGTTTAGTAAATATACCCCTAAATGTAATACCAATAATACTTTTTACATTGCTCCTTTTCCCCATGAGTTTCTAAGTACTTTATACTTCCATTTGTGAACATTTTATGGAATGACAATAATTACAGTGATTAGCTTTGGTGAACAGTTGTGTATCTCGATACCTCTAGCGAGGGGACCTCCGGGACTGTGGGTGGTAGGGTTTCCAAAGGTAACCATAATGATATCCAAGGGGACTTTAGATAGACTTCGGGTATTTTTGGTTTGCCCTGAACAGGTGGTGCAGCTTTGTATCAGGAAGATTTTGGTAGAGGGCATTGTAGCAGACTCGCTACAAGAACTCAAGAACATGGGCTAGATTTATCACATACTTAGCTTGATACATTTACCCCCTGATCCCAGTTGAGAGTTTTCTGGTGGGTTTGAAAAGTGGAGATGTTGCCTATAGCAACCAATCAGATTCTAGCTGTCATTTTGTAGAATGCACTAAATAAATGATAACTAGAATCTGATTGGTTTTTCAAACCCGACGGAAAACTCTCAGCTTGATACATTTACCCCCAGGTGTTTTATGCTTGTGATAGGGTAACAAGTTGGATGTTTTGGGTCTGATTCATTAAAGAAAGGAGAGCAAAAAAAGGATTAAATTTGCACCTTGGCAAAACCAGGTTGCATTGGAGGGGAAGGTAAATTTAAAATGTGATGGCAGATTTATAGTTGGGGTAGGGCATGTTCTAGATCTACTTTAAATTTCAGTGTACAAATAAAGCTATCAAGTATTTGTCTGTTACAGGAAAAAACAGTCAGTATTTATCTTATGTACAAAATAATAAACTAATTTGCACCCCTTGTATTGTAACATGGTTTGTCCAGGAGAAAACTTACTCAATTTTCTGACTTACTTTATTAATGAATCAGATCCTTTATGTTTGGAATATTCTAATACCCTAATCAGCTATAGGCTACAGCTCTGTGAAAGCTTTAATGTTATTATTGTCTGCAGCTTAACTTACTCTCATAAACATTGTAGAACTATGAGTGGCTGCAGGGCCATCTTTTCCATTGGGCACAATGGGCAGGTGCCCGGGGGCCCCACGGGGAAGGGGGCTCCATAGGCAAGGCTCTTAATGCAAATAAATAATCCTGCAAAAAAAAAACTTCAAGGGTCACTGAGCGAGTACATTTAAAAAAAGCAATGCATCGGGGCCCATATATATATATATATAGATGGGCCCCGATGCACTGCTTTGCCCGGGGGCCCGTAATGTTGTTAAGATGGCCCCGAGTGGCTGTAGGTTGTTCTGTGAATGTTCTAATGGTTTGGTTATAGGATAATCTAGTCCTATCAATGTTGTCATTCAGGCCTGTACAGCTGGCTGAAAAAGTAGTATCAAAACAACTGCTAAACTTACTTATAATGCATTCCATGGACGGGCGGATTGGCCATAGGGCTTACTAGGAATTTAGCTGGTAGGCCGGTTGTCTAATGAGGACGACTGTAGGCCGCTAGATTTTTTTTTTCATTACATCTTTGTTTACTCTGTTTTCTTTTTTATTTATCATTGGGTGCCGGCCGACAATCAGAGCCCGCCTAACATGCTGACGGACTGAGAGGGGACAGCAGGGGCCCCCCTGATTAGGGGTGCCAGCGAGGGAGCATCATTGTGGCTGGTCCTTGTTTCTTGTGGCCCCGAAACTTATCTTAAACCCCGCCCCCCCATGCGTGGCCTTGGCCTCGTCCTATCCAATAATAAACAAAGATCACATGGGACGCGGACCTCGTGACAGGTGCCGTCACATGTGCACAGTGCAGGGAGCGAGGCTGGAATAAGGTAAGTGTAAGTGTGAGGGTGTTTTATGTCAATGTAGCGTGTGTCAGTATTATATCAATGTAATGGGGGTGAGGGCAGGGGGGGCTTATGTCACTGTAGTGTGTGTTAATGTAATGTGTGTGTTATGGCAATGTAATGTATATGTGGGCAGGGGAGCTTATGTCATTATAGTGTGTTTGGGCAGGGGGGCTTATGTCAGTAATGTGTGTGGGGGCAGTGGGGCTTATGTCACTATAGTGTGTGTTAATGTAATGTGTGTGTTATGGTAATGTAATGTATATGTGGGCAGGGGGGCTTATGTCATTATAGTGTGTTTGGGCAGAGGGGCTTATGTCATTATAGTGTGTTTGGGCAGAGGGGCTTATGTCAGTAATGTATATGTGGGCAGGGGAGCTTATGTCATTATAGTGTGTTTGGGCAGGGGGGCTTATGTCAGTAATGTGTGTGTGGGCAGTGGGGCTTATGTCACTATAGTGTGTTTGGGCAGGGGGGCTTATGTCATTATAGTGTGTTTGGGCAGAGGGGCTTATGTCAGTAATGTGTGTGTGGGCAGGGGGGCTTATGTCAATATAGTGTGTTTGGGCAGGGGGGCTTATGTCAGTATAGTGTGTTTGGGCAGAGGGGCTTATGTCAGTATAGTGTGTTTGGGCAGAGGGGCTTATGTCAGTATAGTGTGTTTGGGCAGAGGGGCTTATGTCAGTAATGTGTGTGTGGGCAGGGGGGCTTATGTCACTATAGTGTGTTTGGGCAGGGGGGCTTATGTCATTATAGTGTGTTTGGGCAGAGGGGCTTATGTCAGTAATGTGTGTGTGGGCAGGGGGGCTTATGTCAATATAGTGTGTTTGGGCAGGGGGGCTTATGTCAGTATAGTGTGTTTGGGCAGAGGGGCTTATGTCAGTATAGTGTGTTTGGGCAGAGGGGCTTATGTCAGTATAGTGTGTTTGGGCAGAGGGGCTTATGTCAGTATAGTGTGTTTGGGCAGAGGGGCTTATGTCAGTATAGTGTGTTTGGGCAGGGGGGCTTATGTCAGTATAGTGTGTATTAATGTAGTATGTGTGTTATGACAATATAATGTGTGTGTGGGCAAGGGGGCTTACATCACTGTAACAGGGGTGAGGGCAGGTGGGCTTTTGGCAATGAAATGGTGGTGAAGACAGGGGGCTTAGGGCAATGAAATGTGGGTGTGAGGTAGGTGGTGACTAATGGGTGATGGAGGGGCAAATTACTTTAATAGTGGGGGCCTTGTAATTTAAGATGAGTAGACAGGACTTTTAATTTAATGCTGGTTTGGGGCTATTAATTGAATGTGGGGCTGAGTTTTGGGAGGAGGGCTATTTATTAAATGTGAATACGAATAATTTAATGGTAGGGATGGTTTTGGGAAATGGTTATATTTATTAAACCTAAATGCTATTTATTGCTGGTCCTGTTTAGAGGTAGGGAAATAGGTTAATTTATTAAATGGGAATACTATTACTTTGATGAAGTTGGTTGTACGGAAATATCTCTATTTATCAAATGTGAATACTATTATTTTAATGGGGCTGGAGGGAGGCCTAATTATTAAACGTGTGTGCTATTGATTTAACGCCGTGGCACGTTGAAGTTTTCTTACTTTCATGTACCCATTTTTTCCCCAGGTAGGGCCCCAAAATTCCAGGATGCAGACAAGCAGCAACTGAGCTAAAGACACCAGCAGCCACAGGTAGGGAAAGCAACAAGAACAGGACACACATACTCGGGTACATACAGTGGGCGCACAGACACAGTAAGCGCACACACATACAGGGACATACACAGTGGGTACACAAACATACTGGGACCAACCTACCATTTATTTGGCCGCACTAAGTTCTTTAAGTTCCCAATCCGCCCCTGATTCCATGGGAAGCCGAGCATTAAGACAGAACCCTTGGCTTCCCTGCTGTATCAGGAAGCAACACGTGGTTTAGTTTTGCTTGTTACCGGGAGCCAAGTTGTAATGCGAAAAGTTTACTGTGAAACTGTTCCAGCTTCAGTACTGAAGATCATTGTAGTTTCCTTGGTTAAAATCATCTGTCATTTTCTTGGAGAGACTTCATCGGATGCACTGCCTGCTAGTGTGGACAGCTACCCCCGACAGGGAAGGAGAAAATACTGATAAATGTCATGTTTGGGACATTATGGGTTAACTAAAACTTCTAAAAAGGTAAGGTGGAGGCGTGGTCCATAGCAGCCAATCAGATTTTAGCTATCATTTTGAATGCAGAATCTAATTGGTTGCTAAGGACAACATTTGTATTTTTCCTTTGTTGATCCTCCCTAGGGACTTCTGCAAGAATTTCCCAACCACCAGATGTCTCTAATGTATAGGCAAAATTGTCAGGCAGGACATGCTGTGGCTAGTAGTTCAACAGCTGAAGAGCATGCAGCAGGCGTAGCAAACCAGTAGCACTCCAGAGTCTGACATGCCTTGCTGGGACTTTTTGTTCCACAACAGATGGAGAGCATGCAACACGTTAAGCCAACCAGTTCTCTGCTTGTTGTGAAACTACAAGTCCCAGCATGATCTGTCCGACTGTCAGATGTTAAACCTGGTCAGATGATCTGTCCGTGTATACGGTCTTCATCCAACCGTGATGTCGGCTGTGACATCATAGCCGGGTGTCTAACACTGACGGGGGAGCAGCATCGACACATGTAAAAAAATCTGCTGCAGCTACTCCTTACTGACAGCAGGTGGCGCTCTAGACAGTGCCATGTGTTAAAAGTGCATAATCCCTGATACAATTTAACAAGAGGCAATTCAAAAACAAAGGCCTATTCATCAAGGCACGTGAGCGCACACAGCCATATCCGAATCAAACTCTGGGCATCTCAAAGTTACTTGTTTTTCTGTCGCATCTCTTGCTCCAGCTACAGGGTTAGTCTAAGTCCTGATCACTAGTGATGACGGCTGTGTATGCAGCTATAACATGTGTCTGCAAACAGGAGCAACTGTAAAAATTTATTTTATGTACAGTAGTCATTAACAACATTCTAATAAATGTATTTCATGGGGGGAAAAACACTTTTTTTTTTTTTTTACTGTTTTAACATCAATGCCTTCATTATTATCTGGTAACAATAATGCATACTTGACAACTTTTTCTCGTTGGCTTCAGGGAGATCCCGAGAGAGGTGGGCATGCGGGGACGGGGCTTGACGAATCACATCATTTTGACCCCACCCCCTAAACAATTGTCACAATTTTGGGCAATTACAGTAGGGTGCGGGGCTGATATGATGCAATATTTGCATCATTAAGCCCCGCCCCCATTTATCTACTGCGGGGGCGAGAAACGGGAGGTTGCCCTGCTCTCCCAGGAGGTCTCCCAGAAATGCGGGAGTCTCACAGACATTCCGGGAGAGTATGCGTTATAGAAAAGCAGCTAATAAGTCTCTAGAGACTGAAGAGTCTTTTACATTTCTGTCTCCATTACTGAAGTCATGTTGTCTTATCTGTCAATCTTTAATGACATCTTAGTCTCCATGAAAATGGCCACCTCCATAGGCATCAATACATGGACATAGGACACAATTTCTGAACTGTGTCATCATGCCACAGATGGCGAAGCCAACCACGTCTTGTGCTGGCTCAACATCAGGGAGAATGCCAGACTCTTCAGGGAGTGAGGGAGATCACCCCTATTTCAGGGAGTCTCCCTGACATTCAGGAAGAGTTGGCAAGTATGCGATAATGAAAGATTTTTCTTTTTTTGTTCTTTTGCAAATTGATAATCCATATAAGTATTGGACGCATCCTGCTGTGTTCGGTTTACTAGAGCACGGCAGACCTGCCCCCAATTTTAAAGGCACATCTATCTTGAGATTTGTGCCTTGATGAATGATGTCTGCAAAGCCTAAATCCGTGCATATAGTACTGAACATGGGGTGCGCTCAGACTACATGAGGAATCAAGCCCAATATATGTAATTACTCATTGGCATAAGAAATCACCACTCCCAGGGCAGAGAAAGGCTGCACGTAGGCACCAAGGTCCTTGTTCCTAGATGTGCAGACTGATCTCTAAAAACAACATTCTCAATCTCACAGCTGCATTTGTCAGCAGTCTCGCACTGATCTGACGTCTGTTCTGATCCCAGGAGACCTCACCCCCTTCGTTTGGAAGAGTCTGGATATATGACTAATATAAACAGTTTGTATTTTGACAGCAAACCTGGGGAGAGAGCACAGACTCCAGACAGATAGTGTCCTGTTCACGACTGTGCCCCTGCAGGGGCTATACAGCGTATATTAGTTGTTACTGTGTCCTAATTAAATATATAATATTCTTTATTTATTTTTATTGATATAGTAATTTAATTATACAACCTCTAGATACATCCTACTATTATCCCTTCATTTGAGGATTCTGAAGTGCATCCAATTTATCCTCCCCTATCATACAGGACTGACAATTGTTAGACAAGGTCCATCCCAGCAAGAGCTGCAGGTCACAATGTCAGACAAGGTCAGAGACAGACAGAGGTCAACGTGTCAGTGGTCAAACACAAGGGTCAGTACTGAATCCCACAATGCTATAGATGCACCCAGGTCATATAGACTAAACCTATAATGGAACATGCAATGCAGCTTCTTAGTTTTGTAACATATATGTGTCAAAATGAAACCTGGGGGTAAATGTATCAAGCTGAGAGTTTTCCTGCGGGTTTGAAAAGTGGAGATGTTGCCTATAGCAACCAATCAGATTCTAGCTGTCATTTTGTAGAATGTACTAAATAAATGATAGCTAGAATCTGATTGGTTTTTCAAACCCGCCGGAAAACTCTCAGCTTGATACATTTACCCCGTGGTCTCTTCCATAAAACTTGGGAGCAAGAAACTATTTTTGGCTCAGATATGGCAGAGATTCCCGCAGTCTTCTGATGAGGACAGCTGCAGAGTTTTTCCCTAAAAACTTACCCAAGAGAAGAAAATAAAAAAAAAACATGTTAATAAAATACAGATAGGAGAATCTATCTGCTGCTGCAGAAATCCAGCTCTGGCTTTATAAGTAATAAATAATAAATAATAACCTTACATCCATGATCACAAGTTCAGGAACCCAGCAGCACATCCGAGGAGAGGTTAGTGTCTGTGACCTGAGCAATCCAGTGAACAAGTATAGAAAACACTAATAAAGTTAACTTAGTAATGCATAGTAATGTTTGCTTATCCAGTGGTACTCTGATATGGGGTAATACTCAGTTAGAGATAATTATGCAATTGCAATGATTTAAGTGGTCAGGGGTAGTAACAACAGACAATTGGTCAAATCCGGGGATTTTTTTTTTTTTTAAGTAGAAGTGAGAAATGCAAAGTGTGATTTGTGCCCCCGACAGCTGGATAGAGGAGGAGACACTGACCCCTCCATAATCACTTCTGCATTTTACACCTTAGGAGCCCCCACTTGTCCTCCTAGCAGTGTCACTATACAGATTGGTAATTGAACCCCATGCGTCAGAGGCAGGTACCCTGTCTGGCTCCGTGTGCAACAAGTCAGGGCATGCTGGGACTTATAGTTCCACAGCAGCTGGGGAGAGCCTAAGCAAAGAGATCACGTGTTCCCACGCCATGGCTGAAATGTTACTTTCATTTTGCAAAATTACATATTAATACATAACATCCGCCTATGTCATTACGTTCATTCACTAAGAGGAAACCCACTCAGAGTCAGAGTTCTGCAGCCAGGTAGGTGACGGGGCCCCCCAGCCTACACTGACCCCCGGGTGTCTGGCGTTATTAATTATAAACTATCACCTATATAACGTGCTTTCAGTTTGAAGAGGAAGTGAGTGATTGTTTTTTTTTATTATTTACTAACTTTACCCCCTTTCCACCCCTAAATTTCAATCAGAGGGCTTGTTGCAAGCGAAAAAGGGGCATTTATATATAAAACTATATATATATAGTGAGAGTATCAGAGGGGCAAGTTGTCTTAAACAACCACCCCTCCCCCCCCCCTCCATGTACCCCAACTGACTCTGTTCTGTACCCAGATATCTTTACAGATGTCCCTTTCTACATCTGATTTATAGATTTGCAGAAGTCAATGTCTTAGTATCGAGCTGTTGTAATTTTGTTTTGTACTTTAAAGTTGCAATATGTTTACTTGTCCCCCCAATAGCCCATGTCTGTTTCTTATAATCTCATGTTTTGGTGGCAGGGAGACCTCACTATTTTTTGTCATTTGTGTTCTTTTATTGACTTTTTCTGTTAATTCTAAAAAGTCTTAAGCTCAGATTCTATTTCCTGTAAATGACACTAGTTCTTTTTATTGGGTGTGTTCCTGGTCTCCATGGCACACTGTGCTACAATATAATAATAAACAGCAGTAACATGGGTATTTTGTATCTGTAGGGTATAATTATGTGGCTATTATGTATTCCTAATCTAAGGATCAGCAATCAGCAATAAGCACAGAGCTTATATTTATTAAAAAAAAAAGCAGGGCAGACAGTAAACAGTGAAAAACAAATGCTAAATATTTTTTTTTTGAACTGTGTAATATTATTAATCGCCTTTGCATGTTTTTTTTTCTGTTTTTATATTTTTTATCCCAGTGCTGGAGTGACACAAGTGATATAAAAAGTGGGCACAGCTTATCAACGCCCACCTGTGTCTTATTTATAATGTTACAGTTTGCGCTGGATTTTTTTAAGCAGCAAACGTAATGAAAATTCCTGAATACTTCTCACATTTGGGGATCATGTTAAGATGAACGCAAATTGCATTCTTAGGGGCATATTAAATTGTTTTGAATCCCCGCAGTGTTAAAACTAGTACCGTTATTACGGTAATAGTAAGCTGGATTTCAGCTCGCGGCTCAGCGAGAAAACTACCGTAATGATGGTAATAGTGTGTGCACCGCAAGATTTTGGGCGTTTTCACCAACAATTGAATATGCCCCTTAGTGTAGAATACATCTGAGGGTGCGCACGGAGCACTAGTTTCTGAACTAGTCCTTTATGCGCTTGTAAGGAAGTAAAAAAAAAAGAAGTATATTCTATAATAAGACCACAATCTGCATTCACCTTAATCTGAGCCCCATAGTGTCACAGTTGTGCAGGGTTCTTGATGTGTTTGATAGGGCTACAGTTGCATTTTTTTTCATTTTTACATAATATTTGTTATCGCATTGTGTTTCTTGTAATAATGTTGCGCCAATTGCTTAATTTTCCTCAATGTCACAGGACAGGTGTCAGTACATCAGCCGCCCCTGTTTTATAATTGTTGCTCTGTTCACTGTAATGATTTTTGAACTCTGCTTTGGTATCTTGGGTTGGAGTGTGGGTTTCTGTACTGACGTACGGTATCTGTCATGGTGAAGGCATGGGCACTGCATTTGATTTCCTGACCAAACTGGTAAAGAAAATATCGGTGTTTGAAGCCAACTTGAATTAGATAGAGCAGGTCATACTTCCCCGAAGATGAATCAGAGGACAAAGGCCTGGAGTGGGTCGGGGTGTCCACGGTTTACCCGACTGGTGGTGCCAAAATTAAGTAAAAGGAAATTAAATTAACAACGTTTGCACACAAAATAAAAAGTATCCCTTCATCGAGCGAGGGGTCCCTACCTCACAGTGGGCTTTTTCCAGACCTATCTGGAAGGGGAGGGTTTCGGTAGTAAGAGATTTTGACCCTAGGCATAGGCAAACCGAGGGGTTTTCCTAGAGCCTGGAAACCCCCCTCCAAGCCTGGGGCACAGTATAATTGAGGTGGCTGGACCCTGCTCCCGCTGCACATGGCTCTGATTGAAAAGGGAGAGCTGCGTGCACCTAACAGTAGTGCACCTAACAGTAGTGCACGCAGCAATGCCCATGTATATTATGGGGATTGGAAGAGTTGGAGAGCAGACAAGAACTGTCTAATATTATAGCCACGCCCCTATGCATTCTAGTCACGCCCACTGGTGGTGTGGTGTGGAAACCCCCTCTACAAATCCTGCGTTTGCCCCTGCTAGGAGTGACATCTTTACCATCTTTACCATAATGGGCAAATGCCCCTGGTCCTTTGCCCATTGTACCCAAAATGTAAAAATAAATAAACCACACAAATATCTAAACATCATAAATAAACTTCAGTTAAACAAAATAAAAGAATTGATGCTGTTTTGAAGACAAAGGGTGGTCACACCTAATATTGATTGGATTTAGATTTCTCTTCTGTTCATTCACTTTGCATTTTGTCAATTGATGATAATTAACTATTAACACTTCTATTTTTTGAAAGCTTTCTTACTTTGCAGCATGTTTTCCACGCCTGCCTAAAACTTTTGCACAGTATTTTATATAGAGTTTTCACAATCTTCTCCTGCTGCATAAAAGTCAATTATCTTTATTTTAAAATCAGCTGCGTAGAGGGTCCCATCATTATAGAGAGATGCAGAACATCATCTCTTAACTTGAATTACCCTAAGGCCTAACAAGTGAATCACATTTGAGCGCCTTATAAAAATAATAATAATTTAATTCCAATTAATTAATGAATCCACTGGCAGAATGTCTAAACTGTTGCAAATGCTGCATTCACTGATTGTCTGTTTTTTTTTTGGGGGGGGGGGGGGTCAATCTACTCGGTTCAGCATATAAAAAGCAATTGTGCATTAGAATGAGCAGAAATTTGCAATTTTTATGCCAGACAGAGAATGTGTTAACATCTTTATACCTAGTGACGTTTTGCCCAAACTGTTGCATACTGTATAGACAAGTGTTGGCTAACCTGTGACACTCCAGGTGTTGTGAAACTACAAGTCCCAGCATGCTTTGCAATATATATATATATATATATATATATATATATATATATATATATATATATATATATATATATATAGCAGCTTATTGCTAGAAGGGTATGCTGGGACTTGTAGTTTCACAACACCTGGGGTGTCAAAGGTTAGCCAACATTGGTATAGACACACACCAACACAGAGTTAGGCAATCTTAAGATAATTGGGGGTGGGGTAAGATGTTTTTAGGGGCATGACCTGGTTGATAAAATGGAAAATGACAGAGAGCAGTTGGAGACAGACCTCTGTACGGCTGTTTGTAGTGTGTAAATATAAACTGCACGTTCCACAGGGCCAAGTACCGTTGTGCATTATTGTAAGGATCTGACACAACATAAAATGTGGAAAAGACATATTTTTATTAAGAGTGTCAGATACAACAAGAAATATAGGGGCATATTCAATTAGCTTTTGGATTCGCGGTAACGCGCCGGAACAGCCGCGAAACGTAATACACGGTACCGCAATAACGTGGATTTTCGTTCGCAGCCCATAGGATTGCGAACGAAAATCCGCGTTAATGCGGTACCGTAATACCCGCAAGAACGCGCACTTTTCGCGGCAACGCGCGTTACCGCGAATCAAAAAGCTAATTGAATATGCCCCATAGAGTCATATAGTAAGTTAGTGCAAATCAGAACTGAATGGGGATAGTTGTGCAATAGCCATCACGGGAAAAATATAACATCTACTTTCTGAGCAGTTACTGGGAAACTTAAACAGAAGTTTAGTAAATCAACAACCAGGGCTGCGTGGAAGGATCAGGCTGCTGGGTAATGCAGGAACAGAGAAGCCACCATGACTAGGCAGACTAGGCCCGAGACCATGGTAGAAGCAGGAGAGGCCTCAGTACAGGAAGGCAGAACAGAATGAGAGCAAGGCTTAGTCATACATATATATATATATATTAGTCTAAATTACAAGGCTAGGCGCAAGAAAGAATGTTGAAGTAGCATTAACTCCAGGGGGTGTATTTACTAAAGTGCAAGTTTGAAAAGTGGAGATGAGGACTATGAAAGCCAATCAGATTCTAGCTGTCATCTGTAGAATGCACTACGTAAATAACTAGAATCTGATTGGTTGCTATAGGCAACATCTCCACTTTTTCCAACCCGCAGTTTAGTAAATATACCCCCAGATGTCCTGGGATGACACAGAGACTAATTCTGCAAAACAAAACGAAGGACCCTGACAATGATTAAAAATCCTCTGTAAGGCACTGCGGATTATGATAGACCCTATTTAAATATCTGTTACAAAATAAAATAAATAAAATGTAAAGATAGGCACAATATAGAGGTGCAGTCACAGTGTTTTTAATTTGAGCAGCCAGGGACAGAGCACTATGTACATCCCACTGCATGGACCTTATTGTCCTCTGTCCAGACCACGCCACGTTACTCTCCGCTACAGAGCCTACGTTGTCGAGTTGCCTGTAATGTGTTGCCCACCATGTGGCTATTATAGGATGAGCCTCTAGAGGGCGCTGTGCATTATACCGCTTCTGCCACCAGTACTAGAAATGGGAACACAGCATGGGTCATCACACCGATTGTCCCACCTTCAGAATACTTTCTTTTATTGGTCTTAAATATATTAATATATTCAGCGTATTATATTCTGGCTTCCTTCCTTCTGTGCATTTCAGCCATGTATTTATATCATCAGTCAGAATTGTTTTATGTTTGCTGTAGTGGATGTGACACGGATCTGATGCACTCTATTTCCAGGAAGCAGCTTTATGCTGTATCCCAAGGCAACAAAGATATAAAACCCCTGATGGTATAAATGCATTGCTGAAAAACAGAGAGGGAAGCAAAAACATAGCTCAGTGCATGGTAGTTTGCAGAATGGTAAAGAAGTTGAAGAATCTCATGCACACTGCAAAAGCCTGATGTTACCTTGGTCAGACTGTGGGGCCAGGAAACAATATGATTGTTTGGAGAAAACTTTCATAGAAGATTATGTGGGCATGGCAGAGTATGATCGCATGGAGAGGATTATTAGAGAAGAAATCTCCTGGCTGGAGAAAGAGTTGAGGGACTCAAAGCAGTATTGTGCTGAAAAGGTAAAAATCCAAATAGCTATTTCTGAGTCCCTGAGAATGTGGATTACAATAGTTGTTTGAGGCGATAGAAAGAGCAGTAGAAGCTCTTAAAGATGAAGTAGCAGAGAAAGACATTGCTGTGCTGAAAGAAGAGCTTGTCAAGGCTCATCCCAAAGTCACTCCCCGCACCGTTCATCCCGAGGTCTCTTCCAGCGCCGTCCGGTCCGTGGAACCTCATGGCGCCGTCCGGTCCGTGGAACCTCATGCTGTTATTCGGCCAGGGATGCTTTGTGGTACTGCTATTGTACGAGGTCCAGCTGTGAAATTGTTGAACCGAAGGTGTTTCAGGTATGGACAGCTTGGACACTTTGAAGCCGAGTGCATTGAACCCCATAAACATGATTGGAAAGAGGTCCGATGTGAGCAGGTCCGACTGGACATGCCGGCCATTAAGACACTGGTCAGAAGCCCATTCTTACTGGATCTGCCATGGAACTTGCAGCATGTGGATCTCGGTCGTTAGGACTTGCTATCTCTGAATGCTGTCCTTGGGGACATGGTAAAACTGGCCCAGAAGAGTCACCGTTTTGGCAAGCCTTGACAGACTAAATTGTCAGTGACTTGTGGCTTCTCGGGTGTGCCCGTCTCACCTGCTGGTGAGAGAATAGACTGGTCTAAGTATCCAGAATTGTTGAGTGTGACGAACTGGACATGAGACCAGAGGAATGATGGGACTTTGCAACATGTGTTTAAATTGGTTAATAATGTTGGGGTTATTGCGGAACCTGTTGACAAGACAGGCTGTATGCCAATGTATGTTGTAAAAGAAAATGTATTATTTTGTATTGTTACTGTGAAGGGGATGAGGGTAGAACAGATTGTGGTTCCAAGAGTTCATGTACGCCTAGTGTTGAAGGCTGAACACACACAGGTGGGTGGCGGACACTCAGCGGAAGGGAGAACAAGGGAACATGTTCTGTGCAGGTTTTATTGGCCTGGGGTCTACTTAGCCATTAAGAGGTTCTGCAAGAGAATCTACCCCAATGTCACAGTACAACCACAATTGGAGGGGCTCACAAACGTCTGTTGAGAAATGTAAGTGGCCATGAGTGGAAACAGAGAGAGGATAGGCTGTTCAGGAACATTATCAAGGTTGGCGACACTAAGGGGAAGGGTATGTGCCACACCTTTCCTGCATAGGGGCAGGTGAGGTTCGGGGAATCTTCAGAGAGAGGCTGCATACAGGGTTATATCCTTGCAGAGTCAGGCTCCTCGCCCACACACCCACACACACACACACACACACACACACACACACACACGTGGTACAGTGAGGTAATTAGACTTGTGCACTTAATCCTGAATTGTGCACTTGTTAGGGGTGACTGATGCTGAGCTAGCCGGCTAGCTATGAGAGAGCTGAACCATGTTTAGTTAGCATTAGTGTCACCAACAGGTGTAAATAAAGGGTATTGCTTGCTGGTGTTACCGTTTATTGTGATACAAACAATAAATGTACATTCCAAGAGGAAGTTGCAATATATATAATGTAAGTGACTGGAATGTGATAATGATACAATGTAGCAGTAAGAGAAGTGGCGATATGACATACCCCGTATACCCCCCACTTCCACCACTGAATTAAAATGTATAAACTATAATTGGGCTGATGAAGGATGTTGAATTCTTTCATATTCCTTTCAGATAAATTAATACAATGAACCTTAACGACACTGTGCATGAATCCTTCACAAGCATTACAGTCATCAACAGGGCTGTAACGAGGGTGGTGCGACCGCCCAGGGCGCCGTGCAGAGGGGGCGCAACGGCTGCCCGCCCGCTCTTTGCTGTACACAACTATGTGCAACATACCCAGCTGTAAAGCTTGCTGGAGACGGCAGCAGGATCTCGTTCACAATCAGGATTGGCCTCTGTATATGTGGCCTATGCTGTCTGTTTCTATATAGAAGCATCATGCGACCACTCATCGCACAGGCGCGCCCCCTGACCTCTCAGCTCCTCCTCTACATTGGGCACGTCTCCTTCCCCTGCTTTTCTGGTGTCTGTTTCCACTTCTCCCTCACCGTGTGTCTGCCTGTCTGTTTATCTATCTATCACCACGTCTCTTCTCCCGCTTTCCTCTCCCCCCTCCTTTTCTGTGTGTGTCTGTACTTTTCTCAGTTCTTACATGGACTCGTATCTTCCAGCTTCTTCTCCAGACAAGATTAGCAGTGAGTGGTAACCAGAGCCGGATTTAGACCTCATAGGGCCCTAGGCAGGATACTGTTTTTGGGCCCCCTCCCTGAAACAATCCATAGCACTATATTTTTGCAGCCTACCATATACCCCTATAGTTACGTAGATATGAAAGCATGTGCCGCCGCGCTTTGGCGGCACGCCGCCAAAGGAGGTGAGGGCGTGGCTTGCATCTTTGGGGGCGTACCTAACATGTGAAAAGAGCAAGGCCACCCTGCTGCAGAAAAAGGCTCCCCTTAATAATTACCAAGCAGTCCCGTTTTTTTAAGTAGTTGGGTCAAAACAACTTAATTAATATTGTCAGGGCAGAAATACTTACTTAAGTTGTTTGCAAAAATAATACGCATAAATCCAAGTATGTGCTCTTGTCACTTTTGTCCCTCTATCATCACACTGTGCCCCTTCATTGTCACTTTTGCCCCTTCACAATATCACATGTGCCCTTTCACCATCACCTCTGTGCCCATCACCATCACCACCTCTGTGCCAATCACCATCACCACCTCTGTGCCCATTACCATCACCACCTCTGTGCCAATCACCATCACCACCTCTGTGCCCTTCACCATCACCACCTCTGTGCCCTTCACCATCACTACTTCTGTGCCAATCACCATCACCACCTCTGTGCCCATTACCATCACCACCTCTGTGTCCATCACCATCACCACCTCTGTGCCAATCAACATCACCACCTCTGTGTCCATCACCATCACCACCTCTGTGTCCATCACCATCACCACCTCTGTGCCCATCACCATCACCACCTCTGTGCCAATCACCATCACCACCTCTGTGCCCTTCACCATCACCACCTCTGTGCCCTTCACCATCACCACTTCTGTGCCAATCACCATCACCACCTCTGTGCCCATTACCTTCACCACCTCTGTGTCCATCACCATCACCACCTCTGTGCCAATCACCATCACCACCTCTGTGTCCATCACCATCACCACCTCTGTGCCAATCACCATCACCACCTCTGTGCCCTTCACCATCACCACTTCTGTGCCAATCACCATCACCACTTCTGTGCCCATCACCACCTCTGTGCCAATCACCATCACCAATTCTGTGCCCCTTCACCATCACCAATTCTGTGCCCCTTCACCATCACCACCTCTGTGCCCTTCACCATCACCACCTCTGTGCCAATCACCATCACCAATTCTGTGCCCCTTCACCATCACCACCTCTGTGCCCTTCACCATCACCACCTCTGTGCCAATCACCATCACCACCTCTGTGCTCATCACCACCTCTGTGCCCATCACCATTTCTGTGCCTCTTCACCATCACCACCTCTGTCCCTCCGTTGTTTTACTTACCTTTCTATTGCCTTTCTTCTCCGGCGCTGCTCCTCCTCGGTCAGTCCAGATTTAAAAAAAAAAAAAAAAAGAGTCACATGATCGCTCGTCGGGTCCCGGCAGCCTCTCCTCCTCTCTCTATCACTGAGACACTGAGAGGAGAAGAGGCTGCCGGGACCCGACGAGCGGCACCCGACCCCCCCTCCCCCGACTCGCGGCACCCCTCCCCGCGAGTCGGGGAAGGGGCCGAATTTTTTTTTATTTTTTTTTAAAATTGCTCCTGTCCCCCCCAGCTGTGCCCCCGAGAGCCGCTAGGCCCTAGGCAGGTGCCTAGGTTGCCTAGCGGTAAATCCGGCCCTGGTGGTAACCCATCCATTATCATGTTTCTGATTAGACCAATAACGCTATAATGCAATCAGAGAATGCCAGTGTCTGACTTATAAAGCCTGGAAGAGAGGTCACTGTTCAATACCTTTACTTTGTTCTAAGCAGATATATAGCTCTGTAATACTGGAGATTCATGACACTGAGACCTGACCTCTGCAGTCAGTATGGGAAGACCGGTGAAATGGAGCAGTCTGTCCCACTTACAAACTCCTCATCAAAACATCCTGTACAGCAGCAGTCACTAAAACTTATGTCATGTCTACACAGTGTTGCTCTTTCTCCAAACAGATGAGGGGTTCTAAGAAATTAATTGCTTAAGTAACCCATATAAGTATTTTCTGTTCATACACTTGAATAAATTAAGAGTTCTGCAATTAATCATAATCATCACCATTTATTTATATAGCGCCACTAATTCCGCAGCGCTGTACAGAGAACTCATTCACATCAGTCCCTGCCCCCATTGGAGCTTACAGTCTAAATTCCCTAACATACACACACAGACAGACAGAGAGACTATGGTCAATTTGATAGCAGCCAATAACCTACTAGTATGTTTTTGTAATGTGGGAGGAAACCGGAGCACCTGGAGGAAACCCACGCAAACACGGGGAGAACCTAAAAACTCCACATGAAAGGGCCTATTACCAGTAAAAAGTAGAGTTTTTGCCGGAGATATATATATATTTTTTTTCTTTTTTATCTTAAACATTAAAGGTTTATTGCCAGCGACAACAAAGAAACATATATAGCACCAGGTAGACAAATCCTCTTTCCTCCTTGATTTTCCAATTTTTTATTTGATCAATTTATATTTATAGAGTCCTTTTATAGGTGCACCCACACAGTAAGTCATAACTTTAAAGGGGAAAGAAAAAAATAGAGCTGTGTTCAAGGGCACTCTTAAGTCAAAGTTAATAATTATAAATCTTTATTCATATGCATTAAAAATGTCCCTATATATGGAACACTCCTTATTTGTTAATAGAAATGAAATAGCGGAATATTAAAAAAAGGGAAACGCGCGTTGGCAGCTCAGCACGCCGCTATCCTGCTCATTTATACATTAAATTTAGATTATCAGATCCAGATACTCTGCGCTTGTATAGCGCTGTCTTTATTAAGCTTTCAAATATATAAATCATGAAACAATGCGTGAAGGGTAGCTTGTTCATCGTGACAGCTAATTATATAACTCTGGTGTGAATTTCTTATCCCAGTGAGCCTATCTTATACACTAAATTGATATCATTAGATCCAGATACTCTGTGCATATGTAGGGCTGTCTTCACAAAGCGTTTAGATAAACAAATTACAATACAATGTGTGAAGATTAGTTTGTTCATTGAGGCAGATAATTATACAGCTCTGGTGTGAATTTCTTATCCCAGTGAGCCTGTCTGATCTAATTATCAGGGACAGTGTTTATACTACGTATAGGAGGGATTAAGAAGGGGCTGTAGACAATAGATAGCTACCATCCCTCTTGTGTATGTGACCCTATTACTAACAGATCACTAGTATTATACGATATTTTTAGAATGGATCTCGTAACTTATACATAGCAGGTGTTACAGAAATACCACTTTTTATCAAAAATATAATATTGTTCTATTATGTCTATAGCGGCGTGCTAGGGTAGTTTTCAGCTACCTTTTTTAGCAGTTATTTTCAAATCTACAAAATTGCTTACATCCCCCTTTTTTAATATTTCGCTATTTCATTTGTATTAACAAATAAGGAGTGTTCCATATATAGGGACATTTTTAATGCATATCAATAAAGATTTATAATTATTAACTTTGACTTAAGAGTGCCCTTGAACACAGCTCTATTTTTTTCTTTCCCCTTTAAAGTTATTGCCAGCGATAACCCTGATTTTGTAAAGCACTAGTCTGTACATTAGCATTTTCCCTCCTCCAAGGTTCCCACCCACGGGACAAGCATAGAGTGCTAAATACGGGACTGTCCCATTGTAATCGTAATACACTTGTAATTACAGGATGTGATACACTTGTGGAACTGTCATTGAGATGAGCCACTGGTTGTGCAGGCTTGCTATTGTAATAAAAAAGTCTTGTTTTGTGTTTATTAATTATACACATTGGGCTGTAATTAGGGCAGTGTGACCTCCCAGGGCGCATATAGAGCATTTGTCACGGCTGGGAAAGGCAACCTACACCTAACAAGATAGGGTTGGGGGGGGGGGGGGGCGTCATTGCTCTTTTTTGCCCAGGGCACTAAAATCTCTAGTTACGGCTCTGGTCATCGATCTATACGCTGGGGCACCGGCATTGTAGCATTGTCCAATGAATTGAATGACTGGTCTGCATGCTGACATTTAGCCGTGTCAGCGAGCCCACAATGCGGCTAAGACAGTGGTCAGGGAACAAGGGTAAATTACCCCAAATGGGGTAAAAATGAAATTCCTGGGGGTAATGCTGCCAATTCACATGCTGTCAGTTGGATTGTAGACCCCTTTAAATGTGAAATTGCTGTTGTACCAGAAGAGCCTCAAGGGTTGGCAGAGGCACTTCTTGAGCTCTGATGCAATAATGAAGCACGTATTGCATTTGAAAACAAAGCAGATCTGTCATATTTTTGGATGTCAACAGCTGCAAAGGCATCAAAATTGCACATGAGGAGGTAGTCAAAAAGTTGCTGCCTTTTGCAACAACCTACCTTTGCGAACAAGGATTTTCCACTCTAACGAACATAAAAACAAAGCAGAGAAATCGATTGGACGCTGAAGACTGTATCCAAATTGCTCTGACATCAAAATGCCCCAATATTGATGCTCTCGTATCAAAAATGAAGCAACATCATTTCTCCAAAACCTGAAGTGTTTAAGTTGAAGCCTTCAAAGAAATTTTGAATAGATTCAATAAAATTTTGAATTCCAATAATTAATAATATATGATTTCCTTCCTTTCAAATCAAGGGGGTAACGTCGGCGTATCTAAATATATTTGGGGGTAAAAGGTAAAAAAGTTCCCTGACCCCTGGGCTAAGACATTACGGTGCTGTCTTTTTCAATGAGCTAACTACTGTTTTCAGTACTTGTGCCCAATAAAGCTTTTAAGTAAACTGTTTCAGATACATACCCGTGTATTATTAAATATGTGAATGAACCACTCGTACTATTAGAGACCTTACAAATGGTTGAATGAATGTGACAGATTCATTTAGGGGACAGTATTTCAGGGATTTTATTACTGACACAAATGTTTGTGAACATGTAATAAGAATCTAATTTACGTGAAGACTTGGCTCATACGAAATGTGAACTAGTTGGCTGCATTGTGTAACGACCTGCCTACTAGTTTGCTGCTTTGTATTGTCAGCTCCTGCCTCCTGGACTTTTGGAGTTTATCTGTGTTTCATTTTATGTGTCAGCAGCAGTACCTCTGATCACCAGAGGTGCTGCTATTGTGCCTGTTTCTTGTTCTTTAAGGGTTAACCTTGCGGAACTAAGTATTCCTTACACCTGGGTTTTCCCCTATGTATACTTGTCACTCCCAGCATACATTGCTGGTTATTGTTGTCACATCCTGTTGTTCATTATTGTTACTTCCTACTGCTATGCTCCTGGGTTTATGCTGCTTGGGATCTCTCCTTACATTCTGCTTACCTGCATCACCTGTGAACCTGGTAATTACTGCAAAGCTCATTATTACACCTTCTGTTTATACTCTTTAGCAAATAAACATTGAATGTTTTTCACCTTATTCGTGGCTCCTTAGCTGTATTCCTGCATTGATTCGTGACACATTGTGGTTATGGTTAATCTCAGTCTCCTACTGAGCAATGAAAGACCTTTGAAGAATTGCAAAATATATTCTCAGTGTAACTATAAATAATGATAATTTGTATCTATCTTATTCACAATAGTGGAAAACATTACTAGAAAATAGAAAGAGAATTTCAGAATTGTTGTTTAAACTTTGCAATAACTAAATAGCCACAATACCATTGACATATCTAGTATCATAATAAAAGTGCATTTCTACAACTAACCAATAAGCTATGTGATATAATAAAGGTAGATCTAATATCCGAATGCTCATAAACTAAAATTAATGTGATTAAATGTAGCCCCTTGTGAGAGATATACAATAATACAAGAATCTGATTTTTTATAATCTGATTAATCAGCCCAGATGCAATATATCATCTGATGGGGATATTGTTATTTATAAATATCACCACTGAAAAATTCTGCAATTCTAGAATAAGTAATCAGAATAAAATATAATGACACTTTAGGAACAAGGGGCCTGATTCATTAAGGATCTTAACTTAAGAAACGTCTTATTTCAGTCTCCTGGACAAAACCATGTTACAATGCAAGTGGTCCAGATTAGTATTTTGTTTTGCACATAAGTTAAATACTGACTGTTTTTTCATGTAGCACACAAATACTTGATAGCTTATTTGTACACTGAAACTTAAAGTTGATATTTGTGTCCTACATGAAAAAACAGTCAGCATTTAACTTATGTGCAAAATAAAATACTAATTTGCACCCCTT
Organism: Mixophyes fleayi; assembly: GCF_038048845.1. Taxonomy (NCBI): domain Eukaryota; kingdom Metazoa; phylum Chordata; class Amphibia; order Anura; family Limnodynastidae; genus Mixophyes; species Mixophyes fleayi. The sequence goes on from NC_134412.1 coordinate 7,045,747, forward strand.
GCATTGTAACATGGTTTTGTCCAGGAGACTGAAATAAGAAGTTTCTCAAGTTAAGATCCTTAATGAATCAGGCCTAAGATCACTATTAATAGCAAGATTCTGCCCATAGGGAGATATAAGTGTGGATCGAATAAATGAAAGTTTATGAATAAATTGAGACAATTCGAGACTGAACACAACACATTGGCTGAGCTCTAAAAGGAATTCCTAGTATCCGTATTGAGCTGACTATAAAAGAATTCTACATCCTTCATCGGCCCAATTATAATTTATACATTTCAATTGGTTTTAATATTTCGCTCGGCAGTGTTAATACATTTTTAATGGATACTTAATGAAAATTATATATCTGCTTATGGTGGGTTACAAAAATTGATGTGAGGATCCTTACCAATGCTTAATCTCTCTATAGGACTACCCCAGGGGAACCTTGGGTGAAAAGTGGATCTTTATCTACTATTTAGTCTAAGCATTGAATTATTCTACTTTGAGAGCACCCAGATACATAAATCAAAGACATTAAGGAAACAATAATAAATTAAATTTTTTTGGGTTGATTTGAGACCACTGATTTCTAGGGTGGAGAGTTTTTCACATTTATTCTGCAAAAAATGTGTGTTTCCACCAGTCCCTAAGTCACTCTACTGTTGCCAGGCTTGACGCACTGCGGTAGTGTCTGATGACGGCGGCAGACGGGCGTTTAATGTGGTACCAATTTCCCCTCCGTTCCTTTCTTTTTATTTTTGTGTATCGTATGTAGTTTATGTATTTTAAAGTTTGCTTTTGGAAGGTTTACAAGAATAGATGATACTGTTTTATAATCATTGTGGGCTGATTTCTGAGGTTTAAGAAATAAATAAAAATAAATAAATTCGGGGGTTACTGTTTTACAAAGTTTCCAGGTGGTTTTATGAAGTCTTTAAAAAATGGATTAGGTGTTAGTGTATCAAGGTTATAGTTTGTGATAGATAAGTAGTAATGTATGGTAGTGTATCTTTAAGATTATTAGCAGACAGGTGACCAGGAAGTGAAAGTAAGAGAGACAGAGAAGAAAAAACGACGGCTGCAAGTCAATTGCAAGTATTATTACTAAGAAATAAACAATACCTGATGATTTATTATTATGATTATAACCAGACTCTGAGTATAAAACCCTTATTGATATTGTAAGAGTCATTGATGTCACGCCTGCATAGACATTAATAAGTTACTTGAGAGAATTTGGATAATTCTGGTCACTGGTGAAGCTTATTACACCAGTATATGAGGGGATCTCAGGCAAGTTCTGAGGGGCAATTTATCTCTGCTTCCGCCATTTTTGTGATGATAAATTGCAGAGATAGAAGTCACTTTATTCTGTTTTACAAAAAAACAACTTTTCCATTTCCAGCAAACCTGATTTGCTTTTGGTTTCACCTTTACTATACGTTCATGACCATGAGGTTGTTGAGAACACGTTGACGCGTTTCTTTATTCCATGTTTATTTGTTTGTTGGTTCTGCTAAAAAAAATATTCAAGTATTCTATACTTGTAGTGTGGATCCAGCAGGTTTCCATTAAATCATTATGTCTTTTCCTGATCATTTCTACTAGGGTTGACTTATAATTCTTCATCACCCACAATGTCATCTACAATCTGGATTTCATTCTCATAAATTATCAAATCTTAGCTCCCATTATCAATACTTATGTAACCCTCCCCATCACCATGTGTGTGTCATCCTGCGAAATGCGTAATGCATTTCCTCACTTGCAGTTTCCTTTGCCCCTGCTAGTTCTGGGTTTGGGCACGTGACCAGAGGGTCCACACAGATGAAGGGTTTTACTGCCTTGTCTGTTATGTGTGGAATATTCTCTGTACATCGCTACGGAATTGGTGGTGCTATATAAATAAATGATGATAGCTTTTTGGCCAATGAATGTGTGTATTTATGGTTTCACTTTATTGGGGTAGAATATATATTTTATGCTATGTATACATAATTAAATATTCTGAAATTTTGAATACTATAAAAGATTGTAACTTGTTTGTGCTACTGACCCGCTGAGCTTATTGAAATGGCAAAGGCACAATAAGGGTTACTTAAACGTCACTTAATAATAGTGTATTCCTATTGGTTATTGTGTATTTAGAAACGTGTCCATTAACCATGGTTTCCATGTACTTGTGAGGAAACCAACAGGGACATGGTGAAACGCGTTGAGTGGTCTTTCAAATAATATTGTCGAGAAAATATAGCTCAAATATATTTTTATAATGTATTTGTGGGACTGTTTGTTTTAATTAGCCTCTTGCATGGAAATCCATTTTTTTTTTTGTTAACTCGAAAGTTTTATTACACAAACACAAGTGACAACAAGCATTAAGGAAATAGTGGTAATAAAGAGACCTACCAGTGTCGCATTTCACAGTAAGAGGGCTATTTGTAGTAAAACATGTAAAAAATGATACGAGGGAACTAAATCAAGCTATAACAATGTAAGAACCACGGATCCTTTCAAACAGGGCATTTCAGAAGGGAGGAGAGGAGACCAGCAACCCTATCCCAGAAGGAGGGTGCATGGAAATCCTTTTATCATAAGGAGCCTCAACATTCAATAATACCTCCCGCTGGAGGCCACCTGAAATAGGATCTATTTTTGCAGCTATTATCATCAACATTTATTTATACAGCGCCAGCAAATTCCGTAGCGCTTTACAATTGGGAACAAACATTATTAATAAGACAATACTGGGTAATACATAGACAGAGAGGTAAGAGAACCCTGCTCGCAAGCTTACAATCGGGAGCAGATACAGTGTTTTACTAATCTCTAATTGGTGCCACATCTCTCACTATCGGCATACATAAGTGAGTGACTGCTTTACACTGATAGCGCTATTTCATTGATAACTTTATGAATGAAACTGTTACAATTACAAACATTAGTCAGCAGTGGTTTGTTAGTGGGACCGAAAGCTGATTCAATTTTTAACTAAAGTGTGGTCATAACATGAGTTTATGAATTACACTGTTTCACCATTCACTGTCTCAGTACTGATTAGTGGTGTGAACCAATTGAACTGGACGAAACTTATTATACTCCAGTTATATTAGTCATCTTAGATTGTGGAACCTATTACCTAAAGCCACTATACCAACTAGTGGTAATACATTTACATTCAGTGATTTAATAGTGGGAAGATATGTCTGTCAAAGATGTTTCTTAGTATACTGGTTAGATTGCATACCTCATGTATATGGCAATTGTTGAATTGATGAAATATCAGACCACAGCGCTACATAGACAGCTAATCCTGTATCACTAGGATCTGCAAATACAGATTGCTTTGTATTGCTCGTCATTGGCACAATGACTTAGCACGGTGGCTTAGTGGTTAGCACTTCTGCCTCACAGTGCTGGGGTCATGAGTTCGATTCCCGACCATGGCCTTATCTGTGAGGAGTTTTTATGTTCTCCCTGTGTTTGTGTGGGTTTCCTCCGGGTGCTCCGGTTTTCTCCCGCACTCCTAGTCTCTCACTCTGTTTGTCTATGTGTGTGTGTTAGGGAATTTAGACTGTACGCCCCAATGGGGCAGGGACTGTACAGCGCTACGGAATCAGTGGCGCTATATAAATAAATGGTGATGATGATGATGGTTGACAGAAGTTTGCTATCCATTACATTTTTTTATTGTAAATAAGTTGGGTGAAGATGCACTTCTCTTCTTTACTTCACCACCACTTACACTAGCATTGCTTCTTTTCTCGTACACTGTACAAGAAAATGCACAGTACTACTGTCTCACCATACTTTCTTCACTGCTGCTCTGTTATTACTATCACTGTTATTACAAGCCATTGCATTGCATGGGGTATCTTACCACTGATATATGGGCACTTTGTACAATGGGGAAACACCCAACACAGATCTGTTAGTCTCCAATTGATTATGAGTCAACATAGGAGGATGTTCTATAAAAAAATTAAACAGATTAGACAATGCTACTGAACTGTTCATACAGCTAATTACTAAATACAGCATACATAGAAGTGATGAATAGTCAAGCCAATGGTACAGCTTATGTTACGCTAACAAGTACCATTCACACATGTTTTCCCCTAGAACAATCAAGGAAGAATGAGTGGCACAGGTTCTGTAAGGGACTTTTGCAAGGACATCTGTGACATTAATTGATGATTGATAATTGGCTTCTTGCATTCTATGCACTGTGATTGGCCCTGATTCTTCAGTGGACATAAATTATTAAGCAAATTTGGTGCAAATCTAGACCCATTCACAAATTAGTCAGCAAATTGCATAAATTTGTGCGAATTAAGGATTCTGTCAAATTAATTTACCCAACTCAACATATCTTGCCAAACAGGCTTTATTTAGTTCATTTACATTTTTAAAAAAAATATTTTATGATTGTGTATTTGAAAATACTTTAGACCAAAACTGATTACTTGTTACTATTTCTCTTGCCTGGTCTCTTTTTGTTTATTAGGCTTTAAGCTAATATATGATATAAAGTGTAACTCTAACTGTTAATAAGTAGTGTTTAATATCTTATATCACTTAAGGCATAATAAGATTACCGGTGAAAGCCAAGAAGAACTTCAAGACAACAATATTTGTTGTGGTCAGAAGCTCCAGCAGTTGATAACCGTGTAGCCAGAGAGAGAATGATGAAAGATACAGTCAATGTGATGAGTTCCAACACCAACGTAGGAGAACCCGAGCAGGAGAACCTCACTTTGCTAGCTGGAGAACATGATGATCGGGACATCACTTTGGACATTTGTCCGGAAGTAGGTGAGGTCGATGATGAAATTGCTAAGAGCATCAAGATCGGAACGAGTGAAGTAGAAGATAAAGACATAACAATTACCGACCAAGAAGATGAAATCATGATAGTCGGTAACCCTGTAGAAGCTGGTGAGAATGAAGATACAGACGTTGATATAGAAGTGGGAGCACCGGATGACAGAAGCACTGCCTTACCGTTGGGTGAGTCTATGGCTGAAAATGGCAGCAGTGGCCCAAAATTGAATCAACACGAAAATGAGGATTTACCGGTAACCGACACTGATTACAATGATGGTTTAACGTTGGACATGGTTGAAGATAACAATATACTTATAGAGGAAAAAGATGATACTACTGATGTTTTAGAAGAAGCAAAAGCTTGTTCCCCCAACACTTCAAAGAAACTGTATAAGAACAAAAATCCAATTACAAAGAGCATCACCAAACCCAGCGTCGGCTTATCAAAGTATAAAGCCAAGAGTAAGACCAAAGGTACGGGGGTGTTGAGTAAGTCAGAGGCCACCGATCAGTTCATGATAGAAAGTAAACTCAACGACGGTGGTAGCACAGAATTGATTAAGAACGCAACGCCTTTGTCTCCGTCAAAGCGTCCAAGACAGAAGAGAAACCAGACTTCCCATGGTGAGTGATTTTCTAGTGGCGCCGTTAAACGTTTAAAGAGCACCTTTCATGTGACTATATGCTTAAATTAACTCCTACCACTTATCTATATATTTAAATAGTTATTTTGTATTATGGTTTATCTCAAGTCAGTTGAGTAGTTTATTTGGTACACTCGTGCCCTACAGTAGCCGGTGAAATGTTGCCCGGTGTTATTGCTAGCTGTGTTCCTATCCAGTCTTTTTTATAACTTATCTCATAACTGCTCTTGCAACTTACAAAACATAGGCAGATAAGTCAAATGAACGGCCCATCCTAAAACATTGTCCGTGCTAGCCGTCCCTGAATTAAGTTTCCAAGTGCTTTCATTGCATTTTGCATTGTTATAAATATTCCATTTTCTATCACACTCCAAAGTGAGAGGTTTTTCGCACCATCGTCTTGCTGTGTATTTCCATGTTGCTAAGCAAACATCTTATAAATGAATTGAAAGGTTCACTATATGTTTCGTCAGGTGGTCTTGAAGGGGAGTCCAGTGATTTTGAGCCTGAGGACAAGGTTGTGGAGGACTTGACATCCGACAAGGATGAAGGCAATGAACCAGGTGAGCCAGTGAATAGCGACTTGGTGAGAGTAACTAGACACCAGATTACTGCCCAAGGTTATAAACTGAAAGCATATCTGTTTATATTACACTTTTTAATTGTCTTATATTGAATAATATACAAGGGGTAAGGCACTGTGTGCTCCCTTTTTTTCTTTGGCATGAATGCATATGAGGATATTTAAGCACTGACCAGAGATTTCTAATTGGTCAAAGGTCTTAAGTGGAGTACCTCAAGGTTCCGTGCTGGGACCACTCCTTTTTAATATATTTATTAATGACCTTGGTGATGGTTTAGAGAGTAAAGTTTCTATTTTTGCAGATGACACTAAACTCTGTAAGGTAATAAAATCAGAGCAAGATGTAGCTTCTCTACAGAGGGACTTAAATAAACTGGAGGATTGGGCGGCTAAATGGAATATGAGGTTTAACACAGATAAATGTAAGGTTATGCATTCAGGGATCAAAAACAAGAACGCAATCTATAAATTAAATGGAATTAATTTGGGAGAATCTATAATGGAAAAGGATTTGGGAGTGCTCGTAGACAGTAGACTTAGCAATAGTGCTCAATGTCAAGCAGCAGCTGCAAGGGCAAACAAAGTATTGGCATGCATAAAAAGGGGCATAGATGCAAGGGAAGACAGTGTAATTTTGCCACTGTATAAATCATTGGTAAGACCTCATCTTGAATATGCAGTACAGTTCTGGGCACCACTCTATAAAAAAGATAATTTGGAACTAGAAAGGGTTCAGAGAAGGGCGACAAAATTGATAAAGGGCATGGAGTCATTAAGTTATGAGGAAAGGTTAGCCAGTTTAGGCATGTTTACTTTAGAAAAGAGGCGCCTAAGGGGAGATATGATTACTATGTACAAATACATTAGGGGTCAATACAGAGAGCTTTCATGGGAACTTTTTACCCCAAGGACCATACACAGGACATGTGGTCATCCCCTAAGGTTAGAGGAGAGGAAATTTCACAACCAGCATAGGAAGGGGTTCTTTACAGTAAGGGCAGTCAAGATATGGAATTCATTGCCAGGGAAGGTTGTGATGGCAGATTCAATAGATATGTTTAAGAAAGGGTTAGACAAATTTTTAGCGGAAAGGTGTATCCAGGGATACGACCGTTAATTTAAAATAAAGGATAGTAGTGGATATAGGGTAAAATTGGTTTGCAATATTGAGTCTGGGGGGATTTTCAAAATTGAAACAGATGGGCGGTTGCTCACTCTGGATTAATTTCAAATATAAGTGCAGGATCGCAGGAGATCCAAAATAGGTTGAACTTGATGGACTGGTGTCTTTTTTCAACCTCATCAACTATGTTACTATGTTACATCCATTGATGATTGACAGCTTGTATTTAAATGTCTTTAAATACCCTAAAATGAAGTAACCAGATTCACAAGGGGGAAGGGGGGATTTCAAGAAAAATCTATGTCACCGTCGGTGGTTGACGGTCTTCCTTAATTCATTTTAAGTAAGTGCATTGACAAAGGGGTGTGTTGGTGAACAGATAACACCTATTGATCATCACATTCCCTCTTCACTTTTTATTTTTATGAAAATACCATCCTATTCTCCCTTTTAGTTTTATTGAAAGTATTACACTGTATTATTTTTCTTGTTTCACCTTTCACATGTCCGTGAGACTTCACTTGGGTTGACGTTACATATTGATGTTTAAAAATAAAAAATTAGAACTTTCACCTTCTCACGAACATATTTGGTTGGATGAATTGATTTTCTAGAGGATTGATGGAAGTATTATTACACAATGTGCAATATTTATTGGGCAGAACGTTTACGTTTATGTAAATTCACTATTCTTTACGTGTACTGCACTTTTTGTCCACCTCTAAGGGTAGATTATGGAAGTAGAATCCTTATTTGTTCCACGGCCTATTCTTAGCCATCGTGGTCCTCTGGTTGATGAAGGTTCTTCACTATATTAGTTGCTCTGACACCGACACATAACTGCCCCGTATCTTGGAAATCCTTCTAGAGATTCGGTCATTGATAAAACACTTATGAGTGTATTTCCAAGTCATCCCATTGTCGTATGATTGCTAGAACATTAGGCTACAGTTGTTCGCTATCCTTGAGAGAACCAACTACATTGTGTAACTTCAGGTGGGAGCCTGAGAGTCATTTTTTGGAGTTGAATTATGTCATTCCTACTTCATTTTATTGAGGACGATTGTTTGCACTATTGTAGTGTCATGTACAAGCTTTTAGGAATGATGTCTCTATAGTCTGAAACCAAGGAAATTCCAGCCACTCAAGTTTTTAGATTTTTCCCTCCCTTCGGAAGGGGAACTTGAGCAGCTAATGAGAGACGCAGATCTTGTGCAGAACGGAGGTGTCAAGTTGGGAGATATTTTGAGTGAGGAGATGTATGTTGGTGTAGTTTTGTTGAAGGCCTCTTGTAGAAGTAATTTATTTTGGAATAGGTTAAAAAAAAACAGGCAACCAGACGTCTCCTTTACATTGGGAAGAATAAAATACAGCGATGATCTCATAGGAAAATGAAGACGTCAGTACAACACTCGTCTGCGTGATGTATTGGTGTATGATCAGACACAGCGGGAGTATGTGATTCACTGGATACAGCTAATGGATACAGTTTAGAAACATCTTCGACATTGATACATTCTAAGCTGCCGTACAATTAATTACAAAACTCTAACCAAGTTCATAATATGAATTTTCTCCTTTCTCAGATTATAATATTGTAAAGGAGATATGGAATTTTTTTCTGAATAATCTGACTGTCAACAGCACTAAGTGTAAGTATACTAGAGTCACTTTTATCTCTGTTAATATGGTGATATCAAGTGTGTATGGCTCTATAATTTGTGTCTAATTAATATTAATATAATATTCTGTTCTTTTTTTGTACGTATGGTTTGTCTATTACACTCCTGTTATTTGTAGATAAAATATTACCTCATTCTGTTGGTCGTTATTGTATATCATTGATACTGTGTGTGACGGTTACTACAAATGTTACAAGTTCTAATTTAATATCGAAACTGTTTTATTGAAGTGGATTATTCTACGGGGGGGTAAATTGTTTTGTTGTCATTTTATTTGAAAAGAGCTCAATAGAAATAATTGATTCAAAGAGTCTATTAAAAGCTCTTAAATATACTCTTTCTTTATTTCCTCTACATTACACTTTACTAGCTATTAAACGAGACTGTATGACATTATTATCATCGTAGATTTGTAAGACACCACAGTGCTCCGCAGCTCCGTACAATAGGGAAAACAGTACATACATAAAACAGGGACATACAAGGTATACAAAATAAATGCAGACATGAAAACAAAGGGTATGGAGGACCCTGCTCATTAGAGAGCTTACATTCTAAGTGGAGGAGGGCACAGCTGAAACAAGAGGAGCGAGTATGGCTCAGAGTGGAGATTGGGACAGTTGTGAGAGTGCATTAGTGTGAATAGTGTTATTGGGGATAAGGTCACCTCTAAAAAAGCGATGGATTTTCAATATTATAGACATTATAGGACACACACAAAAACACTGATATGTACAATGCTCACTGGTATATACACACAATCCATTAATACCAGTAAACAATTGGACAGATATAATGACTAGCGATATATATCACCGCTTCTTAGGGTAACTGCTATCTCAAAGGTAACAATTAAAATAAAAAAAATAAAAAAAACAGCAATGATTTAGACTTCTAATCTATGTGGGGTAGTTGACAAACAGTGAGCTAACTTGTTACCAAATAGCATTTAAAAAAAACATACAAGGAAAAAATGACATCAATATTAATGACTAATATCATCTTTAAAATAATGTATATTAGAATCAAGGCCTGGTTGAGCTAATTTCACATAGCATAGATTGATACAATTAGAAAAATGAATGCCAAATCTGCATATATAGATGGCATTAAATTAAAAGATAGTGTTATATTAGATCATATGGTTTAGAGCATTGATGGGCAACCTGATACGTCGGCACCCGCATGACCTTCAAAAAGGCCGCAACCTGTTTTAGATTCACAGTTCTGTTACCTAGGGGACTGCAAGCCAATTTATCAGCTTTGGACTTAAGAGTGACATAACAGGGACATCGAAAACACAAATGGCTTGATGATAATTATATTGCTTAAAGAGTTACTTCAGTTAAAATGTCATTTTTAACCAACATCCCTTCTTCCCTCTAACTACCGGATATGTGGTGTATCGGTGGTTCGCTGAAACTGGCCTCCAAATATTTAGCATCAGATGGACCATCCACACCAGTAATTAATTTATAACATGTTCATATCAATAACTTTAGTCCAATCTCTTAGTGGGCGCTAATGTCATTGAGAAAAAGAAAAGAGTATAGCAGTCTTCTTGTTATGTGTTTATTGGCAAAGTTAAATGAGAAATCATATACTTTATTTTATTTAAATAAAAATATGTCATATTATTACTGAAAGATATACTAAGCTAAATAAAAAAAGAGAGAAATAAAGACAACAAAAGGATTAGTAAATATATTTTGGTATTTCCAATAGGATCAATATTAGACCGAATCACCCTATAATGTCACCAAGGGGGGAAAGAATATTTTGGCTGTTTATTTAACTCCTCCAAAAATTCCTCTGGGCTTCCAATGATCCAATACTATATTGCTACATATATAACTTAATTGTAACTTTCAATATTGTTTCTGAAGTAACCCTCAGTCCGTGAGATACTCTTGGTATTAAGTACTGTTCCGCATATCAGAGACTTTACTAGTTAGATTACTGTTATACCAAAGAGGAGGGAAATTGTTTTTCTATAGTATATACAAATAATATTTTCTGGTTAGATTTATTATGATTTCCAGGTAATTGATATACTGTAACAATATTTCATTTAATCCCCTCCCTGATGGCTAATCTATATTAAGCTTAATAGGGTCACAATAACGCCATCTAAGTCATAATATTAATATTCTAGCTAAGAGGGGAGAGGGAGCCCCCCCAATCCTGGATCTACAGAGCCCATACAGGTACTACAATATTTGCTTTTGTTTCTGCCTACACCATGGAGGTACTTTGCAGAATTTTGTGCAAAATTTAATCTATCCTCCTGTTACACTATTAAAAAATAAAGCAAGTTATCCGTTCATCCCATGTTTTACTCCAGTAAACAGCTGGAACTGAGCCTCGTGGTGAAGGAAATGTTCTGCCGGGAGGAATAATGTGAACATATAATTATGGCACGCCGCAGAGCCTAAAACACTTTGTGAAGAGGCTTTTATGGTTTTATGCAATTTGCAGAGCATGGTTTAGAAAATGAAAGCAACCTGTTTGGTTGCTGTTTGCTATTGTATTAAATAAGTCCAGAACGCGGAGTTGACAAGTAAGGAAAGTCATTGCAGGGACATCCTCCTATCTGACCCCGGGATGATTGTTTAATAAATGGAGCCGAAAAGTCATCTGTCATCGTTGCAATGACACATTATAATTAACGGGGCAAAAACCTGTTAATTATTAAATAGGCCCTAAACAACTTGGCGCTGCCTGAAGAAATAAATAGTAGAACTCCTGGTTTGTTCGTTCTACTGAGAGGAAGTTCCTAAATAAACGTCTGGATCAGGTGAATAAACTTTTGTCTTACCGTCTGCTACTGACTGAGCTATACGAGTGGCAGCCATTTTTCTGGAGATGAAAATGCACTGAGACCTATGTAAATATGTCACCCACTGTGGCTTCTACATTGGAGACAAATTTGTTTGCGACAATTGATCACCAAGCGGTGATATAGACAAGCAGTGCAGATTTTTGCAAGGGTCATAGGTTTGCCAATGGATCAATTTGTAGAGGAGGAAAGCTTTCCGCATGGTCGAGACTCCTCTGCAAAATATTATTTTCTTTATCATTATTTCCCAAACTAATAAATCTTTTTTTATTTTTTAATTTTCTCAGGTTACTCCATTTAAATATCATGAACCCAAAAGACTTCTTGTCTGCATAGGTGTCTACACCGATCCTCACCTCTCTGTTAGTTTTATATGATATGTACAATGCACATTTAAATATGATCGATCAGATGTTTCTTTTGTGTTCAATAAATCTATTTTTTTAATTGTCTCTTAGTTCTACCCACATATTGTAATTGGCGACCACATGGTACATGATAAACTCCATATTGCAGTTAATGAAGCCTTTAATTTTATGTTACTTTTTATTTACAATGGACTTTACAATAGCTCTGTTCTCTATATGTCTATGTAATCTACCACATTACAGCCCATAGGTTTCTCTAAAGACAAATTTTCTGTTGTCTTACTTTTTTTTTAGGGTCAAAGAAATTCTGTGTCCAATTATTGGCTCTTTTGATGATCATTACTGAATCATCAGGTAAGATGACAATTGTCTTGTTATAAAATGGAATTATTTTTCTTAATAAATGTCTCTAATTTCATATGAGCAAAATACACAAGGACAATATAGAACAAAGCCTTAAAATAAAAACTGTTTGATTCAAATTATATTACATTCACTTGAGAAATTACATATGACAGCATATGGGGGCTAAGAGTTTAATTGATTAACGGACACTTTCTTTCTTTTTTGTATCTTTTAGCCTTTCCAACCTCTGCTAAATGGAAACGGGTGGCTTTTGAATCCATAACAGACTTAACGAACTGTCCTCTATCTATAAGAAAGGGCTTGAAGGAGATATGTTTCTTTAAACCACTATGCCCCGCACAAATGACTGATTGTACAGATGGCGATTCGTTTGCGGTTTTGACAAACAATTACATTTTACACCTGTTTACGCCTGACCTGGATACAGAAGCATTCAGTATGAAGTACGGACCAAGACTGAACATGGATCCGTCGAGGATAGGTATGAAATCGTTCTGTCATGTATACGGCTGTGGGTTGGAATAACGAAATGTTATGCAAGCATTATTTTTCATGCTCTACATACGTAGAAAAAAAATCTATATTGACTTAGTCTACTGTTCAGTGACATGGTGTATTGCCGTGTGCGGGTGGTTTCCATGAAAATAGAGATTATTGATCACAGATGTCCTTGCTGTTCATATGTGTAGAAGTGTCCTCTGGGGGGTGTTCTATAATTACTCTCTTTCTCCCTCTATTCTCAAACTCAGAGCCAACAATTGTTCCACTGGGTGCATAAGTTTTCCTTTTGCAACCCTCTGACCTGGCACACGAGAGCAGTGCATCCTGGGTGCTTTTGAAACATAGAAAACACACAAAAAAAACAATGTGCCAACTAGAGATGGGCGGGTCCGGTTCCCCGAGAACCGAACCCACCCGAACTTTGGGTATCTTACTCTGCCGCCCGCTCCAAATCGAGGCCGAACGTCATTGTGACGTTGTCGCATCTCGGGGCTCGGTTCTCGCGATACTTCAAGATTATAAATACACGGCTCCACAGCAATCCATCACCATTTGACAGAAGGAGAGAGCAGGGTGTAGTCACAGGCTGATAAGAGCAGGGACAGAGAATCCAATATTCTTATTCCAATTGCTGTAACAAAAATCGCTAGAAAAGAGAGGAGGATAGAGGTTTTTTTTTTTTTTTTTTTAATATTTGGCACTCCCCAGTGCTTTTTGGATCTCCCTCATAATTGTGCATAAATATTTCTGGCTGTCAAAAGTCATATCTGTCAGCAGTATCTTACCAAATAATTTTTACCACTACAAGTGCTTTGCACTCAGAATGGATTCAAAGCAGTCCACATATGATCAGAATGAGCAACCAGGTTCTGTCACCAATCCCGATGTTAGTGTTCCCAGTACGTCATCTGGGCAAGGTGATGTCAAACTACACAGTGTTTCGAAATCAGTCCAAAAAACAAAAACCCCCAAAAAATTTACTGTGTTGAAGCGAAAAAGAAGTGTTACTGAGCAAAAATTAAGTGCCAATAAAAAAAAAAATTGCCAACATGCCATTCTACACACGCAGTAGCAAAGGGAGAATGAGGCCTTCACCTTTGGCTATTAGTGGCAGATCCCAAAAAGTTACCGAGCCTACAATTGGTGCACAACTACTGTTACACATCAAAGCCGAGCTGCAAGATAACAGTAAGGCATTAGAGGATAATGTTTGCTCTGATTCACAAATGACACCAATCCCTGTGGAGAGTCCATCCAACAGTGAGTTGTCTAATCGTGAGCATTCTGTTAGTTTACCCATAAAGAAGGGCCCTTTCAGCAGTTCTGCTGATGTGTACCTGAACAGCCCGAGTGTAGCCGGTGATACACAAATGCCACTTTGGAAATAGAAGAGGATGAGGGGGAGATTTGTGGAGGTGACGAGGGCGCTAATGAGGATGTTGATGATTATGATGCAGACAGATACCAAATTGCCTTCCTCAATTTCTATTTATATTCTAGATAATATATAACGGCTGAATAGTTTTCTATTTTACTCCTAGTGGAGAGGGGATCTGATGCAGACAGATACCAAACTGCCTTTGTCCATTTCTTTGTATATTCGAATTTCTAGTTCCACAGTCTGTGCAGCCTCCTTTTTATATTCAACTACAAGTGGAGGGCGGGGGGGGGGGTTATAGATAGCCACCAAACTACCGTGGTCCATTTAATTTTACTTTCTAGTTCCACAGTCTGTGCAGGCTGCTTTTTTTATATTGAACTAAAAGTGGAGGGCGGGGGGGGGGGCATAGATAGCCACCAAACTACTGTGGTACATTTAATTTTACTTTCTAGTTCCACAGTCTGTACAGGCTGCTTTTTTTATATTGAACTACAAGTGGAGGGCGGGGGGGGAGGGGCATAGATAGCCACCAAACTGCCGTGGTCCATTTAATTTTACTTTCTAGTTCCACAGTCTGTGCAGGCTGCTTTTTTTTATAGTGAACTACAAGTGGAGGGCGGGGGGGGGGGGGGGCATAGATAGCCACCAAACTACCGTGGTCCATTTAATTTTCTTTCTAGTTCCACAGTCTGTGCAGGCTGCTTTTTTTATATTGAACATTGAACTACAAGTGGAGGGCCGGGGGGGGGGGGCATAGATAGCCACCAAACTACCGTGGTCTATTTAATTTTACTTTCTAGTTCCACAGTCTGTGCAGGCTGCTTTTTTAATATTCAACTACAAGTGGAGGGCGGGGGGGGGGGCATAGATAGCCACCAAACTACCGTGGTCCATTTAATTTTACTTTCTAGTTCCACAGTCTGTGCAGGCTGCTTTTTTTATATTGAACTAAAAGTGGAGGGCAGGGGGGGGCATAGATAGCCACCAAACTACTGTGGTACATTTAATTTTACTTTCTAGTTCCACAGTCTGTTCAGGCTGCTTTTTTTATATTGAACTACAAGTGGAGGGCGGGGGGGGGGAGGGGCATAGATAGCCACCAAACTACCGTGGTCCATTTAATTTTACTTTCTAGTTCCACAGTCTGTGCAGGCTGCTTTTTTTTATAGTGAACTACAAGTGGAGGGCGGGGGGGGGCATAGATAGCCACCAAACTACCGTGGTCCATTTAATTTTCTTTCTAGTTCCACAGTCTGTGCAGGCTGCTTTTTTTATATTGAACATTGAACTACAAGTGGAGGGCCGGGGGGGGGGGGGGGGGCATAGATAGCCACCAAACTACCGTGGTCTATTTAATTTTACTTTCTAGTTCCACAGTCTGTGCAGGCTGCTTTTTTAATATTCAACTACAAGTGGAGGGTGTAATATACACCCAAAGACGATGGCTACATTGCCAATAATCAAAGATGGAGGAGGTAGACAACCAGGTTTGTCTGTATAATTTGCAGACAAGTGTTCGAATTAAGGATGGCCTACCAGGGATTAAACTGTTTTTGTTCATAATTTACTAGCTATAGAATTACCCCACTTATCTAAGAAACTGGTGGAGCACTAAATTAGGTTATTTTAGACCAAATTTTTTTTATTTTTTTCAAGAATAGCAAAACAAAACCAAAACCAAAACACGCAAGGGCGGTTTTGCTAAACCAAAACCAAAACACAAAGCTAATCCAGATCCAAAACCGAATACAAAACCAAAACACGGGGGTCAGTGACCATCTCTAGTGCCAACACAGTCTATGCTGCAGTACACACTTTTACATTATTGTTTTTTAATATTATTTTTAGTTTTTTATTATTATTTGTTGTTGTTGTTGGTTTTTTCTCTTTTGCTGTTGCAGTTTTTCAGCAGTATTCTCGATGTTATTCGATGTGCTGTCCATTGTAACTTAAATCTGATGGAAAACGCGAAGCAAGAAAAATACATAAATAAAAAAGTAAACAAAAAAAAACCAGGGAAAATGCTGTCGGGTCTCCAGGCGCCGGTCTGTTTAAGGGGGTTTTCCATCTTCCGATGACTTTCACTCAACTTTTACTCAATCTATTGCTTTATATCTCAGACTCTCTTCTGTGCTTTTTAGCCAGGTATCTATATGATAATACAGAGTGGTGTTTGCAATTCTATCCAGAGAACAACTTTTGTGTTGTATCTGGGGAAAATTAACAAATCTTATATAAAAACCTTGCTAAAAGGCACAAAAGGAAACCAGAAATATAGAGAAGTGTATCTAGTAAAAGTTTCAGGAGGGTATATACAAACCAATGCGTTAAACTCCCCAGATGGTAGAAAAGCCTCCTCTAAACTCATACTTGCCAACTCTCCCGGAATGTCCAGTAGACTCCCGAAATTCGGGTCAGTCTCATGGACTCCCGGGAGAGCTGGCAAATCTCCCGCTACCCGCTGCTGGCACCCCGAAATGACGCGATTCGCGGTGAATTGCATCATTTTGGCGCGGGATGCGGGGCCAAAATGACGCGTTTGGCTGCGCCCTGCCCCCTCCCGCACTTCAGTCATGCCCCTTTCCCAGAAAGAGCGATGAGAAAGTAGGTAAGTATGTCTAAACTTAAAACATAACACTCGGCCTCCAATAACATAGCTCCTGCGATGTTTTTACATATATATTTTTTATATATATTTGCAAATGATATTAGTTGCTCTTTAATAAAAATAACTTGTGTTTTATTTGTATTTTATGTTTTCTAATCTTCATCTCTTTATAAGTAGAACCTGATTCTTGTTTCAGAGTACCAGTCTATAGATGTAGTGAAAGCGATATGGAATTACTATAAAGCGATTGTGACTACTACCATGGGTCCAAATCCTGCCAATAATTCACTGGTTGTAGGACAAGAAGATGAAAGGAGTCACGTTATAATTTTCATCCCATTATGTGTAATCTGCTGCTGCTTTTTCATTTGGTTCCTATGGTACATTTGTCTAAGGTACGTTAATATGTTCTTGTTACAGTAATGTAGAGTGTTTCACTTCAAGCAACTGAGTCCTGAAATTGTAATTATGTGACCTGGATGGTTTTGGATAACTATAAAACACCCCTTGTGTATATTTTGTAACGGATGAATGATGTCTGACACAGATCTAGTACCAGAGAGACGGACAGAAGTGACTTGAATTAAACAGAAAGATGGCGGCTGCTTTCGATACCCATTTCAATGCTGCGTTCTGACTTCCACTGTTTGAAGTCCGTTCTCCGTAAACACCATGGGCCTGATTCATGTCTGTACGCAGTTTTGCACGAAAGTTCGTGCGCAGTTCCACCCATACTCAAATCCTGACATATCTTCGCGATACATTTAGATTTGAATCTACGTTATGCCTAAACAGTACTTGTCGAATGTAGACGCACATAACAGACTGCAGTATACACACCTATATACCGTATTTTCCCAAGTATAAGACGCACCCATGTATAAGACGCACCTTAATTTTGGGGCCCAAAATTAAAAAAAAGATGTATTAAGGTACATAAAGAATGACAGCTACGAGACTGTGGGAGGCGCCAGAAGTACCTTAAGGTCCTTTTGCCAATCAGCGGGGACACGCTGTTCCATTCAGCCAGCGGGGACACGCTGTTCAACACAGCCAGCGGGGACATGCTGTTCCGATTAGCGGGGACTCCTCTCTCACACCAGGTGCCGACTTCTTCATTGAGATAAGTAGCGCTTGCAGTGTATAAGACGCACCTTTTTTTTAGACCCAAAATTTGGGGGGAAAAGATGCGTCTTATACATGGGGAAATACGGTAAGTACAATAAAAGGTTACAACACAGCACAAAAAACTTTTATTGTATCAGAAATTAAAATAACCACTGTTAACAGTATAATCATTTATATAAATATTTAACAAATTTATTTTCAAATACACATTTTTGTTATTTACATAAACGATGCTTTTAGTGCATACCGTAAATGCGATGCAGTTTAATAGCCTGTCTACGTTGCATATAGTTGTTGTGTGATAGCTAGCGACATGCATATGTGTGCGTCTTAATACATGACCGTCGGTCATGACTATCAGTCGGCATTTACACCTGACGTATAGTGGGTGTAAAAGTTACGGCTGAAAACAGGCGCACGAACGACAAACACAGGACCTCAATAGGCCGCAAACTGCATTGGAACCGCCTACGTTAGTCCGACCCCTCTCTCCCCCATCCGCCTCTCAAGTTGTAGGCAGTTGTACGTGGCAGTTGCGTGCGGACATGAATTGTCTGCAATTGAGTTTATTGGCGTAACATCCGTTTCTGTCCTCTTGCCCACCCTCTTACTTGTTGGCAAATGCCAAGGTAGGATGGGGTCTGTGCGGTCCAAAAGTGGGCTATTGGTTGCTTCATTGTGCATTTCACAGTGAAATTTTGTATATTTCACTCTCGGAATTTGTCCCTTAGTGTTTTTAGTGGGATTGCCCCTATCATGTTCATTCTGATATTTTGTACACAAAAATAATCCTGAAAAAATCTCCATAAAAACTATCTACCCACACACACTATCACCGACTATATTAAATGTTTAATGCTGGGAGTTCCTGGACCGCTAGCCAATAAGCAGTGTTTTCCCAAACTGGCTGCCACTGATTGGCTGTTGGGGAAGCGGAGATTTAAGCATTAGAATTGTTTCGCTTTGGTGGTTCATCGCGTACAGATGGGTCATTTCTATGGGGCTTTTTAGATCTGTTTTTGTTTAAATGAAATTCAACAAACTGTCACCAAAACTCTCTCACAGGGAAAGAGCAAATATATTAATAACCCAAAATAATCTATTTTAATGGGAATGACGCAGATATTTCTTGAAAAAGTGTATGAAGAGCCACCTATTTGTGTAACTTATGGACAGGAAATGGTGGAGGATTAACCGAATTTCCCTGTAGTACCCCCACATGATTGTGACACCTTTCAATTAGCCATGTCTCTAATTATGTATATTTAAATCTATTCATTTATATTGTGAACTGAACTGTGTATATTAGAAGGAATACTTCATATTGTAAGTCATAAGGATATTATAAGTCACCTCAGACTTCTCTGACTACCATAATGTCCACTTCCTCATAGGGTCACTGACCTCCTCTGTGACTTAAAATATCTATATATTTTACAGTTTAATGTTTATTTCAATATGCTGTACATCTTAGGACGTACCGTATCCAAGCCAGAGAATGAGAAAGGAAGTATATTTCACTCTCAGGGGGGTTTTCAATTGTCAGCGAGTTGTT
The DNA here is from genome assembly GCF_038048845.1 of Mixophyes fleayi. Taxonomy (NCBI): domain Eukaryota; kingdom Metazoa; phylum Chordata; class Amphibia; order Anura; family Limnodynastidae; genus Mixophyes; species Mixophyes fleayi. Next base: position 7,065,337 of record NC_134412.1, read on the forward strand.
TTTTTTTCAGAGTGTTAAGTCATTTTAACGCTGGTTTTTTTTATCATTCTCGAGTGGGTTAACGTTACCCGCAATTCAATTCCATTTTTATCACTAAATGTCTAACTTGTAAAAGTTGATTTTCTTGTGAAAAAATATTGAAAAAAACCCCATAAAAAAAATAAAAAATAAAATCACTAATTATCTATATTTATGTATGTTTTTGGTACAAATATGAATGTAGTATTGTGTTTTGACATGTTATAAATGATTGTATGGTAAAAAATAGTTAAATAAAAAAATATGCTAAAAGAAAGTACAAATATATGCTTAAGCCAAAAAATGTAAGGACGTCAAAACATGGTAACACAATAGTAATATAAATAAAAATGATTTCATTTCTTTGTCAGAGACCACTAATTTTCTAATAATTCACCCACTACAGTGAAATATGCGGGCATTAGAAGTCATACTTTATATGGTTACTCCACTGTTAATACTATTATATTTTAGAACAGGTGGGGTGCAACATCCTATGTATTATACATATTTACTAACGTTACTTTCCTATTGTAGTTACATGCAAGCATCTAGAGGAAATATGTCTTTGATCTGTGCTGATCAGTGAATGCCGCACCAACAGAACTGTAATATATATATTTCTATATCTTGCAGAAAAAACAGGGGCCTCTGTAAAACGTATCAGCCATCGGGATGCACGATGATGCTGAAGAAAATGGGAACAATACCGAACGCGAAAATGCCGGCTTGACATCTGAAATGCAAAACAAAGTCAACAGACATTTGGAAGGCTCTTAGTTGCACATTGTATGTTTTATGATCATTGAGTGGATTTTCCTTGCAAATCAAAAGTACAAAGTAGAAGTTAGTCTGATTTACCTCTTAAAGGGAAAATTCATTTTTACCCCCACCCCCAATTTATGTCCTGTCGCACTCATGTAGCAGTTAGGATGCGTTTCTCTCTGTCTCTCTCTGTCCCCCAATATTTTATGAACAGTGCTCTTCATAACACAGAGGTTGTTGGGATTTTTGTAGTGGGTGGAGGGAACAATTCTGCCCCAAATGCAGGGACTGACTTGTTATAAGGATATAGTTAAGTGCCTGGACTTGGGTAAATAAGAGGGGTCCCCCCACCTAATTTCTAGGGTGCAACAGATGATTAGAGAAAAGCAAAATGGTTCAGCATGATTCAGAAATTTTGGTTCATCATGAATATAAATCGTATCATATTATACTCCCATTCCCAGTAAGGAAATGGATCCTAAGCATTCGGTGTGCCACAATTATGTTCTTTGGCCATACTGGTGGTTTTTTTTAATTTTTAATTTTAATCTTCTATTTTTCTAATGGATATATTTATAAAACATGAATTTATAACAATATGTTTATTATAAGACTGCTGATTTTTAATAAAGATTGTCCAAATGCTGCATGTTGAGCCCTGCGTTCAGTAGACGGCCTGTCACACTCCGCTTCCCGGGTAATGCTACTGCTTTGTTGGATTCAGGAGCTGCGGGAAATTTTTATCTATCTACATCATGTTAAGCAGTTGGCTCTTCCTACAGTGCCTCTGGAGAAGTCTATCACGATTACTGGTATTGATGGAGCTCACCTCACTAATGGTCTTAATCAGCACCGTACTAGCCCACTCTGTTTCCAAGTATCGGGAGGAAATTTCTTTCCTTGTTCTTCCTCTTACCACGAGTCCGCTTATTCTAGGTCTACCATGGCTTCGCCTCCACTCACCGCATTTGGATTGGCCTTCTTCTCAGATTACAGCATGGGGTAAAGCTTCTTCAGGTAGATGTCTTACTCAAATCAAGCTTTTAAGGACTCTTCTTGCTTCACCAGATTCAAACCCGCCAGCTTCAGCCGCCTGTCCTGAGGCGCTAGCTTCAGCCGCCTGTCCTGAGGCGGCAGCTCCAGCCGCCTGTTTGGAGGCGCTAGCCTCTGCCTCCTGCTCCGAGGTCCCAGCTTCTGCCTCCAGCTCTGACGTGCCCTCCTCGGTCTCCAGCTCCAAGGTGCCATCCTCTGCCTTCAGCTCAGAGTCTACCGCCACTGTGTCCGGTCCTGAGTTTCCTGCCACTGTGCTGTCTGGTTCCGAGTCTTCAGCTGCTGTCTCTGTTCCTGAGCTGCCCTTCCTAGGGTACATTGTGTCTGGTACTGCTCTGCAGTTGAATCCAAAGTGTGTTAATACTATCAATCTTTCTGAGAATCCTATTCCCCCTCCAGGGAAAATTTTTGTTCCTCTCAATTTACGGAAGAAACTACTGATTTGGTTTCATGCCTCATGTTTTGCTGAACATCTTGGAGCTTGGAAAACCTTTGAATTAATTTCCCGGCAATATTGGTTGCCCAAATTTCAGTCTAAAGTTGAGGAATTTGTAGCTACTTGTGCAGTTTGTGCCCAACACAAGTCCTCTCTGTATAAAATTTTTGCTGATAGGAAACGTAGAACTGTGCCTCTTTTGAAGGTTAGTGACAAAGTCTGGCTGTTGACTAAGAATATTCGCCTCAAGGTACCCTGTATGGAGTTTGCTCCTCGTTTTATTGGTCCCTATAGGATCTCTCGAGTTATTTCGTCAGTGTGTTTTAAATTTCAGCTTCCTTCAACTCTTCAGATTACCAACACCTTCCACGGGGTAAATGTATCAAGCTGAGAGTTTTCCGGCGGGTTTGAAAAGTGGAGATGTTGCCTATAGCAACCAATCAGATTCTAGCTATCATTTTGTAGAATGTACTAAATAAATGATAGCTAGAAACTGATTGGTTCTTCAAACTCACCAGAAAACTCTCAGCTTGATACATTTACCCCCACATCTCTCTTTTAAAACCTTTAGTCATTAATCGGTTTTCTTCTCCCATTACAGTTATTGGATTCCAAGTATTGTATAGGGGTAGTGGAGTACCTAGTTGATTGGAAAGGTTGATCTCGAGGAGAGATCTTGGGTACGAGCATCTGATGTCATTGCACCTCTTCTATTGTAGGAATTTTATACCAAATTTCCCAGGAAGTCTGTTCCTAGGTGTTCGTTGACCACCTTTAAAGAGGCGGGTACTGTCAGACTCCGCTTCCCGGGTATCTCCACCTGAGTCTTTAACACTGACTATCACGTTAAATCTCTCTTCTTAGTACAGGTTGTCAGCCACATTTTCACCTGTGATTATTTCACCTGTGTGTTAGTCAGTTCTGCCTTTGGTCAGCCTCCCTTTATAAGGCCCATGCTTTCACCTTTTCCTTGTTGGTTCTTCAAGTCATACCTGACCTGGTTTTATGCCTGCTCTGTGATCCATATCCCGTGGTATCTGTGCTCCATCGCTGCTGTGTGTCTGGACTCTGCTGATCTCTGTGCACCTATTCCGCTTACCTTGGGTAATCGCTGTGATCAACACCTGCTGCCTACTTGGTCTGCACCACTGACTATCGCTGTCGTGTTCCACATCCCTGTGCTTCAACGCTGCTGGTGCCTGGACTATGCTGATCTCTACACATCGGTTTCGCTTACCTGTGGTAATTGCTGTGATCAACATCCACTGCCTACTCGGCCTGCACTACTGACTACTACTGCCGTGTTCCACATCTCCGTGGTAAGTTGTACCTCACTGCTGCTGTGTCTGGACTCTGCTGATCTCAACGTACCTGTTCCGCTACTTGTGGTAATCTCTGTGATCAACTTCTACTGTCTATCTGGCCAGCACCCCTGACTACTACTGACGTGGTCTCCATTCCCGTGTAATCGCACGGATCAACATCTATTGCCTACTTGGCTTGCACCACTGTCTACTGCTGCTGTGTTCCACACCTCCGTGGTAAGTTGTGCCTCATCGCTGCTTTGTATCTGGACTTTGCTAATTGCTGTACATCTGTTCCACTATTGTGGTAATCGTTATGATCAACGCCCGCTATTCATTTTGTTTGCACCACTGATTGCTGCTCTTTCGTTCCACGTCCTGGTGGTAAGCTGTGGCTCATCCTTGCTGTATGTTTCTGGACTTTGCTGTTTTCTGTGCACCAGTTCCACTGCTTGTGGTAATCACTGTGATCAACACCTGCTACCTATTTAGCCTGCATTACTGACTATTGCTGCCTTGTTCCATAATTCTGTGGTGAGCTGTTGTCCATCGTTGCTATCTACTCTATCAACATCATTGTCTATGCTGGCTCGTTTACATCTTTATAGTGAGCTGTTACTCATCGCTGATGCATATTTGGATTCATTGAGCTGTCATCTCCAGTACTTCATTAAACTTTGTATTATGTTCCACTCCTCAGTGGTATAGTGGTGATTTGCTATTGGCCTTCAGTTTGCATTAATGAATTTCATTGATGGTTCCTATTCTCTGTATATTATCGTGATCATCATCTGCAGTTTACTCAACCTTCAATGAACTTTGTATTATATTTTACAATAATGTGGCAATCGTTATTATCACCATTTGATGTCCGAATTGGATTTCTTCTGTTATTAAGTCATTCTCTATCGGTCTCACTGGGAACTTCCCTAGAGGGCCGCGACCTGCAGGGTGGAAGCCACTGAAGCCCAAATTCCGTTGCGGGATTCTCTGATGAATACCTTCCACGCGCCTCTGGGGAAGTCTAGCTAATACCTATTGAGACAACAGGATCTCACTCATCTATTCGTGAGCTAATCTGACACGGCCATTCTTTTTGTCTCTGTGTATGTTCTCTTTATGACCTCCAAGAGTGCTCAAATCAACCATCTTTATGTAGGATGGCAATAACTTATGGGACTGGTTTCATGACAAAGGGAGTGCAGCAGCCACTGCCCCCTTGTGGCGAATGGGTGTAGTCCCTTGCATCCTCAACTATCAACTCATCTCTTTTCAACCCATAATCCCTCAATCAGCCCCCAATCTCCCTTCCTGAGACCCTACTTTCAAATGGCAGTGTTGTGAATTTTCTGTATTCAAAACTTAATCAAAAATTTTAAACCAGATAAATATTTTATTTGACTGCCACTGCCAAATTGCTCAAGGGCGCCCACATTTCTGCCAAAGCGTCCAGGTTTGCAGAGCAAGGTGGCGGTGTTTGGGGTGGGGAGGAGTGATCTTATTTCTCACAAAATATGCACAGATTGAGATTTTATTCTGCAACACGTTATAATAATATTTTCTAAAGAGGTTGGGGGGGGGCGGGACAAGGTGATATAAATATTTTCATATAGAATATATTAAGACATTTGTAAAGTGTATATACAGTACTGTGCAAGGCTTTTAGGAAGGTGTGGAAAAAATGCTACAACGTAAGAATGCTTTCAAAAACAAAAGTTTTAATAGTTTTTTTTTTTTTATCAATTAACAAAATGCAAAGTGAATGAATAGAAGAGAAACTTAAATCAACTCAGTATTTGGTGTGACCGCCCTTTGCCTTCACAAGAGCATCAATGCATCAATTCTTCTAGGTACACTTGCACACAGTTTTTGAAGGAACTCACAGGGAGCTTAGTAATAAAAGATTTTTCTCAGCGAAGCCAACACAACATGAAAGCACAAAGATTGTTTCGGTCTTTAAGGTGTAATCTAGTTCTGTAATAGCTTAAAACGATCATTTAGTGCAGGTTTGGATTAAAAAACTAAATTATATATATATATATATATAGACTGTTTATTGCCACTTACAGCTCAATGGTAGCTGTTATCCGCTAGTACAACATTGTCTTATATGTTTGTTTTTTCCCAAATACATTTATTTTTAAACTTGTGTGTGTGTTTTATTTCCATTTTCCCTGGTTTGGTACAGGTCTCAGAGGGCCCTGGAGGCCAGGGCTTGCTGGCGCTTTTGGTTCCCCATGTGTCAGTATGCCATGACAGTTATGTGAATGCTGGCACCTGTAGTACTACAAGAGCAGCATGCCCAAACACTTAATGGCAGACCTGTGTGCTCGATGGACAGAATGCTTTTTTTTTACATCAATTTTTATACTCTTACTCTACACCCAAAAAAAAGATAAAAGAAAAGCTGGAATCTCGGAAGACTATGACCAAATGTATTCCAGAGCGTGTTACTAAGTATCAGACTGTTGTGCGTTGTTTGTGCGCTTTCAGGTTCACCCATCCGCGACTATCTGACATTCCGCAACGGGGTTGTTCAGGAAAAGCGCATTTTGTAGCAATAGACTAATGCGTCACCACTTCTGGTTAGGAAAGAGTTAAACAAACTTAACATCTGAAAATTGGAACAAATTTCAGCTTTTTCCATAAAAAGTATGACCGCTATTAAAAGTCATTGGTCATTGGGGGGGGTCTATATATCAAGGCAACTGTGGAGGAAAGAGCAGCGTCTTCCCAAAAGTTCTTCTGTATTTGCCTCCAGACAACCAATTTGCCTGACCATTCCTTGGGGCGGGGCATAACCAGAGGAGCAGTCGGGGTGGAGCAATGTCACCCATGCACGGTAATGAGATTAATCCCTTTCTATTGCTCCAAGACCCCCTGTCACCCCTGAGTTGATGGAGGTCTGCTGTTCTGTTATTGAGCAGAGCTTTATGCTGTGTCAATAAATTAGTACTAGGTCTTTATGTATTTTAGTACTGGCAACGTAGAGCAAAATGTATCTTTTTGGCAAGCAGTGATTTGCAGACGTAATTGTATTCTCTGCATTGCTAGGCTACGGTACTAGAAACATCTTCACACAGTAGAAACCTTGTGACCTTCAATTATTTTATTGGCACTTTGTCAAAAAAATGATTGCGACCAGGTGTCCTATAGTATAAAAGTGGAGAGAGGGGCACCTCATAGTGCAGTATTACTGGAAATATATGACAATAATAAATATTCTGCGTCAGGGGCGGATTGGGAACTTAAAGTGGCCCTGGAAAAGAGTCTGAAAGTGGCCTCATGTGGGCGGGGCCAAATAAATAGTAGGCGAGGCCCATTATGTGTGTGTACCCACTGTGTCTGCGCTCACTGTGTCTGTGCACCCACTGTATGTACCTGAGTATGTGTGTCCTGTTCTTGTCGCTTTCTCTACCTGTGAAAGCTCAGTTGCTGCTCGTCTGGATCCTGGAATGCTGTGAGTCCTATCTGGAAAAAAAATGGGTACACGAAATTAAGAAAACAACGAGCCCTGGCGTTAAATCAATCGCACACACGTTTAATAATTAGCCCTCCCTCCAGCCCCATTAAAATAATAGTATTCACATTTAATAAATAGAGATATTTCCCTCCAACCAACCCCATCATTAAATTAATAGTATTCCCATTTAATAAATTAACCTATTTCCCTACCTCCAAACAGGCCCAGAAATAAATAGGATTTAAGTTTAATAAATATAACCATTTCCCAAAACCATCCCTTGTCATTAAATTATTCAAATTCACATTTAATAAATAGCCCTCCGCCCAAATCTCAGCCTCACATTCAATTAAAGTCCTGCCGCCTCATCTTAAATTAATAGGCCCCACTATAAAACTAAATTGCCCCACCATCACCCATTAGTCACCACCTACCTCACACCCACATTTCATTGCCCTAAGCCCCCCTGCCCTCACCCCCATTTCATTGCACTAAGCCCCCCTGCCCTCACCCCCGTATAATTGCCATATGACCCCTGTCCTCACCCCCGTTACAGTGACATCAGCCCCCCTGCCCACACACACTATACTGACATAAGCCCCATTGCCCACCTGTGGCGGATCCAGGCAGGGGCTTGCTGCCGGCGGCTGCACACTGTGCAGGTCCGTTAGGCAGTGATAATGTGCTGCCCGGCTGCTCTGATTGTGTTTTAAACACAATCAGAGCAGCGGGACAGCACATTATCACTGCCTAATGGACCTGCACATACTGTGCAGCCGCCGGCAGCCTTAGAAGTTAGAAAGGGGACGGGGCTTAAATCGCCCCCCCCTATATCGCCCGGGGTAGAAAAAATTTCTAGATCCGCCCGTGGTGCCCACACACACTACATTAACACACACTACACTGACATAAGCCCCACTGCCCTCATCCCCATTACAGTGACAAGCCCCCCACACACACTACATTAACACACACTACATTGTCATAAGCTCCCCTGTCCTCACCCCCATTACATTGCCATAACACTGACACCTGCTACATAGCAAATCATTTGCATTTATTTTGTAAACCGAAAAAAAAGAAAAGAAAAAAAAAAGACTGATCGTTTTGGTCAACATCTCCTTCCACTAGTTACCTGTGGAACAGTTAAAAGCTGTTTAGTTGGTGTGACGAATGTGCATGCACAGCAGAGGAACATTTTTCAACAGTAAGCGGATTGGTAGAGGCCCATATGAATGCTATCCCTGCTTCTCTGCTCAGTTCTGTCTGAGCTACATTCACTAATTGGCAAATGCATCTTAACTGGCACTGCAGGTTAACATTGTGCCAACAGTACACAAGCAGAGTGATCACTGGATGGAACATGACACAAGACAACAAAATAAACTGCATTTACTTCAGTCCAGTTTTCATACTGAACCATCATGTATATTTTCAGCACTTCCTCCATCGGGTTCATTAAACCTCATCTGAAATGCTGGGTAATCTGCATTCACCAAATAGTGTGCCACTGGGAGCAAACTGAGTCTAAAGAACACAAAGGTGAACCACAATGGAATACAGAAGAGGGAGAGAGAGACACAAATACAGCAAACAGGGTGCTCAATACTGAAATGCGATCACTGCCTACAATAAATAATTACAAGATACATGCCATCAAGCGAATTCTAGCAGAGATCTCTCTTTGAAAGAGTAGATTTGATTCTATACATTCTGAAAGAAAAGCATGTCAGTCTCACAAGAACACAGACACCTTATGGGCAGCAGCTTATGATAAGGGGTCATTTAGAGACATCACCCTGGATCAGCTATCTCTTACCTGTGTCAGTAATAATGGCAGCGGACAACGAGCAACATGTGCACCACGGCTAATAGCAGGCAACATGGCGGCGCCGGGTATACTCACAGGCTGCTGCGGTCGCTGTACACATTCGCCACAGTCTCGATCCTCCGGCTCTGGCTACCACGACGTAGCAACTCTGGAAGCGCAGACCAATTCCCACCACCAACATGATTGCAGACAGAGACACTGACAGCTCACCGCACGGGGGATCCGGAGAGTGGCCACACTACGCCCCTCCACCGAGAGATGAATGCCTCTGTTTATTATTGGATAAGACGAGGATGGCGCCAGGTTTAAGATAAGTTCCGCGGCCACAAGCTGCAAGGACCAGCCACAGCGATGCTCCCCCACTGACACCCCTGATCCGCTGCCCCCCTCCCCCCCCAATTCACCCCTATGTTAGGCTGGCCCTGATTGTCGACGAACACCCAATGTTAAAAAAAAAAAAAACAGTGAAAAAAGATGTAAAAAAAAAATAATCAAGCAGCCTGCAGTCGGCCTCATTACGTCCCCGGCCTACCGGTAAAATTCCAGGTAAGCCTTATGGCCAATCCGCCCCTGTTCTGCGTACCCGGAGTAGGTGAACAACTCTTATCACTATATCATCAGCAACGCCGAGACTTGGAATCTATAAATTACAGGAACCAACCCGGAAGACGTGAAATGAATAGAGAAGCCAGAGATAGTGTAGTACTTTATAATCAAGGTGACAAAGTGATATCACAACAAAGGCTTATGTCCGTACCAGATAGATAAACATATAGGGGCATATTCAATTAGGTTTCCGGTCCACGCATGTGCGCAGTATGGACGGTAATACGGTACCTCAATAAGACAGATTTTACTACGCAACCCTATGCGAAAATCCACGTTATTACGGTACCGTGGACTGACTTTGCAGGACGTTCCAGTGCGTTCCCGTGGACCGGAAACCTAATTGAATATTTCCCATAGAGGCCTATCTATTTAGTCCTGCTGGATACTGTTCTCCCCAATAGTTCTGCTATATTGCTCCAAATAGAAAATAGGGCCTATATAGGGTAGGATGTAAAAAAACTTTTTTAATCAAAAAGCAATAAAATAATATTTACGGCAGAAAACATAAAATCATTCAAAGATCCCTCATGTGTACATTACTAAGTACGATAACATTATAAGAAATAAGCAAACAATGAAGGAATTGTTAAATAAAGTAATTATGGAAAATATAAAACTAAGAAATATAAAAGGAGGTCACTGATACTTCCTGATAACAACATGGCCAAAAAGTGCAGTTCAGGTATGGAGTAGATTAAGGGAGTATAACACTGGTTCCATAAACCATGCCCGTTTCTTTACACTCGCACATGCACACTAGGTTCTAATGAGCTCTGAATTGACATCTGACAAAACAGAAAAGCCCCAAATTTATTTTTGCTTGTGAGTGTATATTATTTTATTGTTTTTTGATTAAAAAATGTTTTTACATCCTACCTTATATAGTCCATATTTTCTATTTGGAGCAATATAGTTCTGTACTTGACCCCTTTAGGAAGACATAATTCATAATACAATGGTTATGCTACTTAAAGGTTGTGCCGTAAAAATTAGCTCTGACGCTTTGAGGCATGGACTACACAAGACCTCTGCTGGTGTAATGTGGTATCTGACACTCAGACATTAGCAGCAGATACTATAAGTCCTGTAAGATGTAAGGTGGGGCCTCCATGGCTCGGACTTGTATTTTAAGCACATTCCACAGATGCTCGATTGGATTGAGATCTGGGGAATTTGGAGGCCAAGTCAACACCTTGACCTCTTTGTCATGGTCCTCAAACCATTCCTGAACAATTCCTGCAGTGTGACAGGGCACATTATCCTGCTGAAAGAGGCCACTGCCATCAGGGAGTACCGCTGCCATGAAGGGGTGTACTTGGTCTGCAGCAATGTTTAGGTAGGTGGTACGTGTCACAGTAACATCCACATGAATGCCAGGATCCAAGGATTCCCAGCACAACATTGCCCAGAGCATCACACAGCCTCCGCCGGCTGCCTTCTTCCCATAGTGCATCCTGGTTCCATCTCTTCCCCAGATAAATGACGCACACACTCCCGGCCGTCCACATGATGTAAAAGAAAACATGATTCATCAGACCAGGCCACCTTCTTCCATTGCTCCATGGTCCAGTTCTGCTGCTCACGTGCCCATTGTAGGCGCTTTCAGAGGTGGACAGGGGTCAACATGGGCACTCTGACCGGTCTGTGGCTACACAGCCCCATACGCAGCAAGCTGCGATGCTCTGCGTGTTCTGACACCTTTATATCACAGACAGCGTTAACTTTTTTAGCAATTTGTGCTACAGTAACTCTTCTGTGGGATAGGACCAGACGGACTAATCTTAGCTCCCCACCTGCTTCAAAAAGCTTTGGGCACCCATGACCCTGTTGCTGGTTCACCGGTTGTCCTTCCTTGGACCACTTTTGGTAGGTACTAACCACTGCATACCGGGAAAACCCCACAAGACCTGCTGTTTTGGAGATGTTGTGACCCAGCCGTCGAGCTATCACAATTTGGCCCTTGTCAAAGTCGCTCAGATCCTTACACTGCCCCTTTTTCCTGCTTTCAACAAATCAACTCCAACAACTGACTGTTCACTTGCTGCCTTATATATCCCACCCCTTGTCAGGTGCCATTGTAACCAGATAATCAGTGTTATTCACTTCACTTGTCAGTGGTTTAATGTGGTGGCTGATCAGTGTATATACACCAAACAACAAGCATAAGAAATGACTTTCCTGACCTGGCACACAAAGGAAACCTTCTGATGTGACTTTCAAGAAGAAATTTCACAAGTGATCACACAGACAGGAAATGTTTTAAAAAATCAGGTGACACAAGAAAACAAACTATGCATGAAATGATATTTTTTTTTGTGACGTACAGAGAGGAAGGGGGCGTAGGTGGTAGTGTCAGAGGTGTCTGGTTTGAGCAGTGGCCTAGTCATAGCATTAAGGCATACTGGGGTGAGGAGTTGTTCAGCTGAAAACAAGGGACCCAAGTTTTGTTGTGGTATTCAGTTATTTTGCAGACCTTTAATGTTTGTTTACCATAAAGGAAATGTATCAAATGTGGTTTAGCAAAGTTGTTCTCCAAATTGCTGAGAAGAATGTCTGCATTCCCTAGCTATTAATTTAGTTGCATTACAAATAAGCATTTTTAGTTTGTTAGTGGGTTTGCTCAGAGATTTACACAGAATGTACACAGTATTATATCTAACTAGCTCCTTGTCAGTAATGACTTCCTCAGAGGCATAAACCAAATATATATTTTAACAGTGATAAATAATATAAAAGTCTAATGATTTCATACAGATATGTGAGACAAATTTCTATTACTCAAAAAGAACTAAACTATTGTGATGCTAGTGAACCCCTCAATAGTTATAATTGATAAAGAAAATGTTAAGGTCAAGAATACTAAACCTTATATATTAATAGAGATTATCACGGGCATTGGTACTCTTGTGTGTAGGAGTTTGTAACTTTCTGTTACTTATAATTACACAAAAAATGAATAAATCCAGTAATCTAGAAGAAAATCTGGGTATATGGTGTAAAAGAACATAATTATAATCTGCACAAATAAATATATGTAAGACTGCTTATAAACATGCATTTACAGAAATGCAGATGAACACATGTATATTCAAGCATACATACAAACACGTGTGTGTGAGTAGGCAAACAGGCAAAAACAGGACAGGAGATGACATTCCTGCAGATACAATTGTATTGTTCTTTCAGCTGTTTACTTGTATCATCTTTCTCAAAGGAATAATTTCATTCTTTGAAGCAATTATCTGCTACAAAATAGCCAATTTGTCTTTAAGACCTGTCATCCGCTACTTTGTGTCCTTTATATCTTGTTCTACAATGTTGTGTTTTTTCCTTTTTATGTTCTATTATCAATTTCATTAATTAAAAAAAAATAAATTATGCAAAATTGCGCAAAATGTATGCGCAATCCCCTTGGTAACCTATTAACCTCCAAATTATATTGTGGGAGGAGCAGGGTCCCCAGCAGCACAGAGTATATCAGGAGATGAGTGATGTGTTAGTGAGGACAGGACTACATGTGACAGGGGCAGTGACATGATGTGAGGAGGGAAATTGAGGCAGCAGGAAGCCACAGACGGAGAGTTATATAGTGGAAGGAGCAGGGTCCCCAGCAGCACAGAGTATATCAGGGGATGAGTGATGTGCTAGTGAGGACAGGGCTGCATGTGACAGGGGCAGTGACATGATGTGAGGAGGGGAAAGGAGGCAGCAGGATGCCACAGACTGAGAGTTATATAGTGGAAGGAGCAGGGTCCTCCAGCAGCACAGAGTATATCAGGAGATGAGTGATGTGTTAGTGAGGAAAGGGCTACATGTGACAGGGGCAGTGACATGATGTGAGGAGGGGAATGGAGGCAGCAGGAAGCCACAGACTGAGAGTTATATAGTGGAAGGAGCAGGGTCCTCCAGCAGCACAGAGTATATCAGGAGATGAATGATGTATTGGTGAGGACAGGGCTGCATGTGACAGGGGCAGTGACATGATGTGAGGAGGAGAATGGAGGCAGCAGGAAGCCACAGACTGAGAGTTATATAGTGGAAGGAGCAGGGCCCCCAGCAGCACAGAGTATATCAGGAGATGAGTGATGTGTTAGTGAGGACAGGGCTGCATGTGACAGGGGCAGTGACATGATGTGAGTGGGGGAATGGAGGCAGCAGGAAGCCACAGACTGAGAGTTATATAGTGGAAGGAGCAGGGTCCTCCAGCAGCACAGAGTATATCAGGAGATGAATGATGTATTGGTGAGGACAGGGCTGCATGTGACATGATGTGAGGAGGGGAATGGAAGCAGCAGGATGTTTATATTATATTTTATTAGCTGTTAGGTGTCAGTATTATGGGGGTATGTAGCACAAACACTTTCATTTTAGAAGCATAGATTATAGTTTCCTCCACCAGAAGGAAGAGGGGATACTAATTTGCATTAAGATGGGGGCAGATGCAAAAGTAAGATGTATATGGGCAGACTTGTCCAGTAGGCTGTTGCTTTATATTTATTATATTACTGAATCATTTCCTGTGTACCTTTATAGCTCAACTATGATCCTGTCCTGTTCATGCCAAACACCACCTTTACGTGGCCAATTCTACTCCTGCCCATCCCAGGTAAAGACTCGGTCATTGCAGGCGGAGGAACCTGTTTCTCCTGGATCACTGTGAGGACAGAACAGAGACTGAGCAGCAGCCTCACAAGGGGATATCAGTGAGTATTTTGCTACATTTTGATACATTTTCTGTCTCATTTGCTACATTTAGCCACAGAGGTGGGTCTGCAGATCATATGATACATTAATTAATAGCCACACCCCCTATGACATCATTAACATACAAAGATATGCATTGTCCTCTCTGTGCTATGCAATCTACATTACTTTACTCTTCACATCGTTTGATTACCATTTCAAGCTGATATTTGCTTGTCCCTGAGCGCTGTTATACAACAGGACCACTCAAAGCATTGTGAAAACCTGTATTTTAAAGAGGTTATCCACTTTAATCTGTGCTCCCCGTCTTTAGTCCCTGTCTTCATGTGTGGTCATTTATTTTCCGTCACTCCTCCGGGACCCTTAATGTACCCTGATAAGAGCCGTTATACGGAAACGTTTAATAGCTTGGAGAAAATTCAGCACTGAGAGAGAGACCTCAAGTTTCTAGATGGAAGTTGGGTGGTTGGGAGGGACCCAGGGGCCTCGGGCATCCAGGTGGCCCTTGCAGTGCTCAGCGGCATTATTGATCGGTGCGGGGGCAACCCAACCCGATCAATGCTGCTGAGCACTGTCACTATAGTCCCTCCGAGACGTTCAGTAATCTCCTTACTAAGGAGATCTCGTGAATCTTATTCCCACGAGATCTCCTCAGTAAGGAGCTTACAATGCGCCGCGGAGGGACTACAGTGACAGAACAACAGACAGAAGTAAGTGCTTGGGGTGGGGGTGGGGGGAGGCGGGCGTTTCACGGGGGGAGCGGCTCACGGTGGGGGGCCCTGGGGGGGGGGGGGTCCTCACAAGGGAATGAAGGCCCCTTTAGCCCAGGGGCCTCCATTTCCTTAATCCGGCCCTGGGTGTATATGCCAAATTGGACAACTAGGTGGGAGATGATGAGAGAATGGATGATAGTTTTGGTAGCATCTTGGGTAAGAAACGGGCGTATTCTGGCAGTAGTAGAGGTGACAGAACTGGGAGAGAGTCTGGATGTGAGGAATAAAGGAGAGGGAGGAATCAGTGACACCAAGGCAGCCAGCTTGGGAGACTGAGGAAATTGTGGTATTATTAACCGTGAGGGGGATTTGAGAGGAGCTGGTAATTCTGGTAGCAAAGAAGATGATATGTTCTGTTTTAGACGTGTTGAACTTTAAGTAGAATTGGTTCATATCTGTGGAGATAGTAGATACAAATTTGTCTACATGAGATAATACAGAAGGGGAGAGGTAAGGGGACGTTGAGAGGTAGATTTGGATATTGTCAGTGCAGAGTTGGTACTGAAGAGAAGAGGTGTACAATGAAAAAAGTAAAAGCGCGAGAACAGAGCCTTGTGGGATCCCAACAGATAGTGGGAGTGGAGGGGAGGATGTGCCAGAGGTAGAAGCACTAACGGAGCAGATCGATAGGTAGGAAATGAACCAGGAAAGAACTAAGTCATGAAGGTCAATGGAGTGAAGGGTGTGTAGGAGGAGAGGGTGATCAACAGTGTCAAAAACAGCAGAGAGGTCCAGGAGAATGAGTATGGAGAAATGACCCTTAGAGCTAGATTTATTAAGCTGCGGGTTTGAAAAAGTGGGGATGTTGCCTATAGCAACCAATCAGATTCTAGCTGTCATTTTGTAGAAAGCCCTAAATAAATAAATGAAAGCTAGAATCTGATTGGTTGCTATAGTCAACATCCCCACTTTTCCAAACCCGCAGCTTAGTAAATCTAGCCCTTAGACTTTGCAGTAGATCATTGATCACTTTCATGAGGACAGTCTTGGTGAAATATTGGGGGAGGTAGACCATGTACCTTTATCCCTATGAGCCCGGTTACCTCTCCTCCTACTTCAACTTCAGTGGACAGACAACGATGTTTGACTGACGTATCAGCTTCCTTGAGAGCTGGCTGTGTCCACCTATTAGTAGTACAGATCTTCATGCTATTGTAAGGAGTCAATAGGCAGTTAAAGAGGAAATCAGTCTAATAGGAAGTCCCTCTTTTGCATTTTAGCTTTCATTATACATATGTTCATATTATTGTCGACAGTAATTTTGCTTTTCTCTAAAACATGGCAGAACTTTCATGTCTGAGAAAACAATTGTTATGTGTACGTCTTATGAGTCATACTGAGTTCCTATTCTGAAGACTTCCTGTTATCTCCTGCGTTATATAAATATAGTATGTTAGCCCTTGGAATGCCAGAGTGTGACTTGTTGATACATTTGATTAACAAGCTGTGTGTGCTTGCATTTACATTTGTGTAACAGTCTGGAGGTGTGAAGAGTTAACCCTGTGTGTGCTGGTGTGGGTCTTGCTAGTCTGGGATTAGCTAGAAGCCTGTGTGCCAGTGTGGGACAGTATATTGGGGTCCTATTGCCCGTATTCAATTGGCTGCTATCAAAATTGATCCTAGTGTCTCTCTCTCTCTGTCTGTGTATGTTAGGGAATTTAGACTGTAGACTCTGTGTGTGTGTGTTAGGGAATTTAGACTGTAAGCTCCGATGGGGCAGGGACTGATGTGAGTGAGTTCTCTGTACAGCGCTGCGGAATTGGTGGCGCTATATAAATAACTGATAATAATAATAATAATAATAATAATAATAATAATAATAATAATATAGTGTAGCATCATGGAAATATTACACAGCCCAAAAATTATGTTTTGTTTATTTAGCTGCTAAGGATATTTGAGTGTAAGGTATTTTGTGGTTGCTGAATTAAAAAAGGAAAGTATTTTTTTTTTATTGGCTCTTGTTCTTGAGATAATGGATACCCTCAATTAATAGGGGGCTTAGCCATGAACGCAGCGTGCATATGGAAATCTACCAGAGCATTCTAGAAGGCGAGACACACAAATATTCTAGGGGCCTGAGTCATTAAGGAGAGCAAGGCAGAAAAAGGAGTAAATTTGCTCCTATACAAACCATGTTAAACCATGTAAACTAATTTGCAAGTGGTACAAATTAGTTTATTATTTTGCATGTAAAAGAAAATACTGGCTGCCTTTTCATCTAGCTCACGCATTCTTAATAGCTTTATTTTTACATTAAAATTTAAAGTCGATCTAGGACATAAATCAGTACCACATTTTAAATTTACCTCCCCCTCCAATGCAACATGGTTTTGCGCAGGTGCAAAGTTACTCTTTTTTTTTGCTTTGCTCTCCTTAATGACTCAGGCCCTAGGTGTTCACATTGCGGTCATTCTAGAATATTCCCCCTCCATATATAAGTATTTTGGCATGGTGCTTGCAGACCAAGACAAGCCTTGGGCTCCCCGTAAGGTTTGCAAAACCTATGTAGAATGCTTACAACAGTGGAAAAATTCGAGATAGGAAAAATGTAATCTTCGGTGTGCCAATGTTGTGGCGAGAGCCAAACAAACACCATGACGATGGTTATTTTATTGTGGTTAATGTAAAAGGTTTTATTTGATACATATAACTCATTCTCCCACCGCTTATATCAAGCTGGGACTAATGAAACAATTTGTTAAGGCTTTGGACAAAGATGGCGATTGTTTCAAATACGTTTGTAGATTGTTCCTGGATGGAAAAACTACCATAAATATACTCGAGTATAAGCCGACTTTTTCAGCACATTTTTTATGCTGAAAAAGCCCCCCTCGGCTTATACTCGAGTGAGTCCCTGTTCTCAGCCCTTAACTTCCACAGTGGAACACATGTGCATTCTACTGACAGGTAGTTCGGCATTTGGAACGCAAACTTGCGTTCCAAATCCCGAACTTTCTGTTAGTGGAACGCACATGCGTTCCACTGTGGAAGTTAAGGGCTGAAGAAAATCCCTCCCTCCCTCTCTACCAGGCACAGAGGAGAGTAAACACAGGGGGACACATCCAGAGCTCCTCGTCAATGAGAAAGAGATGCAAGATGTGTGTACTGTCCTAAAGACAGCCTAGTAGGAGACGGGCGCAGTACCTGGGGTGAGCAGTTTATCTAGTAATCATTAATGACAAACATATCCTCTCCAATATTTTCCAAATTGTGGCATCTGCAATCCCATGTGAACGCTATCTACACTATATATACACTATATATACACGCTATATACACCTTACTAATATGTTTACTGATTTTTTGGTACATTTGGAGACATTTTGGGAGCCTGAGTTTAGTAAAAAGAAGCAAGTCAGTTCCCACCCTAGGCTTATACTCGAGTCACTAAGTTTTCCCATTTTTTGTGGTAAAATTAGGTGCCTCGGCTTATATTCGGGTCGGCTTATACTCGAGTATATACGGTAAATGCTGAACTCTTTGATGGCCCTCAAATCCGTAAACTTATCAAGGATTCTGATTTTACAAAATTTATGAATGATGTTGAAGCTTCTGCCCGGTGCAGTTATGTCTCCGTTGTCGAGAACTTCTTGGGTAACCACAAAGCTGACAATTATGAAGAACTGGTGCAAAACATACTACAAACCTTAAAGATGTGGGTTCTAATATGAACATAAAGGTACTTTCTCCATAGCCAGTTACACAGATTTCTGATTAATCTTGGAGATTTCAGTGAGGAACAAGGGGAGAGGTTTCATCAAGATATAGAGGTGATGGAGGGAAGGTATCAAGACACATGAGACAGACACACGGTGGCAAAGTATTGCTGGAAACTCCAACGTGATTGTCCTGATGACCCTCATACAAGAAAATAATACAAATAGTGTTTTACTATGTATTAGTTGCAATTATTCGAATCAGCCTACTGAGCTTATGCTGAATAAAATGCCATTATGTATTTCATGTGGTTACTTTTGTATGATTTGAGACAATTTCAATGCGTTTTGTAAGTATACAGCATATATATATATATATATATATATATATATCTATAATATAAATGTCTAGTGGCGTGTGTTAGTCTGTCTGTGTGTGTAAAATATAAAACCAAGCTGCAGCGCCACCTGCTGGGCAGAGTTATACACTGATATACTGCAATCTATATTACTACGTTCACTGTTTCTGCAGTCCAAAAAAATAGGAACTGCGATCTATATTACTACGTTTACTGTTTCTGCAATCCCAAAGTGTGTGTGGTTTAGGGGTACGCTCTCTTGTGCTGCATATAAAGGAGTACAAAAATTTGGAGGATAAAGTAGGGAAAGATCAAGACCAATTTCCTCCTAATGCTGAAGCTGCTGCCACTAGTCATGACATAGACGATGAAATGCCATCAACGTCGCCTGCCAAGGCCGATGCCCAATCTCCTAGTAGAGGGCATGTAAAATCCAAAAACCCAAAGTTCACTAAAATTACCAAAAAAAGGAAATTAAAATCATCTGAGGAGAAATGTAAACTTGCCAATATGCCATTTACGACACGGAGTGGCAAGGAACGGCTTAGGCCCTTAGCCCATGTTCAGGACTAGTGGTTCAGCTTCACCCAAGGATCTAAGCCCTCCTCCTCCCCCCCTCTCAAAAAAAATTAATATAGTTAAGCTGTCATCAACAAAACAGCAAAGAACTCTGCCTTCTAAACAGATGGCATCACAAATCCCCAAGGCGAGTCCAAGGGTGTTGGTGGTTGCGAAGCCTGACCTTCCCATCACTGTACGGGAAGAGGTGGCTCCTTCCACCATTTGCAGCACGCCCTCTGCATATGCTGGAAGGATCACCCACAGTCCAGTTACAGATTTGGCTAATGAAGGTGTGAATGTTGTACACCGGGAGGAGGATATTGATGTAGCTGGCGCTGAGGAGGAACTTGACGAGGAGGATACTGATGTGGTTATCTTAAAGGAGGCACCAGGGGGGAGAAACAGTTGTTGTCTATGGGATGAAAAAGCCCATCGTCATGCCTGGTCAGAAGACCAAAAAATCCACCTCTTCAGTCTGAAATTATTTTTATCCCAATCCGGACAACAAATGTATGGCCATATGTAGCTTATGTAAAGCTCAAATAAGCAGGGGTAAGGATCTTGGCCACCTAGGGACATCCTCCCTTATACGCAGGGCCGGATTAAGGGAATGGAGGCCCCTGGGCTAAGGGGCCCTCCATTCCCCGCGAGGCCCCCAATGTGAGCCGTCCGCCGCCCCCCCACCCCCCGCGAGGACCCCCCCCCGCGGAGGACCCCCCCCAAGCACTTACCTGTCAGTGCAGTCCTCCGTCCCAGCGCGCTGTAGTCTGCTTACTGAGGAGATCTCGCGAGAGTTCATGAACTCTCGCGAGATATCCTCAGTAAGCAGACTACAGCGCGCCGGGACGGAGGACTGCACTGACAGTACCGATCAATAATGCTGCTGAGGAGTTTGAAGGGCCCCCTGGATGCCCGAGGCCCCTGGGCTATAGCCCAGTTAGACCTCGGGTTAATCCGGCCCTGCTTATACGTCACCTGAAGAACCTTCATAATTCAGTGTTTAGTTCAGGACCTGTGGCTAGGACCGTCAGCGGTCCAGGGACACCTAAATCCCTCGGTCCTGTTGTATCCACACCAGCAACACCCTCCTCGTCAATTTCCTCCACGATCTCGATCAGAGATAGTCCTGCAGTTCAGAAATATTAGTACCAGAGATTAAACTACGTTCACTGTTCCTGCAGTCCAGAAATATTAGTACCAGAGATTAAACTACGTTCACTGTTCCTGCAGTCCAGAAATATTAGTACCAGAGATTAAACTACGTTCACTGTTCCTGCAGTCCAGAAATATTAGTACCAGAGATTAAACTACATTCACTGTTCCTGATTGGTTTGTTAAAGTGCGAATGTCCTATTTCAACAACATCAGGGTGGGTGGGAGGGCCCAAGGACAATTCCATCTTGCACCTCTAGCAAACTCTTGCAAACTGCCATCCTGTCTGCCACTGCAGTGCCACTCCTAGATGGGCCACGCGTTTGTGCCGCCCACTTGTGTCTCTTAGCTTAGACATCCAGCTACCCCGGTGCAACCTTTTGGACTAAAAACATTGTGAGGTGTGAGGTGTTCAGAATAGACTGGAAATTAGTGGAAATGAATGTTATTGAGGTTAATAATAGTGTAGGAGTGAAAAAAAAAAACCAAAATATGGATTTTAGCACTTTTTATGCTTTTTTAAAAGCCCA
The DNA here is from genome assembly GCF_038048845.1 of Mixophyes fleayi. Taxonomy (NCBI): domain Eukaryota; kingdom Metazoa; phylum Chordata; class Amphibia; order Anura; family Limnodynastidae; genus Mixophyes; species Mixophyes fleayi. Next base: position 7,086,551 of record NC_134412.1, read on the forward strand.
AAACCCAAAATCAGAACCAAAACCTTTCGTGGGGTGTTTTGGCAAAACAAATCAGAACCCAAAACCTCAAGCTAATCAGAACCCAAAACGCAAAACCCAAAGCACCAAAAGTGGCCGGTGCACACCCTTACTCTTATTAGGGTAAAGTGGATTTAAATGACTAACTGTGTTGTTGGCTTTATAGTGCCACCTGCTGTTTATTCAGGAATACTTAACATAATGTTTTGCACGTTTATCACGTCCCTTTCTCAGTCACATTCCAAGCTCATAACACACTTGGAAAATGTGTCTGAGGCTCTCCCTGCTCTATTCTTAGACTTCATCATTAATATAATCATGTATTATACAAATTTCCTGTACAAGTGGGCATTGTACTCAGTTTTCCTAGGTTGTTTTTGCATGAAATAAAAGTAGTGCATCAACTTGAGAAATGTCCTTTCTGACATTTTACTGCAGTGATACAGACGTGTGTCTAGCATACAGGAAACACTGACATCACCTGTACAAATGTCTATGGATCAGACAATGGATGGAATCTCCATGAGTAAATGAATTGTGCAGTACCAGCTCTGGCCAGCAGGCAGATCTCCTACTGCCATATTAATGGAGACTGTACACTGTCACTTGTAGGCTATATACGACTGCTCTGTCATGTCATAAGCTGCATTAAATATGTGTCTGCCTTGTTTGTTCTTTAATTAAAGATATTTTTTTATTTCAGATCGCTGGAGTAAAATGTGCCCTAAAGAACAATAACATTGTATACAATGAATACATCAGCATTTACTGAGGAAACAGAATGGGAAAATGAGAAATGCTTTGGGTCTCCGCCACTGCTTCTAATAATTATGATCATTTTGCCCCTTTTGGCAGTAATTGTGACAGCTGTGTGTATAGGCTGCTGCATTTGGAAGAAGAAGTAAGAATGAACACCTTTATTTGGAAGTATGGTTTACATTTAATAATAGTCAAATGTCATTTTTGATAAGCCTAGCAAAAGTAAGGCTAATTCCTATTGAGACAGAGACCTGGGTCACATAGGCAAACCGAGGGGGGGGGGGTTTCCTAGTGTCTGAAAACCCCCCTGCAAGCCTGGGGCACTGCATAATTGAGGTGGCTGGACCCTGCCCCCGCTTCACATTGCTCTGGTGGAAAAGGGAGAGCTGTGTGCACCTAACAGTAGTGCACGCAGCATTGCCCATGTATATTATAGGGATAGGAAGAGTTGGAGAGCAGCCAAGCACTGTCTAAATGTATAGCCACGCCCCCATGCATGCTGGTCACGCCCACTGGCGGCGTGGTGTGGAAACCCCCCTCTACAAATCCTGCGTTTGCCCCTGGGTCAGATATATTGCAGGATTCATGTTAAAGTATACCGCCCAACATTTAAACATGCTAAATCAGGAAAAAATAAGCCCCTCCCCTGACGCATCCCTCAATCTTCCATCACGTGGTGAAACTCTCCCCCAATTCTATGAAAGCTCCTCTCATTTCTAGATCCATAAATGGGGGCAGTTGGGAGGTAAGTGTTAAGGGGACTTAATACTGAAAAAATGTGTTATAAATCTATTATAGAGCTCTTCTGTATTACTAGATATACTGTACCAGCCTGATTTACTCACTCTTGTTTACAAAATATGCAGCAAATTAATGAAACGCGTGGTCCTAATGCAGTTGTCGGCTGGACTTTGAAGTCACTTTTCACCCTTTCCATTGTCGGCATAGTCATAGAGATCTGTAAACTCACAGATGGAGGTGCAGACTGATTTTATGGGGAGCTTTCGAAGACCAGAAAGCGGAGGCGCATCTTAAAATGCGGACAAATGCGCTCACTTGCGCAAATAAAGAAGCAATGTGAAGTAGAGCTCATTGAGTACTAAGTTTTGAACAGTCTGTCTCATGGGTTACAGACTGGGTGGGTCGGTTATACAAGAAACATGACTTAAAAGTTTGATTGTTTGTACTGAGTGGTTTGAACAGGTCTTCATTTCTAGGCGTGCTATAAATCATTCTCCTTTTCTGTTGCTGCCATTGATGGTCTTTGAGCTAGAGAGGTGCTCAAAAACTAATTTAAGCTACAGCATTGACATAGTCCTAGAGAAGTACAATCCCAACACGTAGGCCATGACTCTCTCTATCCGCAGCGCTACTAGCAGAAATGTTTTTTTCCTTACAGGAAGAAAGCAAAACTCGCACAACTGTCCAACGACAAGTGAGTATAACCCCAGAAATGTCTAATAAATGTATTCATAGAGTATACACAAAATATAGCATGAACAAACTCACAGTATTAATAAACTTTATGTTAAACATATCTATGCTTCAGATGCATGCTACAATGTAAAAATATAATGCAACATAGACCTAAGACATAATAATATTTATAAACCTGCAATTATAAAACATCCTTTGTTCTCCTTGTCCCTTCTTTCCCTTTACCAAATCTCCTTCTGACTTCCGAACTAACCTATGTGACGGTTCCTATGGTACTATAAGTGGAGATTTTGTAATATTTTAGGCTCCATTGCAAGAGACATAAGATTTTTTCCGTATTTTACAACCATATTTCTTTGATTGATGTTATCCTAGGGCCCAATAGAAGAGAGGCCCCAGCGATGTGTGTCTAGAGCCCCCGACTCTGCTGTAATTGTCCTCATTCACTGAGTTAATAGAGCCTCCAAATCATTGGGGGAACCAGGTGACAGCTAGTTAAAATATGTTCCCTTTTTTTCTCAGTGTTCCTTGGCGAGCCATATATGCGAAGAAGTCACAGAGCCCATCCAAAGAGCATGGCTCCATAGATGAGAAATTTCTGATCATGAATAATGAAGAAGAGGTCTAAGCCCCAAATTAATGGAAAAATCTGGAAGGACTAAATATATTCTTGTTGGCTTGTTCACCACTGTGTTGCACTTGGGCAGTTGGTACTAAGAGAACGTAGCAGGCACTGACTATAGAGCAGATACCTGAATCATTAATTACACATGTTAAAGTACTGAGCCCCCCGAAAGTCCGTACATCACATCGGCATTGAGTATGATCACTTCTAAATAAAAAATGTAATTGAAAAATGCTGATGTTGTTTTCATAGTTCTATGCCGTATTGTAATTTAAGAAATGTTAAAAAAAAGCGTCTCTTTGCCCCCATGGAGAACGTTTTTACCGCTAAATTCATGGCTTAAGTCATCAACGTATTGGTGACATGGCAACGACAAAAGTTTAGCCCTTCAGATGGGGATAGCAGGCCAGTTACCGACACTGGGACTCATTTCATCCATTTTGTGCTCCGAACCTACGAGCAAAGACTCAAAAATGAATATGTGTGTATTTTGCTGGACACATATCTCACAATGAATCCAACTTAAAAACAGTAGCACCTGCATCAGGTTTACGGTAAACGTACAAATGTGTCTGATTATACCTAGCGATAGGGCAGAGATGTGACGGGACAGAGTTAGTAGTAAATGGTAAAGTTTCATTACCATATTTGTTCATATCTGTTGGCGCCCGCCCTTGCCACCACCACCCGGGGCATCTACTCCGCCCGCCCCGCCCATGCTGCGCCCCTGCTTAAGAAGTTACTCTAGCGTAAGTCATATTCTGCACAAAGTTACCCCATTTTAATGTGTTTTAACGGGGTGAACTTGTCTTGGTTGAGTTTATAGAATGACAGATTAACCCCTTTGTCGCTGAAGCATTCATTACCCCTATGCTAAGCACTTTGAGCTCATCACATATTAATGCCTGCATATCTAATATATATAAGCCTAGTGGCGTGTGTTAGTCTGTGTGTGTGTGAAAAAAAAAAAAACAAGCTGCAGCGCCACCTGCTGGGCGGAGTTATACACTGACCTACTAAATTCTTAGCGTGTGTGGAAAAAAACTCAGAAAGGGCTGAAATTTGGTATACTAAGATATTTTTAATTTGTTAATTAAATTTGTTAATTGTTAAAAGTGTTTATAAAGATTTTAAAAAAATATATATATTTCTTGAAGGAGAAGTGACAGTTGGGAGTGGTTGGTGGTTACCGGGGGTGACAGTTGGGAGTGGTTGGTGGTTGCCGGGGGTGACAGTTGGGAGTGGTTGGTGGTTGCCGGGGGTGATAGTGGGGAGTGGTTGGTAGTTGCCAGGGGTGACAGAGCGAGAGGAGTGTGATACTCAGGACCACTGAGAGAGATCCCTGTGTCTGGATAGACATCTGGATAGATGTGGCGATAAAGATGAAGGATGAGGTGATGGAGAAAAATGATGAGGTGGTGACATGTGGACAAAACCACGTTAAAAAAGGGCGCTTGCGTCGGGAAGTAACGCTCTTCCCCTGAGGAGGCCTGGGCTATGGCCCAAATGCATGACAAGAACCTTTTTAACACCTTAAGTAGCTTGATTTGACTAGAATGCATGAGTATCATGCACGGGTTAACTTGTCATAAATAATGATAAATAGATAAACAGGGGTACCATTATATAAAAGAGGAGACTTCCCTCTTGAAAACCAGGGTACCCCAGCCTTCTATGTGTCAGGGACAAGGAGATAGAGGCTCAAAAATATCCTCCCCCTATCCCTGGCATTTCCCATAGACTTTAATGGACTGCGGGCGAGGAGAGAGTCCTTTCCTCCGGCTACATCAGAAAAAAACAAAAGATCCTGGTGAAACGTGATCTGTGGTCTTTCTAAACCCTTAAATGCAGAGGACAAGTAGGACTCGTCCTTAGCACTCAAAGGGTTAAGTAAAAAGTTTAAAAAAAAAAAAAATTGCCAAATAAATACTCTGTAATGTGGTGTTCACTGTGTTATTAAAATATATTTGTCTGTTTGTAGGGAAAAAAAAAGAAGCAAAACCAAAAATCAATATATGGTACACTCAATATATTTTTGTTTTCTTTTGGGGAATGTTTTTTTATTGCACAAAAATAATTTGAAAACTTTTTTTTGAGTGTAATTCATTTTAAAGTTACTTTGCACTATTTTGCATTATTATTAATAAACACCCCTCCACAGTTTTTATATATCTCTCTGTAGGGCATCTCAAAGCTGCGTGATAGAATGTTTCATATGTGGCAGAGATTTTATATTACCAATAATTAAGAAAATTCATGATGCTAAACATCTGTACCCTTTATTTTCACTCATTTTTTCTGCATCTTGCAGCGATAGGATAATATTGGCTGGCGCGTTTGTTCAATAGTCTGAATTTATCATAGTAACCCCCTTCCCCATGTTAACATCTGCTTGAGCTGTGTTGAAATAGTTTGTTCATCAATCTGAGCGACCTTTACTTTCTTTATGAATTAACTGTGACTCAGTAGTAAATGCTAAAAAAAAGGTGTTCTCCCTTAAATCATGGTTATACTCTAGAAAACCAAGTCAGATGCTTGGTTGCATAGGGAGAGGAATCAGTAGCAGAAAGAAGTAATAATACCACTGTATAGGTCATTGGTACGGCCTCATCTAGAATACTGTGTTCAGTTCTGGAGGCCATATCTTCAGAAGGGTATAAATACATTAAAGACTGTACAAAGAAGGGCAACTAAAATGGTGCATGGCCTACAGCACAAAACTTACCCGGAGAGACTAAAAGATCTTAATATGTATAGTTTGTAGCAGAGAAAGGAAAGTGGGGACATGATAGAAACTTTCAAATATATCAAGGGTTATAACAAGGTGCAGGAGGGAAACATTCTACAAAGGAAGAGAAGTATTAGAACACGAGGACATGCACTGACACTGGGGGGAAATAGGTTCAGAGACAGAAAGGGTAGTGGATAAGTGGAATAGCCTCCCATCAGAGGTGGTAGAGGCTAATACAGTAGAACAATTTAAACATACTTTGGATAGACATAAGGATATTCTTACAAAGAACTAAGGATCAAATAGGTTTTGAGGTTTCCAGAGGTTAGACTGGGCAGACTAGATGCACCAAAGTTTATGTTTCTATAACTCACTGCTGGTAAATGGTACGAAACAGATTTATATCCAGAAAATACGTGACCTTAAAATGTGTAGCTGACAACTGTCCAGCAACAGCCCCAGGTTTTAAAGGAAAACGTTATTCTTGAAAATGGACCTATGATTTATTATTTGCCAACTTATTCTGAAATGTCAAATTATTTTGCACGCCTCATAAGGTTAAATAAGATGGAAAAAAATGTGCATTAGCTCTGAAAGTAGGACATGATGGGAATTGTAGTATTACATAACGACCAACATTTGTACAGAGGTATTCAGGACAAATGTAGCACGCCGTATACCAGAAAAGGTGTGATAACGACATGCTATGGGGAATGCAAAGTATCCAAGGGGCTGACAGAACATCAACTTATCAGTATTCTTTTAAATTATTTTCAAATATTTGTCAACTATTTAAAAAATATTAAGATGCATTTATATTATTATACTAAGAGTGAGGTGCAGTCCATATTCTGAACTAGACTCAGTCCTGTTTTGTGTATTGAGCCAATTACAGATAAACTGAAACTTTTTTAAAATAACCTACATTGTTTACTTTGGTATTACATAGAGCCTTGTGCGCACTAATTAATGATTTATAATTCAGGACAACCATGGCAACCACAGTCAAATGACACATGATGTAGTGAGCAGAGAGGCTTTGGAAAGCCCCTATGAGCTCTGTCCGCACTGTGACATCTTCCTTCTCCGCCCTCTGCCATCACATGACCTGCTGAGAGCAGTGAACCTGTGCCTGTGTCGCAGACTGACTGTGTCTGTGCTTGGCAACAATTTTTACTTTTATTTGCTAAGCGGAGATATTTTGAAAAGGAGATAATGATTTTTAGGAGGATAGGTAAAAAATGATTATCAGAAGCATGCTTAAAAGGTGCTAAATTTGTTATTTTAAGAAACGATCTCTTTGGGAATGCTGTTTTAATCTCTTGACCACTGAGGCTTTTCTCACTCAAGTGCTGAACTTATTTTGCCCATTTTTGGACTGGTCACATTTCAACATTTCCCATACAAATTATAGCCCTTTCTTAATAAGACTAGACTATCCACTTTAAAATGAGGGGTGCCCTTAGTTTCATGAAGCCAGAGTAAGGGAGATTTGGACATTACAACACCCCTTCCTGAGCTACTTAATGTTTTCTGTAGTGTAGGCTGTTATTGCCTGGTGATCATGTGCAGGGGCGGGCTGGGCCGGGGGGCAGGGGGGTATAGGCCCCCCCCGGGCCGCTCAGAATTTCCGCTTTTAGGGGAATATGACTTAATCCTATTGGTTGCCATCTTGAATCCTGCTTAGGTCCGTTTAAAGATGAAAAGTTACTGCAGACAGAGGTTTATGTCCTGAAGCCGTTTATTCTTTTCTGATTTCCAATGTGTGGTCGTTGTTGGTGGTCGTAATTCCAGCCACTTGTCTTTAACACTGGGCACACGCCTGACTGTGTCTATTGCAAGGATCTGTCATTTATATTATTATATCGAACCTTAGATTATCAAAGGCCTCCTATTGAGAGGGAAGAAAGTAAATTTGTTAGGGCCTGCGACCACCAGGATGAGCTTTTACAACAGAAGTGTAGAGATCTTCACCTTTAGCAGCCGCCTTTCCCGTAGAGCTTTATGTGCTCACAGGTACTCAGATGCCCCCAGGACTTAGGCTCAGAGTAGTAAAAGCTCATCCAAGATGGCCGCAGCACAGATAAAGCTGGGGGCGCTAGCCCAAACTGGAGCGGGTGGTCAGAGGCAGGCAGAGGTCAGAGGTCCGTAGCAAAACAGCCAAGTACAGAATACAAGCCAAAAGGTCAGGTCCACAGGCAAACAGGCAAGGTCCAAGGTACAGGCAAGGGTCATAACAGCAGATCAGGCAAATAGATATCCAAGAGCAGGTCAGCACAGCACAGGACTGGAACGCTATAACCGGCAGGGAGGATAAGCCCTTCCTGCCTTAAATACTGAAAGTAACCAATAAGAGCCTAGCCCTAAACTAACCCCAGTCACTACCTAACTAATTAATATAGTACTTAATTAGCCCACAGGCTTGCTCATAGTCAGCGCGCGCACCCGTTGTAAGCGTTGCCGGGATGCGGCGCTGTATTAGAAAGCGTCTCGACCATTGCCATGGAGACGGTCGGGGCAAAGGGGAAGCGGAAAAGACATCCCGGCTGTTGTCATGACAGCCAGGACGCTGGAGGAGGAAGCGAGCCGCGGATCACCGTGGCTCGTGACAAAAATTATCAACATTTCTAATATTTTACAGTATATGCGACTAAAGGCTTCATTTATTAGTTTCACCGGATATATCACTGTCATGTTATTGTTAGCACTTATCATTGGTACTTTCCCTCTGTTATGGCAGTGTTGCCAGAGATACCGTTACTAGTTTACTGCATGTGTAATCATTTACAGTTCTTCCTGTTTCACAACTAGCCATGGGACACAATATTTTGCAAACTCATTTGTCTAAAATCTGAACACAAGATGTTTCAAATCCTTTAGCAAGGAAAATATTTTCACACTCTTTACCGCAGAACGGGAAATGCAAAGGATATTATTTATTTGTGACCTTGTAGCATAAGGTTATTTTGTAACCATGTAACCCCTTTCCACAGGTGTCAGTAGTGGGAGTCTCCTCATTTCACAACAGGGGTATCTACCTTCCTCTCAGGGTGTTTGGGCTCGTCACATCCCTGGGGTCTGAGGACTGGTATATGTAACGGGTCTTGCACATGTGATATTGCAAACCAAGTTGACATAGGACATCATCAGAGCATCATCCTTAAATCATGAAGTTCACATCACACTTGGCATAATTATGGACATCAGACCATCTCTCGATAAAATCGACTCTTTTATTGAACACTTCTGGAACAAGAGCTGACACTCCACGTCTTGGGGGTGATCACTTGCACTATTGTCCTCTGCACTGTCCGTTCCTCAGTGTCTGGTTACTTACACACCACTCCAACGTCTCTTGTCCCCTCTTTGGACAAGGAAAATATGCACATGTTCATGTCATTACATTACATGGGTCAATTTTAGTTTGGGGCTTGGTGCCCCAACATGCCTGTAAATGCAGTTCGTTTCTCTGCCTCTCCGCATGGCTCTTACTAATCTCACACTATGGGCCTTACCTAGCTTATCTCCCGCCTGCGGACATCTCACTCAGCATATGGCTGTCCATAGTCTTCTCTGCAAATTTTTGGTTGGCTGCCAGACAAGACTATCTCGATGGGGTTGAACTTGTTTTGTACACCGCTCTAACTGGCTCTCCTGAACTTGGTTAAGGGTAGATGGCTAAACTGCTGGGTGGAAACTTTCTTTCCATTAGCTAGGATAAATAGTCTCTTGGCACATCGTAGGGTGGTCACAAGCCTCTTTACCCACTCGATACTCAAGATAACTTCTCTCACACTTACACATCGGCAACGGACAGAGCCCTTGAGGACTAGATAGAGTGAGTACTTTTTGGGTGATGGTCTCATATGCCACCATATCTGGGAGCAGATACTAAACTATATTGGCAAGTGGATATTTTGGTTTTATACTGGCATGTGAGTCCATATGGAGGTATTCTGGCTATATAGGGGATACTGGTTAGATGGATGCAGGTGAGTCAATATTAATGTATATGTGCTATTCGTATGTAAGGTAATATTGAGGATATTGTCTATGTGGTGGAGTCTGAGGCTACATGGAGATATACTGGCTATATGGTTGCAAACAAGGTTATATGGATGTATACTCTATTGTGGCTGTCTGTCAGGTAATATGGAAGCTATATGCAGGTATGTATTACTATGTGCTGGCATAGTGCAAGATATTTAAAGTGATAGATGTGGCTTATATACTTGTTATTTCTTCTGTGTATACTTTATATCTTAGCACCGATGCTAACAATACACCTCTATGCTGCAATAGGATTGTGTTTTTTTAATGTGAGACATTCCCGAACCACACCACCCAAGCGTCTCAATTTGGGCATGTGGTCTTCAGTAAAAGTGAACTTGTGTGGGGGAAAAGGGGTCCCGAGCAGCCGATTGTGTGGTGCTGCTGCACGGATCGGGGGGCATGACAAAATTATGCCACAATTTTGCCTTCTGCAATTTTGGCAAGTATGTGTTTTGTTATTTGTCCAATTCATGTCCCGGTTCTTCCATAACATGCCTATATTTAATTATGCCACACCCTCAAACGACTTGTCCCTACATCATAAATTGAGGCTGTCCAATATCAGTTTATTGGGGTACTAATTAGTCCTCTTTTCATCCTGTGAAGCGTACCACAAAACATATCTTGTAATGACTGCATGTTGATGTGAGCCATTAAAAGATAATGTAAATTTTTTTTTCAAATGAATAATTTAAAGGATAGTTCCACTTTTTGGTGAACATTTTCACAAAGTAACTCTCCTCTGGGAACCTCATCCTCATTGTTTTAGAGACCCCTGATAACATCAGGGACCAGTTTGGATTAGGCTTCTCTCTGTCGCCATGTTGCTACACTGAGACTTGACGTCTTAACGCTACTAATTATTATTATGCTGGGACCATTGTGTCTAAGGTCCCACCTGCACAATGGGAAGGGGGGTCGGGATGCGGGGCTATAATAGCGATCTCTCCCTGGCCTACTCCAAATCCAAAAACCGTGGGATCTGCAAGCACCTAATAATGCACCACAATCAGGACATTGTAATCAAAATATAAGAGTACAACATATTTCCAAAATCACAATTATTATAAACTCTCCTCATAAAAATATAAAGTTCAAATCTCCCACAGATTATTGTGGTTGCCTTGTCTCTTTATAGTGTAAAAAGGAATGATATAAGGCAGAGTTAACAAGAGACTACAATGAACTATGGTCATGGGCTCGGTTTAACAAGTAATTGTATTTGGAAAGTCCCATTCATGAATATTTTCCATAAATTTAGGTGTTATGACTTCCGAACAACATATGATACCAGCACGTTGTGCAACTTTTCAAAGTCAGCAAGATTGAAATATTCTCTGAGGGAGGGAGAGGTGTCGGACCTTCCCTTTCACCAAAATATGCCTAGTTAGTTTATACATTCTGCGTGCTGTGTTATGCATGGTCTGCCCTGATGACATTTACAAACACGTGTCAGTACAGTACAGAGAATTCTTTAGCGTGTGAATTGTATGGAGAAAAATATGCTGAATCATATGGGATCATCACAAGTAACACAGCACATTATCTAGTGCAGGAGAACAGAGCTCGTATGGATGGGACCAATGGGAATCGGACTAACAGGATAAAGGATGATCACTAAAAGGACGTAGAACGATCTCTCTTTATTCTATTAGAATTTTAATTAGAGCAAAGGCGCAATTGTCTAAGGCATTGCGCCATTTCCTCGTGAATTGGGGCTCAAGGACATTTGATGATTATTTCGATTTTAAAGTATTTATTTTAGAATACTCTACATTCTCCATATTGTGCCATTAACCTTCAGGAAAGAACTTTTTTATTTTACATTGGGTTTTTTTTACTTGTGAATGTTGTCTTGTAATATCCTTATCAGGGGAGTGTACTTGACGTGCTGATCATTTTTATCTTTTTTTAAATAATATTTTATATGTATTTAACGTCTACGCAAGTGATTCTTAAGATAAACTTTATTGTGCGCGTTCACCCTGTTGATAGCAGGGCCATCTTTTCCATTGGGCACGATGGGCAGCTGCCCGGGGGCCCCACGGGCAACGGGGCCCCATAGGCACGGCTCTTAATGAGAATAAATAATCCTGCAAAAAAAAGCTTCAAGGGTCCATGAGCAAGTACATCTATCTATCTCTATATATCTATATCTAGGGGCCCCGGTGCACTGCTTTGCCCGGGAGCCCATAATATTGTTAAGATGGCCCTGGTTGATAGCACACAAATTCCTAACATTACTTGGTATGTTTTGTGTTCTTATGGCATTACCCATACTTACCTGCTCTCCCTGGACATCTGGGAGACTCAAGAATTTCGGGGAGTTCTCCCAGACTCACAGGAGTGTAGGCCACCCTTCTCAACCCCGCCTCTCCTTGTAAAATGGGGCTGCAAGGACCCCATTTACATCATCATGCAAATGCGTCATTGTGCAGCAGAGGTGGGGCTGTGATTACGTGAATGACATCATCGCGTGCTAGTACTGGACCACTTCAAACATATTCTCCGCTGTCATTTCAAGTAATCAGAAGTTTATGCCTCGTTTGCCAACTCTTACTTGCGCTACTGGAGAAATTGCAAATATCAGTGTGGACAAAGGCGGTTACTACAATTCAGGACTTTTTAATGCAGGATTGATTAACCCTTGGTAGATTATGATAAAATGACACGTGAGGTCTGAGGTGGCCTGAGGGAGGTCATACAAAATCCCCTTTGATGATCGGCATCTTTGCTCCAAATATAATTATTAATTGCTGCCTGCCGGATCTCCGTGTTCCGTACTGTACCTGGACACCAGCTCCGTATGTTACTACTAGGTGACACCGCAGGCTGAGGTCCGGCAGACGCCGAATGCATAATGACATCAGTTAGTGAATTCTTTGACTTTCTGCCACCATTACTGTTATCCTAAACTATAGAAGGCCCGATTCATCTAGGAACGCAATTTGCAATTTTTAAAACCGGACAAAACTTGCGCGCATGTACAGCTGTATGCTAGTACTAGAATATATCTACAAACGTTTACATTGGAATCTGGTGTAACACTGATACCCGGCAGGTATCAGACACAAACAGCTTCTTGATGAATAAACGGTGCTTTTATTGTTAACGTCTTCATCTTCTCATATCTTACATGCCCCTGCTGCAGACAACAGGCTATCCAGACCTCTTCCCCAACTACCTATCAAACCTTGCAAAGTGGCTAACCCTCCCTGCTCCCCGGCAGGTGGATGTGACTGCTTGAAGCCTTGTGGGCTCAAGCAGGTAGCAGTACCCAGCTCCTGAGTTTGCCGGCCACTCCCCATTTCTGCCTGTATGACAGACCAAGACGGTAATAATGTTCTAAAGAACAACGCGGCTGATTGAACCTACCCCACAGCGTGTGGTTCTGTAATAGCAGTGATACAATAGCATCCGCTGGTGACAGTTCATCCTGGAGTCTGAGATTTCTGGAACGAAACACCTCAGAATTCCAGTGTCTTAAACTGCCGCTACCTTGCTCCCATATCTTGATACCTATTTACACATTATAAAGTGTGACCTGGACCTTTAGATAGGCCGACTCAGATGCACATCTTAATGTGGTCTCCGCCGTACAGGTCGTTCGTACCTCTGAAACGAGAGTCGATCCAGAGATCGTAAAACTGAGGTCTCAGAAATCGCCGGTGAGCGAATAGATCATTTAGGGGCACATTTATCATTCATCGGCAAAAATGAGAAATAGTTATCAATCCTTATCGCATGGATAAGGATTGAACTATTTCTCAAATTTATTAAAAACGGTGATAAAAAAAAATCACACTTACCCCCCTCTAAGGGACGCGCTGTCTCCGGATCTCCTACTGGTCATCTTCGTTCCTCTTCATTCTTCAATTGCGCATGTGCAGTTTGAAGATCCCTATGGTTGCAGAGAGCAAGCGGTGAGTGACAGGGAGGGATCATGTGATCCCTCCACACATGCGCTGTCCAGCTCTGCTCTTCGGAGCAGAGCTGACAGGATTGGATTTTTTCAATTTTGATAATGTACACCAGCTTTAGCTGACGTACATTAACATGACAAGTTCCCGAAAAAAAAATGTTTTTCGGGACTTGTTGAATGGTGACTGCTCGCAAAAACGATCAGGAGTGCAAAGCAGCAGTATCTGCTGCGATGCACCTTTAATAAATTTGCGGAGGGCACATCGGGACCTGATTTCCACGGTAAGTGCACGATAGTGCACTACCGTGATTTCTTAAATATACCCCATAGAGACCAGGATGGATGAATTGGTTACCTCACCTAACAATTTAATGACAGTGCACGATACCCTCTAAACAGAAGTCTCATGCCCTCTTGTTTGTCACTAGTCCAGAGACATCGTTGGTGCTCTTGTATCGCATATCGGATCAGTACAGCGATTCCTCTATACAAGCTCAACACCACTAAATCTGAGGCTCTGCCTTTTAATATTTCCAATTGCAACTTCACTAAACTACAAAGCACAGTTCCATACACATGGACAAGAGATTCTCGAATTCAGATTCCAGCTACTCTACCTAAGTTTTGATATGTTGTCCGTCGAAGGACTGTTACGACTCTACATATGTATGTAACTTACACGCGTATGGTATTCATAATCTTCACACAGTCTGCAATGCCCCCTACAGGTGGGGTTCTAAAATTTACCTTCCAAAGAAGTGTAGATTAATAAAAAAAATAAACCCTTTATGTTGATAGGTTACAGAAAGTTAGAAAATCCCTGAAAAGAAGAGACGAGGAAGTAAATTGACTAAGACGTCTGAAAAGGAAAAGTGCTGGTGTTGTCCATATCAACCAATCAGATTCTAGCTATCATTTGCCTAATACATGCTACAACATGATAGCTAGAATCTGATTGGTTGCTATGGGCAACACCTCCACTTTTCATTGTTAGAACTTTTAGTCAACCTCCCCCAACCTCTGTGGTCATCACATCCCAAACCCGGTTCTTCGTCTGTTGTGTCATCTAAGGATTGTGCAATGTGCTTGTTTCATTGCATCAGCTGCAAATTCCAATACTGGCCTGTCTTAGACAAAGACAAAACACACGCCAAGTGTGTTGTAAGCCCTAAAGGAAATAGTTTCAATACCCTAAAACAAGACAGTGAAACTTGTGACATTTTTATCTAAAATCACACAACATAACAATGAGATAAAAATAGCAATTCACTGCTCAGGTCACCGTTGCATGCTATAAGGGCACTCTGTGTTTTTATTTTTATTTGTGTATTTATGTATTATGTTCTTTTTGAAAACAACAAAAATTATAAAGACTCAGATGAAGATTAGCTACAGTCAGCACTGCTATCATTGAGGTAAGACTGTAGGAAGAGGGGAAAGCAGAGCGCCAGACTTGAAGAGAGATTTTGCTCATATAGATTTAGCTAAATCGTGCAAACTTGCTCCTGTATAAATCTGCAAAGTGGGAGGTGCAAATGTATTTGTTTTATTTTTTTTGCATGCAGGAAAATACTGGCAGATATATATTTACACCAAGATTTAAGAGTAAATTTATCAATTGGCAGTTGCTTAAAACACTGATTCTCTGTGGTTTGCCGACTCTGAAAGTAGTGGAACTACATGTGCCAGCACGCCCTGTCAGCCTTCTTAATATCTCCACCAGAGCCTCACTTTCTCAGGCTCAGCACTTGCAGTCAGTCCTTCCTAGTGTCCTGGGTTTATCGACGTTCATAAGTGCGCACAAGGGCAACTGGCTGTATTATTGTCTTGTCCCAGGCAATACTACATGACTGTATAGGGGTACAGATGTAAAAAGCCAGCACGTAAAACCATACTTGTCCACTCTCCTGGAATATCCAGGAGACTCCTTTCTGACAAAGATTTCAGCATCGAAACGCGTTGGTTAGGAGTTAGGCAGCGGTGGTCATTTTATTCCGGGTGTCTGTGGAGCAGCTGACGGCGTCCTGTTGCTCAAACTGCTATTCTCTTTCTACATGTGTGGTGTCATCTTAGGGCAGCACGGTGGCTCAGTGGTTAGCACTTCTGCCTTCCAGCATGGGTCATGAGTTCAATTCCTGACCATGGCCTTATCTGTGTGGAGTTGTATGTTCTCCCCATGTTTGCGTGGGTTTCCTCTTGCACGCTAAAACATAATGTTGTAAATGTGAAACTAAGAAGAGTCATATTTAAATCACACTGAAAACAAAGTCACAATGTTCGATTAATTTAAATGCACTTTATGTATAATCATGAGTTTATTGTTTTAATGGAAAGACGGTCTGCACTGTAATATATATCTTTTATTGAATTGCATATGGTATAGGTTGGTAGAGATACAGAGTATCTTATTGAAACAAATATAAAATATTCTGATTAATCAATATTTGCATTAATCAGAATGGTGAGATAACTGTTTTCAGATTGCTATTGACCAGCTGCCCTGACCATTGATTGGCTGACAGTGAATCTGTACAGATACGCTGTCACCACTCTGTATAATCAATCAGGATCATAAACTGACAGTCAGTTATAGATAAATATTTTCATACTGCAAGAGCACTTATGTGTTGGCATACACTATATGTGAAAGCCTCCTACATTTTACACCTGATTCTTCACTTGTACCTGGGCCAAGATTCGTGTATTCATGATTCATGGCCATATTTACTAATAATTTAATAATTTCCTGGTCTCAGGGGAATGTGCTAGGAAGTCATCAGGTTAACGGAGCTCAGAACAGGAAGAAAGCATTAAGAAGAACAACAAGGCGGAAATCCTAATATGCACTCACGCATTCCACACAGTTAACTCTGTAATTGCCTTAACATTGCCTCATTTAATGATAATCACATTAATGATCACTTATTTCACCTTCTATAAGCTCTAAGTATATTTGGCCTATGTATATCAGTTGACTTCTGATACTGGGATTGGAGACATTTCTGTACCTCAACCTATTTTGAAATATAATATTAATATTTGCGTGTGCAGAAAGTGCAGTTTTCCTCATTGCCAGGCTTGGCCTCTCTAATCCATACTTACCAACTTGAGATTCTCTCTTCTAACAAATCCTGGTGCAGTGGTAAGTACAGGGTGGCAAATCATATACATTTCTCTTCTCCACGGTTAAATGCTCCGATCGCACCATTTTGTTTTCGGCATGGAGCTAAAATGACACAATTCATTGCGAAGCGCGTCAGTTATTACAGTATATATTCAATTGACTACAGCATTTGTATGAAAAAAAATTGTAGTTTTAAAAACTGTTGACACATGTTGCTGGTTTTTCAGCATTATGTTGCTGACAAATTGCATAACTCTTACAGTATATGAATTAGAAGAGAAAGAGAGTTTTGACCTAAGAAGCACTCCAGGTGTGAAGTAAATAAACATTTAATACTAATATTTTAATGGTATGCATTAAAAAGGTGTATGTCAGTATACAACTGATTAAAAAAGCGAAATATTTAAAAGTAATAGTGTTGAAAAAAATAGAATTAAAAATAATGTAACCCTGTGGTGGAGCCAATCTTAAGAGTACTGATAATGGGGGAAGGTCTGCCAAATAGAAATTCCTTCCACATGTATATACACAAAAGATAAGGTGAGAAATAGCCAAGGAGAATGATTATAAGGTCCTATAGTATGGTAACTATGTTACATTCACCAAAACCCTATTCCTGTTGTATTCATGTGGACTCTAGATGGCAGTAGAACGTGAACTTCCTCCCTATGATCTTGACTCACTGGAGAATGTCCCTCTGTTATTAATAAATCAGAATCCTAACCATAGTCAGAAGCTGAATCGCTGGATATTCCCAGATAGACAAAACATATATAACGTGGCTTTACTTATTCCCTAATGGCATAACTTCAGGGAGACCACTCTTATGTGCGGTTTATATTGTTACCTTACCAATAAACTGTACAGTGTAGTGACAAAGCGCCTTATTTTATGTTATAATAGTGCGCTTATAACCAAAAGAATTTATAACCAAAGGGATTCACCCTAATAGGAGACAGTGTAATACAGTGAAACCACTCATTCATACATCCTATATTACTGCCATGCCACAAGGCTGCACAGTGCAGCGACAAGGTACATTATTCAGTGTTGTTATTGTGGGTTTATAGGCAAAGGGATTCCCCTGGTAATAGGTTATAAAGTATAGTAATAGGTCGCTGTACTTAAATTTGGTATACACTTGTAGAGAGAAAGATATCTACTCTAAAGGTCAGTTATTCCTTACAACGATGAAGCGCCGTAATTGTAGTTACTATGCGCCTGTGAGCAAAAGGATTTACTTTAAAGGTAAGTAATTCGGTTCAGCGGCGAGACACCGCACTGAGAATTATGTTATTTATTTTATTTCATAGACAGAGAGATTCCCCCTAGTAGTGAGTAGTTAGATAGAGAAGCACAGCGCCGCGATTGGCTCCGCCCACTTCCGGGTTTGACGTCACCTATTGTGACGCCGGCCCGACGTACGTTTCGCTTGAGAGCTTAGTCATGGAAGTGCTTCTTAGGTCAAAACTCTCTTTCTCTTCTAATTCATATGCTATATATATGACCTTAGCACCCCCTCACTAAGTTGAGTTATCCAAGCAGTGAGGTTGGTTGTTGTCTAGTGCGGAGCGGTTTTTCCCTTTCCCCACTTTCCCAGCTTTTCCCTTCGGGAATAACTCTTACAGTAATCTGCATCCACTGAGGAAAAGTGTGTGCAACCAAATATTTATGTATCTTGGTAATCATCCACCCCTATTTTTACATGGGACAAGCCATATGCCATGCAAGCAAGTTAGGGGAGCAGCTTAGGTGGGACAACAATCTGCCCCGGAGGTCTCTCCATGCTCCATTCTCAGCAGGCCAACAATCTTCCAGGATCCACTGATCCTTATTCACCAGCTCAGGTGTGTCTTGCAGGACGGTGAGTCTACCAAGCTCATGGATTCATGGCTCGGTATTGAAAGCAGCAAGACCTGTAATAGGCCAAAATGCAGCCACCCTTGCAGCATCATCGGCCTTGTGATACCACAATGCTCACAATGTCCTTTGGATGTGTGTGTCCCTGGCACTAAGTGACCACCGTGAAGTTATGAAGTTGTAGAGCTTTCAAAAGGGCAGAAACATATTGGAATTTTAATGATATACCAGCAAACAGTTTCGAACCCCGCATCTTCCCTCGTCACCTGTATTCATGTACTATTCCATCAGTATATCTTGAATCAGGGTAGATGATAACACTGAACTTTGGCAAAGACACAGACTCTGGTCAAGGCTACAAACACTGAAATTTGAACTGAAGTGGTTACCCCTTGTGGTGTAGCTACTGCATAGCTTCATGTCTCCTGTTACACTCTGCAAAACCTAGCAACCACAGATCCCAAGGCAGGCCTAATTGCAGTGGTTTGTAGGACATGTGCAATGGATGTCAGGTATGTGGTTCACCATTAATAGATCGCTATGCGGCTGTGTTGAGAACTGTGCACATCCTAACTATAATTTTAGAGGGATTGAAGAGGGCTAAATGGTATTTAGAAACCAAGTAGTGTGGGATTGCTGTGGTTTCCTGTGGAGCTTGTGAATCAGTTACCCAAATCAAGGTCAGCTGTTTCCTCAGTCATAATGACTGAGGCAGCTACATCTTGCAGACACACAAGTACTGCGCTAACAACCAGGTTTAGTTAGAGGCTGTAGTATAAGCGGTGTACGTCTGTGTCCATGTGTCTATGTAAGAACAGCAGATTTAAACCTTGCTTTGCATGACATAAAAGAGTAAAATGTTTTTGAAAGCCTGGGAGCAGGTGCAAGTACAAGAGCATCGTTGAGCTGACTAAAATCCATTGACCCAAAGACAGTCTTGTGTCCTTTCTAGACCGCCTTAACAATGGACCTGACGGGGCTGCAGCCCCAGGCCTCTCCACGGAGATAGGCCCAGTCCAGCTAGGGTGAAAAAATATATTTTTTTGTTGAGTGCACCTGGCGCGTGGAGGGGTTCAGGGTGATGAATGGTGCGGAGTGGTGTTGTGGACCGCTGGTGGCTTCCCTGGTTGCCAGGGGGCAGTCCCATCATTGGAGAGCAAAAGGTAGCCAATTACAAGGCTAACTGTTGCTGAGTGTGGAGGGTGCGGCACCTACAGAGGATGTGTGTGACTCATGCTGTACCAACTTCCAACCAGTCCCAGGCGGAGGTCAGCAGCACTCAGCACTACAGGTAGGAGCAATTTATTTTTAACAGGGGATGTGTGACAATAGGGGATGTGTGACAATAGGCCCAAAAAGGGATATGTGAAGATATAATATGCATGTGTGAATGGCCTGTGTATATTAGCATAGGGATCCGTTCCTTTTCTTACAGCAAAATTACCAATTTTTTAAATGGAGATTATACCCTGGTGCCACTGACAGGTAACTGTGTTTATCTTATTTGAGACATATTCAATTAAGCGTGAACATTGCGGCTGCACATTTTTTATCTTAATACGGTGCCGCAACATTGTGGATTGCCTTCCAACGCTATGGGGGGCGAAAGGAAATCCGCGATGTAGCAGTAACGCGGAGTGCCTTCGGGTCCGTTCCGGAGCCACTTCGCACTTGATTGATTATGCCCCTTTGTATTTTGAAGTCTGCTCAGATGTATGATCACTTGAAGAAAGAATAGTTACATATAAGAAATCTTATACATTTCCCTTTGGCCATTTGAGGTCTTAGAAGGTTTGAAAATAACCAACAGCTGATGATAATCACGTTCTCACACATTAACTGCACAGGTTGTTTCTATCAATAAAAATCATATTTTGCTCTCTGTATTGGTTGGCAGTCTCATGGCTGCCCTCTGTATTGTGTGATGGCCACAAGGGTGACCTCTGTATTGTGTGATGGCCACAAGGGTGCTGTGTGGTCTTCTGCTGGTGTAGCACATCCACTTCAAGGTTGGATGTGCTGTGCATTCAGAGATGCTCTTCTGCATACCACCCATGGTTAATTGAGTTACTATCACCTTCCTATCAGCTTGAACCAGGCTGACCATTCTCTTCTGTTGTCTCTCAGTAACAAGGTGTTTCCACCCACAGAACTGCCGCTCTGGTTTTGAGCACCGTTCTCTGTAAAGACTACAGACTGTTGTGTGTTAAAATCCCAAGAGATCAGCAGTTTCTGAGGTACTGAAACGACTCGTCCGGCACCAACAATCATTCCACAGTAAAAGTCTCTTAGATCACATTTCTTCTCCATTCTGGTGTTTGGTCTAAACTACTATTGTAATTTTTGACCATGTCTGCCAGGGGAGAGCTGGCAAATTTTAGACTGTGGGACAAGACTCGACTCAGCAGCCTGTTAGGAACATTTTAAAGGAAAAATAATGCAGGTGTCCCAGTGACCCAGCCCAAGTTAGCCCACTATGGGACCGGCCCAGGGAGCAGATGCCCCCCTGCCCTCCCCCAGCCCAGCTAGTCCCCGATGTCTGCATGGTTTTATGCATTGAGCTTCTGCCACATGATTGGCTGATTAGATATTTGCATTAACTAGCAGGTGTTCAGGTATACCTAATAAAGTGGACAGTGAATGTTTATATATTAGGATCAATATAGATACATACAATAGACAGTATATTTATATATATATTATATATAGATTCAAGGTTTATTTTTTTTATTTTTTTATTTAGTTTTCAGCCCCATGTACTTTGTTCAATGTTAAAAACCTGAAAATTAGCATTTTTCATGTATGTTTCTGTTAAAACACTTAATATTATAAATATAAATAATCTCCATATTCTCTTAGGAGGTGGCTATTGGCTCTCACTTTGTTTCACACATTGTTTAAGTGTTTATATTTCTACCTACT
Source organism: Mixophyes fleayi (assembly GCF_038048845.1). Lineage (NCBI taxonomy): Eukaryota > Metazoa > Chordata > Amphibia > Anura > Limnodynastidae > Mixophyes > Mixophyes fleayi. The sequence goes on from NC_134412.1 coordinate 7,108,002, forward strand.
TATATTATTTAGTCCCTCATGGGCTGGTTCTAGTACTGTAGTCTATTATTATTAGTAGTTGTTTATATATCTTCACTCTTCACACTTTAGATAGTTTCCTCTGATGTGAAGACTAGGGGGTAAATGTATCAATGTACGGATTCTTCAACTCCGGCGAGATCGGCGTCTTCAGCGCTTAAATTTAAAGCGGCACTGCCTTGTAAAGGGAAGTTTCCCTTCACAAGGCAGCGCCGCTTTAAATTTAAGTGCTGAAGACGCCGATCTCGCCGGAGTTGAAGAATCCGGACATTGATACATTTACCCCTAGGTTTCCTCGGATAGTTTCTGTATTTCTTGATTTGGCGGTTATCTTGGTCACTGACCCCAGTTGATCCCCACCGCAGTACATTTCTCCAAAAGGATGGGAGTGGCTTGGTCCATGCCCTTGCTCTGGGGAGGTATTTGTTGTATACCACTTAGTGTAAGTGCTTCTCTCTATGTCTTTCCCGTTTTCATGACTGATATCCTTAAAGTGCACTCAGTCAACGCCATGGGATTAAACTTACCAGAGAAACGCTCACGCTCCCTTTCGAAGGTGTAAAGAAGAAAGAAGGTGCTGATGTTGTTTTTGCACAGGAGACGCATTTAAAATAGGGTGCATCCCCGGTTTTCCGGGATCGTTATTATCCCAGTTCGTACTTTAGCAACAACAGCACAGGTAAAACTTGCAGAGAGCTAGAATTGTGGAGGGAAGAGCCCTCATGGTAAAATGCAAATTATATGACACCATTTATACCTTCGTCAATCTATATGCTCAAAACCAGGGTCAGCATGCTTTCTTGGAAATGGCCTTGGAGAAGGTGGCTACGCTGGCGGATGGTGTATTGGTGGTTGGAGGCGATTTCAACTGGTCGTTGCATCCTGGACTCGACACATCCAACAAGGCTCCCAGGTTCCGAGGATCTCTTCATGGGAAGGTAAGACGCACCTTAGAACAAACCTGGGTCCATGCTGACGAGGGCCTTACATTCCCAAAGAGCTAAAACTTTCATACCTATGGTTAAAAATGATGAGGCTAATGAATGTCAGCTTACTACTGACATTGCGGCAGCCTTCCACTCTTTTTATTCCCCACTCTATAATATCTCAGGAAAGGCCCCCTGGGTAGACTTACTGGATAGGAGTCCCTCAGTTTTATCCTATTTAGGGGAGGTCGGTTTCCCCACTACCTCGGAGGAAGATGTAGCCTCTCTGGAAGAACCCTTTACCCATGATGAATTGGCTGACGCCATAAAATCAACCCCCTCGGGCAAAAGTCCTGGCCCCGACGGTTTTTCTATCTCCTATTACAAGGACTTTAAACATAAACTAATTCCCTTGATGGTACCGGCCTTCAATGTGGTGTCGGAGGAGACCTTCTTCTCCAAGCAATCCTTGTAAGCCCACATAATGGTGATCCCTAAAGAGGACAAAGACCCGTCGCAGTGCTCGAGTTATAGGCCAATATCCTTACTCAATGTGGACATTAAACTTTATACTAAGCTCCTTCCCAACAGGCTGAAACTCTTGTTCCCGGGAATATTTCACTCGAACCAAGTGGGTTTTGTCCCTGGCCGAAAGGCTAGAGATAATATGACTAAGGTTATCGATCTAGTTCACTAGGCACTGTGTTCAGATACCCCAGCCATGTTTCTATCCACGGATGTCGAAAAGGCGTTCGATCTCATTGATTGGTCTTTTTTGCGTTGTATGCTATCCCATATGGGTTTAGGCCTGTTGGGTTTACATCGGATTCTGACCCTTTACCACACTCCCACTACTAGATCCGGTGTTGATTGTAACAGTACCAGACAAGGCTGTCCACTCTCCCCGCTCATTTTTGTGCTCCATATGGAAACTCTGGCCAGGTCCATAAGAGCCAACCTTGACATTTCAGGTTTACCAGTGGGGAAGGTAGACTATAAACTAGCGATGTTTACAGATGACCTCCTTGCTGTGGTTACCAATGCAGTCATATCAATTCCCAATATAGTCAAAGAGTTTCAGCGTTTCGATTCCCTGTCAAATTTCAAAATCAATTACTCGAAATAGGTAGCCCTTAACTTATCCTTACCTCTTCCCATGGCTGAGGGTCTCCAGCGGGCATTTTCATTCCAATGGCACACTGCCCACATCAAATATTTGGGCGTGTTCGTTTCTTAAGATGTATCGCAACTTTTTGACCTTAACTTTGGTCCCCTCATAGAGATGTTGCGGACGGACCTGAGAGAGTGGCGAAACAGGGCTTTCTCTTGGATGGGAAGTATTAACATAGTTAATATCCTGTAGTAGTTAATAATAGATGTAGTTAATAATAGATGAATATCCTCCCTCTTGTTCTTTACCTCCTACATACCTTACCATATTTACATTCCCGACAAATGGTTCAATGACCTGCAGAGACTGTTGAGGAACTTTGTGTAAGTGGGGAAGTCCCGTTTTAAACATGATGTCCAATATAGACATTTGGGGGGACTGCAGCTTCCTCACCTCCTTTCTTATCATAATGCTGTCATGCTAGGGAGAATCCTTGAATGAACAGATCCCAAATGTAAGAAGCAGTGGATTACTATTGAGGGAGTATTCTTCCCATCCTTAACCCAGTATACTCCCTGGCTGAGCAAATTACCTGCTATCAGATATCCCACGATTGGCCCCACCATCTCAAGATGGTTTAGACTCCGGGCATCCTCCTACTATAAAGTTCACTTGAGATGGTATAGGTGCCCTGCCCAACTGGCTGAATTTTATCAGGGAGTGTCTGATTCCTGTTGGAGATGCCATAATGAACAGTGCACTCCCATACATATTTGGTGGATCTGCACGGTTCTTCGTCCCTTTTGGACTCAGGTCATAGAATTATCTGCTGAAATATTAGGGGATGAAATTTCTGAGAACCCAGGATTTTGGCTCCTTAACAAGACCAATACCCCAAGCTCTCATTTCAAAAAATCCATATTAAGATACCTCATTTCAGTGGCGAAAGCAATGATACCTATTCACTGAAGATCATCCACCCCCCCACCCCCCCGTCCATTCCAGACTGGTTTAAATGGTTAGACTTCTATAGATCAATGGATGAACTAGTCCTATGATCAACTGATAAATTCACTGATTATTATGCAAGTTGGTGTCTATGGCTCGACATTCAACATTCTGAAATATATGCTTCCCTGACCAGTCCTGTTCTTACCCACACTTCTAGCAGCATTCTGAGTTAACTCTCACCTGGTTTCTTTTCCCGTCTCCACAGGAAGCCACACATCCCCCCCGCCCCATTCGTTCCCGTCTCCCTTCCTTTATTCCATCTGGCCTCTTTCTTCATTCTTCTCCTGTCTTATTCTCTCATAACAGAATGTATTTTTTAATGTTTATTTAGCTGTACTGCTAACATATATTTGGTGGTTTTAGCTTTTGTCACCTTGGCTTTGTACCTCTATGTCATTACTGCCTTTGAAACCTCAATAAAAATAATTACATACAAAATAAATAACATACCTTTACCTATCAACTGTCCCGATTCCATCAGGGTAGTCCTGATTTTAGGGGACTATCTTGATCAGCCAGGAGCTTGTAACAGCATGAGGGGCAGCTGGGATGTATTTCCACTATTCACTTTACATACATGCTGTGTGAACTAGTTAGTTGTGCACTCTTTATATAAAACAGGATGAGAGGGAGATGTAGGTGGTTGGAGGGAAGTGCAAGCTATGCCCTCCATTGTGCTGCCCACGCCCACACTAAGCTGGCCACACCCACACATCATTGGCCACACCTCCAGTGGGACGGCACTTCTCACAATAGGCCAGTGGTTCCCAAACTTTCTCAGTTCAAGGCACCCTTAGGGTCACCATAATTTTTCCAAGGCACCCGTAATCAAAAATAATTACCAGGAAGTCCTGTTTTACAAGTAGTTGGGTCAAAATGATGTAAGATGTATTTAGACCCCTTCACCATCACATTGTGCCTCTTTATCACTGCGGCCCTTCGCCATCTCACACCCTGTGTCCCCGTCATTGCTATCTCACACCCTGTGTACCCCCTTTAGCGTCTCTCTCTCTGTCCCCCTCCTTCAACATCTCTCTCTCTCTGTCACCCTCCATCAGCGTCTCTTTCTCTCTCTGTCCCCCTCCTTCAGCGTGTCTCTCTCTCTCTCTCTCTCTCTCTCTGCCCCCCTCCTTCAGCGTGTCTCTCTCTCTCTGTCCCCCTCCTTCAGCGTGTTTCTCTCTCTCTGACCCCTCCTTCAGCATGTCTCTCACTCTCCCCCTCCTTCAGCGTGTCTCTCTCTGTCCCCGTCCTTCAGCGTTTCTCTCTCTCTCTCTGTCCCCCTCCTTCAGCGTCTCTCTCTCTCTCTCTGTCCCCCTCCTTCGGCGTCTCTCTCTCTCTGTGTCCCCCTCCTTCAGCGTGTCTCTCTCTCTCTCTGTCCTCCTTCTTTAGCGTGTCTCTCTCTCTCTGTCCCCCTCCATCAGCGTCGCTCTCTATCTCTCTCTGTCCCCCTTCTTCAGCGTGTCTCTCTCTCTGTCCCCCTCCTTCAGCGTCGCTCACTCTCTCTCTTTCCCCCTTCATCAGTGTCTCTCTCTCTCTCTCTGCCCCCCTCCTTCAGCGTGTCTCTCTCTCTCTGTCCCCCTCCTTTAGCATGTCTCTCTCTATCTCTGTCCCCCTCCTTCAGCGTGTCTCTCTCTCTCTGTCCCCCTCCTTCAGCGTCGCTCTCTCTCTCTCCCTGTCCCCCTCCTTCAGCGTGTCTCTCTCTCTCTGTCCCCCTCCTTCAGTGTCGCTCTCTCTCTCTGTCCCCCTCCTTCAGCATCCCTCTCTCTCTCTCTCTGTCCCCTCCTTCAGCATCCCTCTCTCTCTGTCCCCCTCCTTCAGCGTGTCTCTCTCTCTCTGTCTCCCTCCTTCAGCGTGTCTCTCTCTCTCTCTGTCCCCCTCCTTCAGCGTGTCTCTCTCTCTCTGTCCCCCTCCTTCAGTGTGTGTCTCTCTCTCTCTGTCCCCATCCTTCAGCGTGTCTCTCTCTCTCTCTGTCCCCCTCCTTCAGCGTCTCTCTCTCTCTCTGTCCCCCTCCTTCAGCTTCGCTCTCTCTCTCTCTCTGTCCCCCTCCTTCAGCGTGTCTCTCTCTCTCTCTCTGTCCCCCCATTCAGCGTCGCTCTCTTTCTGTCCCCCTCCTTCTGCATGTCTCTCTCTCTCTCTCCTCCTCCTTCAGCGTGTGTGTCTCTCTCTCTCTTTCCCCCTTCTTCAGCATCGCTCTCGCTCTCTCTGCCCCTTTCCTTCAGCGCGTCTCTCTCTCTCTGTGTCCCCCTCCTTCAGCGTGTCTCTCTCTCTCTCCGTCCTCCTTCTTTAGCGTGTCTCTCTCTCTCTCTCTGTCCCCCTCCTTCAGCGTGTCACTCTCTCTCTGTCCCCCTCCTTCAGCGTGTATCTCTCTCTCTCTGTCCCCCTCCTTCAGCGTGTCTCTCTCTCTCTGTCCCCCTCCATCAGTGTCGCTCTCTCTCTCTCTGTCCCCCTTCTTCAGCGTGTCTCTCTCTCTGTCCCCCTCCTTCATCGTCGCTCACTCTCTCTCTGTCCCCCTCCTTCAGTGTCTCTCTCTCTCTCTCTCTGTCCCCCTCCTTCAGCGTGTCTCTCTCTCTCTGTCCCACTCCTTCAGCGTCTCTCATTCTGTCCCCTTCCTTCAGCGTCTCTCTCTCTCTGTCCCCCTCCTTCAGCTTCGCTCTCTCTCTGTCCCCCTCCTTCAGCATCGCTCTCTCGCTCTCTGCCCCTCTCCTTCAGCGTGTCTCTCTCTCTCTGTGTCCCCTCCTTCAGCGTCTCTCTCTCTCTCTGTCCCCCTACTTCAGCATGTCTCTCTCTCTCTCTGTCCCCCTCCTTCAACGTGTTACTCTCTCTCTGTCCCCCTCCTTCAGTGTGTATCTCTCTCTCTCCCGCTCCTTCAGCGTGTCTCTCTCTCTCTCTGTCCCCCTCCTTCAGCGTCGCTCACTCTCTCTCTGTCCCCCTCCTTCAGTGTCTCTCTCTCTCTCTGTCACCTTCCTTCAGTGTGTCTCTCTCTCTCTCTCTCTCTCACTGTCCCCCTCCTTTTGCGTCTCTCTCTCTGTCCCCCTCCTTCAGCGTCTCTCTCTCTCTCTGTCTCCCTCCTTCAGCATGTCTCTCTCTTTCTCTCTGTCCCTCTCCTTCAGCATCTCTCTCTCTCTCTCTCTGTCCCCCTCCTTCAGCGTCTCTCTCTCTCTGTCCCCCTCTTTCAGCGTGTCTCTCTCTCTCTGTCTCCCTCCTTCAGTGTGTCTCTCTTTCTCTCTATCCCCCTCCTTCAGCGTGTCACTCTCTCTCTGTCCCCCTCCTTCAGCGTGTCTCTCTCTCTGTCCCCCTCCGTCAGCGTGTCTCTCTCTCCCTGTTCGCCTCCTTCAGCGTCGCTCTCTCTCTCTCTCTGTCCCCCTCCTTCAGCGTGTCTCTCTCTCTGTCCCCCTCCTTCAGCGTTGCTCTCTCTCTCTCTGTCCCCCTTCTTCAGCGTGTCTCTCTCTCTCTGTCCCACTCCTTCAGCGTCGCTCTCTCTCTCTCTCCCTGTCCCCCTCCTTCAGCGTGTCTCTCTCTCTGTCCCCCTCCTTCAGCGTGTCTCCCTCTCTCTCTGTCCCCCTCCTTCAGCATCGCTCTCTCTCTCTCTGTCCCCCTCCTTCAGCGTCGCTTACTCTCTCTCTGTCTCCCTCCTTCAGTGTCTCTCTCTCTCTCTGTCCCCCTCCTTCAGCGTGTCTCTCCCTCTCTCTCTCTTTCCCCCTCCTTCAGCGTCTCTCTCTCTGTCCCCCTCCTTCAGCGTCTCTCTCTCTCTCTGTCCCCCTCCATCAGCGTGTCTCTCACTCTCTCTGTCCTCCTCCTTCAGCGTGTCTCTCTCTCTCTCTCTGTCCCCCTCCTTCAGCATCGCTCTCTCTCTCTCTGCCCCCCTCCTTCAGCGTGTCTCTCTCTGTGTCCCCTCCTTCAGCGTCTCTCTCTCTGTGTCCCCTCCTTCAGCGTCTCTCTCTCTGTCCCCCTACTTCAGCGTGTCTCTCTCTCACTCTGTCCCCCTCCTTCAGCGTGTAACTCTCTCTCTGTCCCCCTCCTTTAGTGTGTATCTCTCTCTCTGTCCCCCTCCTTCAGCGTGTCTCTCTGTCTCTGTCTCCCTCCATCAGCGTCGCTCTTTCTCTCTGTCCCCCTCCTTCAGCGTGTCTCTCTCTCTGTCCCCCTCCCTTAGCGTCGCTCACTCTCTCTCTGTCCCCCTCCTTCAGTGTCTCTCTCTCTCTCTGTCCCCCTCCTTCAGCGTCTCTCTCTCTCTGTCCCCCTCCTTCAGCATGTCTCTCTCTCTCTCTCTCCTCCTCCTTCAGCGTGTGTGTCTCTCTCTCTCTTTCCCCCTCCTTCAGCATCGCTCTCGCTCTCTCTGCCCCTTTCCTTCAGCGTGTCTCTCTCTCTCTGTGTCCCCCTCCTTCAGCGTGTCTCTCTCTCTCTCCGTCCTCCTTCTTTAGCGTGTCTCTCTCTCTCTCTGTCCCCCTCCTTCAGCGTGTCACTCTCTCTCTCTGTCCCCCTCCTTCAGCGTGTATCTCTCTCTCTCTGTCCCCCTCCTTTAGCGTGTCTCTCTCTCTCTGTCCCCCTCCATCAGCGTCGCTCTCTCTCTCTCTCTCTCTCTCTGTCCCCCTTCTTCAGCGTGTCTCTCTCTCTGTCCCCCTCCTTCAGCGTCGCTCACTCTCTCTCTGTCCCCTTCCTTCAGGGTGTCTCTCTCTCTCTGTCCCCCTCCTTCAGTGTCTCTCTCTCTCTCTGTCCCCCTCCTTCAGCGTCTCTCTCTCTCTGTCCCCCTCCTTCAGCGTCTTTCTCTCTCTCTGTCCCCCTCCTTCAGCGTCTCTCTCTCTCTCTGTCCCCCCCTCCTTCAGCATCTCTCTCTTTCTCTCTCTCTCTCTGTCCCCCCCAATCCTTCAGCATGTCTCTGTTCCCCTTCACTTACCCTCATACTTCATTTTCCGCTGTCTTCTGTCCTCTCTGCTGCCGCTATTCACTGAAGCTGTCGGACGTGATGACGTCACTCCCGGCAGTCAGTGAGGGCAAGGATCCGGCGCTGGTCGGGTACTTTTTTTTTTGGGTTTTTTTTGGTTTCTTGTCTTCTTTTTTTTTTTGGAGGGTGATCGCGGCACCCCTGTGACAGCGCACACTTTGGGAACCACCGCTCTATAAGATAGACAGAAAGGGCCTGATTCATTGAGAAATGTAAATGCCAATACGTGCCTTATTTTGCATAAAATTGTTCTGCACATGCCCAGAAACAAACCATACGCCAGAGAGTGCAGCAACGTCCAATTCATCTAAGAACGCAACATAACCTACTACTGACTACAATATCAGAGGGGGATCGAGAAGGGAAACGGGCGTATGCATGTAATTAATGTACAGTAAGGATGTGTCAAGCTCGAGAGCAATCATCAGCATCAGATTCAAGCTTTGGGCATCTCAAAGCTACAAGATTTTCTGTCGTATCACTTGTACCAGCTACAGGTCGGGAGTAAGTGGTGAGTGATAGTGTTGAGGGCTGTGTATACAGATAGAACATGTGTTTACAATTAACAACAACTGTAAAAATCCATTTTATGTACAGTAGACACTAATAACATGCTGATAAATGTATTTTATGGAGAGAAAAAAGTATTTGTTTTTAATTTTTTAATGTTGTGTCATTAATAACTATGAGGTGACATTAATTGATTTTATTATTTTTCTGTGCGTGACTTTATACTCCACATATGTATTGGACGTATCCTGCAGTGTATTGTTTGTTAGATCAGAGCTGACCTAGACCCGTATTCATCAACAGAGGCAGGGCTAGAATAAGGGCCACATGGGCCTGGGGCTGAAAATGATAAAGGGCCTATTGAGGCGGTTACCAAAGTGTGCACCGCGGCTCCCTGGGGTGCCGCGGCGCTGTCACAGGGGTGCCGCGATCACCCCTCCAAAAAAAAAGAGAAACCCCCCCCCCCCCCAAAAAAACACACAAAAAACGTACCCATCCAGCGCCGGATCCTGACAGCCGTCAGTGAGGAGCTGCAGCAGAGAGAACTGAAGACAGCGGAACATAAAGAATGAAGGTGAGTGAAGGGAGACAGAGACACGCTGAAGGATTGGGGTGGACAGAGAGAGAGAGGCACGCTGAAGGAGGGGGGGGGGGACAGAGAAAGAGAGACACGCTGAATGAGGGGGGGGGGGGGCAGAGAGAGAGAGACACGCTAAAGGAGGGGGACAGAGAGAGAGAGAGAGACACGCTGAATGAGGGGGGACAGAGGGAGAGAGAGGCACGCTAAAGGAGGGGGACAGAGAGAGAGAGAGAGAGAGAGAGACACGCTGAAGGAGGGGGGGAACAGAGAGAGAGCGACGCTGAATGAGGGGGACAGAGAGAGAGAGACACACTAAATGGAGAGGGACAAAGAAAGAGAGAGAGAGAGACACGCTAAAGGAGGGGGACAGAGAGAGAGAGAGAGAGAGAAACGCCTAAAGGAGGGGGACAGAGAGAGAGTGATGCTGAAGGAGGGGGACAGAGAGAGAGACACGTTGAAGGAGGGGGGACAGAGAGAGAGAGAGAGAGAGAGAGAGAGACACGCTGAAGGAGGGGGACAGAGAGAGAGAGAGCGACGCTGAAGGAGGGGGGATAGAGAGAGAGAGAGAGTGACGCTGAAGGAGGGGGACAGAGAGAGAGAGACACACACGCTGAAGGAGAGGGACAGAGAGACAGAGAAACACGCTGAAGGAGGGGGACAGAGAGAGAGAGAAACACGCTGAAGGGAGGGGGACAGAGAGAGAGAGAAACACGCAGAAGGAGGGGGACAGAGAGAGAGAGAGAGACACCCTGTCTGCCTTCATTTTATAAAATTGAATGTCGCAGCAGGTTGATTAAAGGACAAATAGAAAAGTCTATGAGTTGGCTCGTATAAAGAAATGTCTCAGCAGCCTAGTTAAGTGCTTCTTTACTTTCAGTGACAGAGGAGCCTCTGGTTTGAATCCCCTGTTTGGTTTCATTTTTTTAAATTGAATGTTGCAGCAGGCTGATTGAAGAAAGTGTAAGTTAGCTCAGTTGATTAGTACTGAGGCGCCCATGGACAGTCAGTCCTGCTTTGAATTCAGAGTTTCTTCCTTTTTAGCACATTTCATGTTGCAATACGCTAGATGAAGTCCATGAGAAAAGTCTCTCAAGATCCCAAAAGCTTGAATCAGATGCTGCTGTGTGTGCTGGAGCTTGGCACGCCCTCACTGTACACTGACTATGTGCATACACCCATTTCCCTCCCCGCTCTACCCCTTAACTTGTAGTCTGTAGTAGGATCCTTTGCGTTCGAAGATGAATTGGACATTGCTGCACTCTCTGGCGTATGGTTTGTTTCTGGGCATGTGCAGGACAATTTTATGCAAAATAATGCATGTATTGGCATTTACTTTCCTTAATGAATCAGGCCCCTTGTGTCTGTCTTATAGAGTAATATCTGACATTCGTCACACAGTAAGATATTTTCAGATTTGCATCTAAATCTAACTCAGTTCTCTCTTTAATCTCTATCACAAGCTGCTGAAAGGCCCCAAATTGTCTGTAGGAGAGGAGGTCACACCAAAATCATCATCATCACTCCACATATTGCTGGTCACATTCACCTTCACATAGTTCTTGACATGTACAAACCCCACCACAGAGCAGAATGATTTGACACCATTGTTTCTAAGCTCTAAAGGTACCTGTGTAGAAATATAAGATACTCAGATACCAAAGGCTTTTGCAGTCAGAGAAATAGAGGACTCCAGTTGTGGCTGGACTCTCTCCACTGATGGTCACACAGAGGTTTATTTAGTTTGCTGGGACTTAAAGTTCAGAAACATGGCCAATTCCTGATACAAAGTTACTGATTAAAGACAGTGAGAAAAGTTTCTCTAGTTCCTTAGTGAACTAAAATGGCTCAGCAGCATAGTCTCCTGGTTCATTATTTTCACTGACAGAGGAATCTCTAGTTTGAATCCCCTGTCTGGTTTCATTTTATTAAATTGAATGTTGCAGCAGGTTGTTTGAAGACAATGAGAAAAGTCTCTCACTTGGTGTGAACAGAGAAATGGCTCAATGATCTAGTAGCCTACTTCTTTACTATCAGTGATAGAAGAGTCTCAGGTTTGAATACCCTGTATGGTTTCATTTTATTAAATTGATTGTTGCAGCAGACTGATTGAAGACATTGAGAAAAGTGTAAGTTAGCTCAGTTGATTAGTAGTGAGATGTCCATGGACAGTCAGTCCTGCTTTGAATTGCAGGTGGTTTCCTTTTTAGCAAATACAATGTTGCAACAGGTTTGATGAAGTCCATGAGAAAAGTCCCTCCATTTCTTGAACAAGGGTATTACCTTGGTGGCTCAGTTGAGAGGAGCACTGTTTGCAGTGTATATGTATTCCCTTGTTCAAACCCCCATTCAGGTAACATTTACAGCTCATATGATTCTGCTCCAGGTCCCTTGATGACATTGATAAAGACACACTGCTGCTCACATCATCTGGTGGCTCAGATGACTAGTAGCCAGTTGCTCTCCTGTCAATAGGTGACTGAGATCCTGGTTCAAATCCCCCTTTGTACATTGGTTGGAGCACCTGGCTGGTTCATTACATTGAGAAGCTTCTTTCTCTGAACCTGAAGGATGGTCTGTCTGTCTTCACAGTGACGGCAACAAGATGTTGAAGTACTGGTTTATGTTCCCCCTGACAGCATTCTGTTAGTACCTTGGATGTTGCTCCAGACATGTTGCTCCAGACATGGAGCATAATCTCCCCTCCTACTCAGCAGACAAGGTGGCTCCATAGACTTGTGTCCAGACTCTCTGTTCACAACTAATGGTGGAGTTTTTGGTTTGAGCCCCAACACAGACTTGTTTTTACTACCTCACATGATGCTTCAGGATGAATTATGTTACTGAGAAAAGATACTTACTTAATCTTCAGTTGGCTCAGAGGACTAGTATCCTGGTTCTCTGCTTGTAGAGATGATTGATGTCTTAGTTCAAATCCACAAAGAGCTGTAGCTTTTGTACCTTGGATTTTACACCTGACTTGTTGAAGACATTGGGAAAATATCTCCCTACTTGCATAGAGCGTGTGTTGGCTCGGAGGGCTAGTACCCAGGTGCTCTCCTGTCAATAGGTGACTGAGATCCTGGTTCAAATCCCCCTTTGTAAATTGGTTGGTTCATTACATTGACAAGAGTCTTCCTATGTACCTGAAGGATGGTCTGGCTGTGTCACATTGAGGGTGTAAGTTAGTGGCAAGCAGTAAAGTGCTCAACCAACAGAGAGATACTTTGTAAAAGAGTAGAACATAAGAAAGAAATGTACTTTTGAAAAGTTGGCTGTTAGTTTCTTTAGAAACCCCCAGCAGCCAGGTTTTTAAATAATGCTAGACAAGTATATTAATACATCATCACTTCCAGGAGAGAACCCACTGAGCAGGAATGATGACAGAGAAACCACCAAACCTGTCTGGGGATTCAAACCAGGACCTCCAACATCACAGTCAGCAATCTGGCTACTAGTCAACTGAGCCACCAAGCCAGTACATGATGTAAGCAGCAGTGGGTCTTTATCAATGACATCAAGGGGCCTGGAGCAAAATCAAAGGAATTGTAAATGTTACCAGGCTGGGGATATGAACCTGGGAACCCATATAAACTATAAACCAATCTCCTGTTGACTGAACCACCAAGCTGGATGATATTTAAAGACTCTTCTCATGGAATTCATCAAGTCTGTTGCAACATTCAATTTACTAAAATTAAGCCAGACAGGGGATTCAAACCAGAGACTCCTGTGTCACAGGAAGTAAAGAACCTGGCAACTAACCCGCTGAGCCATTTTTGCTCTTTGTGAAAGTGGATAGACTTTTCTCACTGTCTTCAATGAGTAACTTTGTATCAGGAATTGGCCATGTTTCTAAACTGAAAGTCCCAGCAAACGCAATAAAACTCTCAAAGAGTGAAAATGGCTCAGCAGGTTAGTCGCCAGGTTCTTTACTTCCTGTGACACAGGAGTCTCTGGTTTGAATCCCCTGTCTGGCTTAATTTTAGTAAATTGAATGTTGCAACAGACTTGATGAATTCCATGAGAAGAGTCTTTAAATATCATCCAGCTTGGTGGTTCAGTCAACAGGAGATTGGTTTATAGTTTATATGGGTTCCCAGGTTCATATCCCCAGCCTGGTAACATTTACAATTCCTTTGATTTTGCTCCAGGCCCCTTGATGTCATTGATAAAGACCCACTGCTGCTTACATCATGTACTGGCTTGGTGGCTCAGTTGACTAGTAGCCAGATTGCTGACTGTGATGTTGGAGGTCCTGGTTTGAATCCCCAGACAGGTTTGGTGGTTTCTCTGTCATCATTCCTGCTCAGTGGGTTCTCTCCTGGAAGTGATGATGTATTAATATACTTGTCTAGCATTATTTAAAAACCTGGCTGCCGGGGGTTTCTAAAGAAACTAACAGCCAACTTTTCAAAAGTACATTTCTTTCTTATGTTCTACTCTTTTACAAAGTATCTCTCTGTTGGTTGAGCACTTTACTGCTTGCCACTAACTTATGCCCTCAATGTGACACAGACAGACCATCCTTCAGGTACATAGGAAGACTCTTCTCAATGTAATGAACCAACCATTTTACAAAGGGTTATTTGAACCAGGATCTCAGTCACCTATTGACAGGAGCACACCTGGGTACTAGCCCTCCGAGCCACCACATGCTCTATGCAAGTAGGGAGATATTTTCCCAATGTCTTCAACAAGCCAGGTGTAAAATCCAAGGTACAAAAGCTACAGCTGTTTGTGGATTTGAACTAAGACATCAATCATCTCTGCAAGCAGAGATCCAGGATACTAGTCCTCTGAGCCAACTGAAGATTAAGTAAGTATCTTTCCTCAGTAACATAATTCATCCTGAAGCATCATGTGAGGTAGTAAAAACAAGTCTGTCTTGGGGCTCAAACCAGAAACTCCACCATTAGTTGTGAACAGAGAGTCTGGACACAAGTCTATGGAGCCACCTTGTCTGCTGAGTAGGAGGGGGAGATTATGCTCAATGTCATCAACATCCAAGGTACTAACAGAACGCTGTCGGGGGGAACATAAACCAGGACTTCAACATCTCTGTTGCCGTCAATGTGAATACAGACAGACCATCCTTCAGGTACAGAGAAAGAAGCTTCTCAATGTCATGAGCCAGCAACATACAATGACTAATGTACAAAGGGGGATTTGAACAAGGACCTCAGCCATCCTACTAACATGAAAACACATGGCTACTAGTCATCTGAGCAAACCTGTGCTGTAAGTGAGGTTTGAGATATTTTCCCAATGTCTTCAACAAGTCAGGTGTATAATTCAGGGTATAAAAAAAAAAGAGCTACAGCTGTTTGGGGATTTGAACTAAGACATCAATCATCTCTACAAGCGGAGAACCAGGTTACTAGTCCTCTGGTTCGGTTCATATTTCATAGTGGTACATCATGTGAGGTAGTTAAAAGAAGTCTGCCTTGGGGCTCAAACCAGAGACTCCACCATTATTCATGAACAGAGAGTCTGGACACTAGTCTACAGAGCCAGCTTGTCTGATGAGTATAAGGGGAGATTATGCTCAATGTCATCAACATGTCTGGAGCAGCATCCAAGGTACTAACAGAATGCTGTCTGGGGGAACATAAACCAAGACTTTAACATATCTGCTAATAGAGCACATGGGTACTAGTCCAGTGAACCAGCACAGTATGTTTAGGAGGTAAGACTTTTCTAAATGTCACCAAGCATGTTCAATATCCTAAGTACTAAAATGATTCCTATCTGCAGATTCAAACCAGGCACACTACCATCACTGGAAGTGGCATGTTGGGCCAACTCATGTATTTTTCTCAAGGTCTCAAACCAGCCTGGTGCAACATTCATGGTAGTAAATGAGATCACACCTAGGGATTCAAGTAACAACCTCCACAATCACAGCCAAATGAGTACCTGGACATATCCATCGTAGCCAAGTGAGCATTGGGCTTCTATACAACTAAGCTAGCTTTTGCCATTAGTATGTTTTGATATTTTTCTCAATATTATCAACCTGCCTGGTGCAATATTCAAATGCCTAAAAAGAAAACCTGCCTTAGGACTCAAACCAAGAACTCTTCCAGTACTGTTAGAAGAGAACCAAGCTATTGGTCCACCAGTCATGCTTGCCTGTTGTGCTAGTGAAGAAACTTTTCTCAATTTCTTCAACAACCCAGGTGTAAAATCCAAGGTACAAAGCTAAAGCTGTTTGTGGATTTGATCTAAGACATCACCCATCCTTACAGTCAGAGCACCAGGTCATTAGTCCTCTGAGCCAGCTTAAGCTTATGGATGTGGTTCCTCCTCAGTATCATCATTCATCCAGGTGATTCAGGTGAGGTAGTTAAAAGAAGTCTGCCTTCGGGCTCAAACCAGAGGCTCCACCATTAGCTGTAAACAGAGAGCCTGGACACAAGTCTAAAGAGCCACCTTACTTTCTGGATTTGGCAGGAGATTATGCTCTATGTCATCAATCAGCCTGGAGCAACATGCAAGGTACTAACAGAATGCTGTCTAGGGGAACATAAACCAGGACTTTTACATTTCTGCTCTACCAACTTTCACCCAGTCCCAGACGGAGGTCAGTGGCGCTCAGCACAACAGGTAGGAGCAATTTATTTTTAACAAGGAATACGTGACAATAGGGGATGTGTGACAACTGGCCCAACAAGGGATATGTGAAAATATAACATGCATGTGTGAATGGCCCGTGTGTATTAGCATAGGGATCTGTTCCTTTTCTTACAACTAAATTACCAATTTTTCAATAGAGATTATACCTTGGTGCCACTGACAGGTAGCTGTGTTTGACTATTTGAGGCATATTTATCTAAGCGTGAATATCGTGGCTATGCGTGGCTGCGCATTTTTTATCTTATTATGGTACAGCAACATCGCGGATTTCCCTTACAACCCTTTGGGGGTGGAGGGAAATCCTCGATAAAGTGGTAACGCAGAGTTCCTCCACTTCGCACTTAATTGAATGTGTCCCTTTGTATTTTGAAGTCTTCTCAGATGTATGAACACTTGAAGAAAGAATAGTTATATATAAGAGATCTTATACACTCCCCTTTGGCCATTTCAGGTGTTTATTTTCTTTATTCCTCACATCTAGTCTCTCTCCCAGTCCTGTCGATTCCACCTTAAAAACATTGCCAGCATACTCCCTTTTCTTACTCAACATGCTACCAAAACTCTCATTCATTCTCTCATCATTTCCTGTCTTGACTATTGCAACCTCCTGCTTTCTGGCATTCCTGACAGAGGGACAGAGGAGGAGGACAGCGTGAGAGGGAGAGAGGAGGGGGACAGCGTGAGAGGGACAGAGAAGGAGGACAGCGTGAGAGGGACAGAGGAGGAGGACACAGCATGAGAGGGACAGAGGAGGAGGACAGCGTGAGAGGGATAGAAGAGGAGGAGGAGAGCGTGAGAGGGACAGAAGAGGAGAACACAGCATGAGAGGGACAGAAGAGGAGGACAGAGCGTGAGAGGGACAGAGGAGGAGGACAGCATGAGAGGGACAGAGGAGGAGGACAGCGTGAGAGGGACTGTGGAGGGGGACACAGTGGAAGAGGGGCAGTGGAGGGGGACACATTGTGAGAGGGACGGAGGAGGACACAGCATGGGAGGGACAGAGGAGGAGGACAGCGTGAGAGGGACAGTGGAGGGAGACACAGCGTGAGAGGGGCAGTATAGGGGGACACAGCGTGAGAGGGACAGAGGAGGAGGACAGCGTGAGAAGGACAGAGGAGGAGGATAGCGTGAGAGTGACAGAGGAGGAGGACAGCGTGAGAGGGACAGAGAAGGAGGACATAGCGTGAGAGGGACAGAGGAGGAGGACAGCGCGAGAGGGGCAGAGGAGGAGGACACAGCGTGAGAGGGACAGAAGAGGAGGACACAGCGCACGAGGGTCAAAGGAGGAGGACAGCGTGAGAGGAACAGAGGAGGAGAGCGTGAGAGGGACAGAGGAGGAGGAGAGCGTGAGAGGGACAGAGAAGTCAGACAGCGTGAGAGGGACAGAGGAGAAGGACACAGTGTGAGAGGGACAGAGGAGGAGGACATCGTGAGAGGGGCAGAGGAGGAGGACAGCGTGAGAGGGACAAAAGAGGAGGACAGCATGAGAGGGACAGAGGTAAAGGACAGCATGAGAGGGACAGAGAAGGAGGAAATCGTGAGAGGGACAGAGGAGGAGGACAGGGTGAGATGGGCAGTGGAGGGGGACACAGTGTAAGAGGGACAGAGGAGGAGGACACAGCGTGAGAGGGACAGAGAAGTCAGACAGCGTGAGAGGGACAGAGGAGAAGGACACAGTGTGAGAGGGGCAGTGTAGGGGGACACAGCGTAAGAGGGACAGAGGAGGAGGACAGCGGGAGAAGGACAGAGGAGGAGGAGGATAGCGTGAGAGAGACAGAGGAGGAGGACAGCGTGAGAGGGACAGAGAAGGAGGACATAGCGTGAGAGGGACAGAGGAGGAGGACAGCGCGAGAGGGGCAGAGGAGGAGGACACAGCGTGAGAGGGACAGAAGAGGAGGACACAGCGCGCGAGGGACAAAGGAGGAGGACAGCGTGAGAGGAACAGAGGAGGAGGAGAGCGTGAGAGGGACAGAGGAGGAGGAGAGTGTGAGAGGGACAGAGAAGTCAGACAGCGTGAGAGGGACAGAGGAGAAGGACACAGTGTGAGAGGGACAGAGACGGAGGACACAGCGTGAGAGGGACAGAGGAGGAGGACATCGCGAGAGGGGCAGAGGAGGAGGACAGCATGAGAGGGACAAAAGAGGAGGAGGAAATCGTGAGAGGGACAGAGGAGGAGGACAGGGTGAGAGGGGCAGTGGAGGGGGACACAGCGTGAGAGGGACAGAGGAGGAGGACACAGCGTGAGAGGGGCAGTGGAGGGGGACACAGTGTAAGAGGGACAGAGGAGGAGGACACAGCGTGAGAGGGACAGAGAAGTCAGACAGCGTGAGAGGGACAGAGGAGAAGGACACAGCATGAGAGGGGCAGAGGAGGAGGTCAGCGTGAGAGGGGCAGTTTAGGGGGAAGCAGCGTGAGAGAGACAGAGGAGGAGGACACAAAGTGAGAGGGACAGAGGAGAAGGACATCGTGAGAGGGGCAGAGGAGGAGGACAGCGTGAGAGGGACAGAGGAGGAGGACACAGCGTGAGAGGGACAGAGAAGTCAGACAGCGTGAGAGGGACAGAGGAGAAGGACACAGTGTGAGAGGGACAGAGAAGGAGGACACAGCGTGAGAGGGGCAGAGGAGGAGGACACAGCGTGAGAGGGGCAGTTTAGGGGGAAGCAGCGTGAGAGAGACAGAGAAGGAGGACACAAAGTGAGAGGGACAGAGGAGAAGGACATCGTGAGAGGGGCAGAGGAGGAGGACAGCATGAGAGGGACAGAGGAGGAGGACAGCGTGAGAGGGACAGAGGCGGAAGACAGCATTAGAGCGACAGAGCAGGAGGACAGCGTGAGAGAGACAGAGGAGGAAGACACAGCGTGAGAGAGACAGAGAAGAAGGACAGCGTGAGAGGGACAGAAGAGAAGGATAGCGTGAGAGTGACAGAGGAGGAGGACACAGCGTGAGAGGGACAGAGGAGGGGGGACAGCGGGGCAGAGGAGGTAGGATAGCGTGGCAGAGGAGGGGGGACAGCGTGAGAGAGGGCAAATGGTACAGCGTGAGAGAGGGCAGAGGGGACAGCGTGAGAGAGGGCAGATGAGGGGGGACAGCATGGCAGAGGAGGGGGACAGTGTGAGAGAGGGCAGAGGGGGCAGTGTGAGAGAGGGCAGAGGGGGCAGCGTGAGAGAGGGCAGAGGAGGGGGGACAGCATGGCAGAGGAGGGGGACAGCGTGAGAGAGGGCAGAGGGGGCAGTGTGAGAGAGGGCAGAGGGGGCAGTGTGAGAGAGGGCAGAGTGTCTGGATGCAGAGGGGGCAGAGTGTCTGGGGGCAGAGGGGGCAGAGGGGGCATTTTTGCATACAACTAAATAAGTATTTCTGTCTTGACCTAAATACTTATTACAATTTTTTGACCCAACTAAAACGGGACTGCTCAGTAATTATTTTGGAGGGGTGCCTTGAAAAAATTATGGAGACTCTAAGGGTGCCGCGAACTTCATAAGTTTGGGAACCACTGATATAAAACATTATACAATCGTGTCCTCAGTCTAGTGTAGTCATACAATTTATACTTCACTTGTTTGCAACTCTTCCTTCTTACGTTTATTTTAGGAAGTGATGTAACTCTCTGACCTTCCAAGAATCCCAACGTAATGAGAACAGATTCCTTCCCAGTGTATAGGTTACAGGAGGTGAGGAAGTCCCCGAAAAGAAGAGAGGAGCTCTGTGGTGGTCGCACTCCAAGGACTTGGTAATATTTACATACTTTTTTATTTTGCCTTAGTCTCTGATTGTGCAAGTGCCTTCTATATTTAGTCAGCTACACATTCCATTTATGACGGGGAAGCGTCTCCAGTATAAACATGTTTGTTACTAATAAACTCCTTACAGAGTGAATAGAGAATGCAGTAACAAGTTATTTATTGATCCGTGTTCCAAAACCGGCTCAGAGGCCCTCACTCCTCTCTCTGAAATAAAAGTTAAGGAAAATTCCAGGAAGACAACAAAGTGATATATAAAAATATATGTTTAAAGATTGCATACCTCCTAATAGTCCTTATTTGCAGACACTGAAAATGCTTAGGATTGTGGACAGGGCTTTTTAAAAATGTTTGCATGGTTGTGTTGGTTTAGGGTGTGTATGTGGTGAATTAGAGCTTCCTTTGTCCCAATTTTGCCTGGATAAATGTTGGCAATGCTCTTCCAGCTGCCCTAGACCTACTTCAGACCGCGAGTAAAGTGAAAACATTGGGCCCCACTCATATCAACTTGCGCATCAGTCGCAAATTTAAAAAGAGCAACTTGAGTGTAGTTCAGTCGTATTCAAATTAAAGTGTTTCTCGAGATGAGCTTCGATTTGAATCTGGACGTAAGTATGCTCTGGTTGTTCGTTACTTGCCACATGTAGACAGAACAATCTGCAGTAGACGCACGTGCGTAAGGACAATAAAAGATCACAACAGAACGCATACAATTTTTATTTGATGATGATATTTTCAATGCACACCATACACACAATGCATTTTAATAGTAGACCTTAGTCGCATACTGTTCGCCTGTGATAGCTACTGGCGCGCATAAGTGTAGTTTTTTTAAAACGAATTTTATTTATGTCACTATCAGTCGGCACCTGACCTGTCGTGGGTGCAAAAGTTATGGCTGAAACCAAGCGCACTTGACTAGCATCAGCCGCATCTGCGACGGACAGTCCTTACTGTACATGGCTTACGTTAGTCCCCCTCTTACCTCCCCAGTTCTGCCTTAATTGCCAGTTGCGTTTGGACATTGCAAACATGTCCATTCATTGCTGTAATGCCCTTTTCTGGGTATGCGTAGAGCTATTTCAAGCAAGACACGCTACACAAACGGACATACATCTGTAAAATATGAACCAGGCCCACTTTGTGCCCACATACTTGTAGATTCAGCCAATAGTACTCTGTTTCCCACGAGTTCCAGTTGTCCGCCAATCTAGTTGACAGTACAAAAAAAACCTATAAAAAGTGCTAAACAAAACTGGTACGCGTGTGACAGTAAATATAAATCTGAAAGTAGAATAAATTGTGTTTAATGTTTAAAAAATTCTTCAAATATGTATATATCCCCAGTCCATATTTTAAAAAAAACTTGTCTATAAATTTCAGCCAAGTATATAAGTGAACAGAAAAAGGGTTATTGCTACATAATAAAATCTTCCTCAAGATTTTATATACAACATCATGAATACATTTGTGTAACTTGGGGTGAAGTTAGATCCTATACTGGTGTCTAGTACTGGTTTATTTAGCCAATATTATGCATAGCAGGTTTATATATAAGGTAGTCATTGGAGATGGTAATTCACTGTTATTAGGAATCTTGTGAAGAGAGTATAAGGTCATTAATGTGGGGGATTGAGGTGTACAAGCTTTGTGCAGAGTTCAGAAAATAAGTAGTGTCCTGTATATATGATCAACTGTATTGACCTAAACGTGAGGTGCCAGAAATTGATCGATATGGATAACTAAGGGTTTTAAAAGAGAGCCAGTGCCTATAGGCTTATGCCACACTTCTGGTATCATAAATGGAACCCAATAGCCAGGTAGTTCTGTAGTAAACAGGATATATATATATATATAAAAATCTCAAATATCCAACAAGTGAAATCCACAGTCTCAAGACAGATAAATGTCTGGTAGAAATATCAAGCAATTGTATTCCAAATCACAAGAGGGAGCAAGGTTCTGTGGAAGCATCAAGTTCAGATACAAACACAGTACTCAAGCAAAGGCTTCAAAACAGGAAGTGCCATTTTCTTGGCTCAAGCAGGAAATGAGATCCAAGACGAAATCTTCATGAGACACTCCCGGCCATCTTGGATAAGGGCTGTTGAAAGGGCAAGTCCATAACAGCTTACTTGGATGTTTGAAATATACTTTTACAATTTTTTGGTTGTATGTAGAGAACCACAAAAAAAGCCTTCTTTGATAATACTTAATTGTGAATATTGTTAACAGTGATATAAATTCCCAATTGCAGGGTCTACCAATACTTTGAGGATCTTGAGGACCAAGTGACTCCGAATGAAGAACATTGTAATTCTGTCTATTACTGAGAAGGTTCCATATTTCAATGTTACAGTCTATTATTCATATATAACAAAAAAGAAAAAAAAAACCCGCGCTGGGCTACACTTATCTCAAAATTACACAATGCAGCTATAATAAGCAGGGGTAAATTGCTAATCCCCAATACAAGACCACTAAAAAACACACAATAACAGCGCAAAGGTGTAATAAATGAGACAGCAAAAAGTATATAATCCTTATCAAAAACCAGGGCAGAAGTAGACTGCAATCCCTTCAAACTAGTATTCGATACATTTTAATAATAAAAGATAAACATCTAAAATCATATATCACCAATATATAAAGAAAAAAGTCCTTCTTAGCCTCGAATTGTTATCTATAGTATTACTCTATTGAGTGATAAGGACCTTCCAAACACACATATATAATCGGAAAAAGTCACCGTCACTAGGTATCAGAGAGTCAGTAGCAATAATAATAATAATACTACGCACTCCGCACGGATAACAACAGTAATTGTATAGATAAGCCTGGTCCGGATTAGCGAGCCCGCTTGTAGTCCAGGAACGTTATATGTGAAAAGGTGAAACGGAAAGTACTCACGAACACCTTAGTATTCCCTCTTCCACGGCTCTCCGAATCCAGCTCTCCTGCGGCTTTCCGACTGTAGATGTAATCCAAGGTGCGGTGGGTGTAAGAAGTTTGCCCGGGCTTAGGGGCATATTTAATAAAGCACGATAGTGCTTTTAACGGGTCATTAAGGTCCCACAGTGTCCTCCGCAAATTTATTAAGGGGGCATCGCAGCAGATATCATGGATATCTGCTGCTTTGCATTCCTCTTCGTTTTTGGGAGCAGTCACCATTCAACAGAATGGTGACTACTCCTAGCCGCAATCTAACAAGTACCGAAAAAACATTTTTTCTCAGGAACTTGTCATGTTAATGTACGCCAGCAGCTGAAGCTGGCGTACATCATTCGAATTGAGGAAATCTAATGCTGTCAGCTCTGCTCCGGAGAGCAGAGCTGGACAGCGCATGTGTGGAGGGATCACATGATCCCTCCCTGTCACTCAGCGCTCTCTCTCTGCAACTATCGTTGCAGAGACAGAGAGGGGATCTGTGTGCGCATGTCCAGTTCTTGGAACTGGACATGCGCAATTGAAGAGTGAAGAGAAGACCCGAAGACAGCGCTTCCGAAGAGGGGGGTAAGTATGATTTTTTTTATCACTGAAACAGCAGTTTTTCGGAACTGCTGTTTCTGTGCAGGGCTGTACATAAATGTGAGAAGTAGTTCAATCCTTATCATTGCGATAAGGATTGAAAACTACTTTTCACTTTATGTGAATATTGATAAATGTGCCCCTTAGAGACTAATGGTTCCTCATACATTCAGTTCTTGGCGATATCCTCAATGTGTATATGTATATAATAGTCTTCAGGTCCGTATTATATCAATAGCAATATATCATCTCAAGATGCAAAGTAACTGACGCGTTTCGTCTCTACAAATGAAACTTTTTCAAAGCCAAGGTAAGTGCGTTCTCATTGCTTGAGCCCATCTTTGAACAGGAAATGGAAGTTCCGGAGTTCATTAATCAATTAGTTACATTGTTAGCAGTTGATATAGAAATATAATTTGTATAATACAACAAATAAATATATAATTTTAACAAAGTTCACAGTCGGAGAAGAAAGGGGCAACATCACATAAAAATAAAACATTAAAAAATTCTTTATTCAGGACTACTCTATTCCATATGTAATAGAATCTTTCAGTTTAAGGAAATCTAAATGACAGTTTTCTCGTATCTTATTCTTAAAGGGCAATCCTCGCTAAAACATATCCGCATGTCTATCTACACAGACATATAAAAAGCACAAATATTAGCTATGTAATACTATATAGTTATAACACAACTCGGTATATAGATGTCACATGGATACAAAAAGCTATCTTATTAATTAAAAGAACTAACTCAATTATAGGTATCTAGAGCCACACCCTATATCTAGTAATATATTGACTCGGTATAGAATTGGTTCCCATCAAAATCTATATCAAACATATAGAGCCAACTAAATATCAAAAAACATATATAAAAGAAAATAACAAAACTAAAAACCATGAATATACAATCACTAAACAACCTATTAGCAGTCTCAAGCCTCAAAAAAATCCAAAGCTTCATTTATTCTATCTGGACTTAAAGTTTTTAACTTAAAAATCCATAAAGTTTCTGCCTCACAAAGTTTCCTAAATCTATTCCCACCTCTGGAGGTTCTACCGATTAGTTCAATCCCTGTCAATGATAGTCCAGAGGGGTCCCGATTGTGGTCTAGAGAAAAGTGTCTTGATAAACTGTGTGTTTGTAAACCTACATTAATATTGCGTCTATGTTCTCTAAAACGAATTTTCAGAGATCTGGTAGTTGTACCCACATATTGGTGTCCACACGGACATTGTAACACATAGACAACAAAGCTAGAAGCACAATATATTGTTTTATGGGGAATATCTCTCCTGAGGTAGTCAAAATAATTTCCTTCTTATTAGTTATAAAAGTACATGTCATATATATCTTCTTATTGCACCTATAACAACCTAACAATGTAGTGTTTGATAATTGTATCTTCTCTGATATGAAGTGACCTGGGGCCTGATTCATTAAGGATCTTAACTTGAGAAACTTCTTATTTCAGTCTCCTGGACAAAACCATGTTACAATGCAAGGGGTGCAAATTAGTATTCTGTTTTGCACATAAGTTAAATACTGGCTGTTTTTTTCATGTAGCACACAAATACTTGATAGCTTATTTGTACACTGAAATTTAAAGATGATATTTGTGTGCTACATGAAAAAACAGGCAGTATTTAACTTATGTGCAAAACAGAAAACTAATTTGCACCCCTTGCATTGTCCCATGGTTTTGTCCAGGAGACTGAAATAAGAAGTTTCTCAAGTTAAGATCCTTAATGAATCAAGCCCTAGATGTCAAAAAGCTCCTCAGATTTCTATTGTTATGGGAAACAACTTTGGATTATAGTACAGCATCCTGTTTTAATATTTCATAGTTCTTAATTATCATCTTTCTACTACTCATTGATTTTGTATTGTACTTAGATATAAAAACAGGTACATTTTCCCCCCTATTATTCTTATTTCCAGATGAAAAAGTTGTTTTTTCTTCTTCTAGATTTTTAGGTTGAAGTAATATTGACCTATTACTTTCAAAAGCAAATCTTTTTGCGTCAAGCAATAATTCACATGGGTAGGCTCTTTGTGCTAATCCATGGCACGTTATCTGCTTGTGTAGCGAAGTCATCATCTAATGTACAATTAGCTGAATCATTTGACTCCTAGGTATATTGCTAACCCAAGGTCTATGATGACCACGAGTATAGTGTAAAAAGTTATTTGTATTAACAGATTTATTGTAATTTTTGGCCATAATTTAATTCTCCTGAATAAAAAAAGTAACGTCAAGATAATTCATCTCTACATCATTGTATGTATATGTAGAAGTGAGATTAAACATATTTGTGTCCAGAAATGAAACAAATTCATGTGTTAATATAGGACCTCCCATCCAAATAATAAATAAATCGTTGATATATCGACCATAGAACATCAGATTTGCCCCATTACAAATAAGTTGTTCAAGAAGAAAAAAAAAAAAACTATTGCATTGGAATCTACCAATTAGTATTTGCCAATCAAAGATCATAATTCCTAACAACAGCACTAGCTGGATCAGCTAAGTATCTCTACTAGGTTCACTAGATACAGGACCTTGTGTTTATATTGCATACACATACTCTCCAACAAAAGCCAAGCATATTAGTGCTCACATAATATGTGTTCATTTTGTGTTCATGGGCTGAGTCATATGACAGTCTGGGGCCAGACAGATTCTGAGTATATTATGTCATCCAATTAGTAATTATTTGAACTTTTGCCACCATCACTGTAAGCCTGAGGCCCAGAATAAGAGAAGAAATAAATATAACTTATCACTAGGTAACACAGCATGGAGAACTTTCACATGTGCATAAACCAGTGCATTTTATAAATGATATGAAGTAGTTATAACGGTTAAATATTCCCACGCTATGACTAATGAACATCTTTATTTGCTATGAAACGTAAAGGATTTTTCAAGCTGTGACCTTTCAAAAGTATTTTCAGAAAGTGCTATTCCGGAATTTAAAAATTGTGTTCATCACTAGAGTGTGGATGGTTGAAGACCAGGGTGTTACAGCTATCAGTATGATCATAAACTTGTAGAACAAGATGGAGAGGTCTTCACCTATAGTAGACGCATTTCCCGTAGAGCTTGACACGCTCACAGGTACTCGGATGCCCCCAGGTCTTACACTCAGAGTACTACAAGTTTATGAAACGTACCGTAGCGCTGAGTAGCAGGAGATGGAAGGTGCATAGTCAGGAAACAGGCTGAGGTCTCAGGTCCGAAGCAGGTACCATGGTCAGGAACAAGCAAGAAGTCAGGGCTGGCAGCAAACAAGGAGAGTCCAGAAATGTAGCAAAGGTCAGGGGGCACAGGCAGAGAATCAAAGTCCAGAAAAAAAAGCCAAGGTTCAAACACGGGTAATCCAATAATAGTAGATGCAGTGCACAGGAGCTGGTCAGGTAACAGAAGCTGCAAACTATAACCGGCAGTGAGGCTAATACACAGAGGATCCAATAGATACACAGCCCCCACACATGCATAAATCAGCCAGCAGGCTGTTAAACGATTAGTTCTAATTGCGCACGCGCCCGGCTGTCAGATTAGCTGGGCCGCGGCGGTAAAAGATAGAAGCGTCCCGGCTGTTACCCTGGTAACAGCCGGGACTTGTGGGCAGAAGTGACATCCCGATCGTCATGGCCGACAGGAGCGAGCTGCGGTGGCAGCATTGGAGCCGCGGCTCATGACACAGGGCCCGATTTACCGCTAGGCAACCTAGGCACATGCCTAGGGCCCAGAGCTTCCCAGGGGGCCTGCTGTGAGCAGGGTAAGAAAGGAGGGGGAGTGCCAAGTCTGATATGCGCTACCCTCCACCTGGCCTCCCTGCTGCCACTTGTCCGCCGGCCCAGGATAATAAAGTGCGGCCGAAGAAGAAGAAAAAAAGAAATCACCTGACTTGGAAGTCACATGACCGGGCAGCCTTCTCGCCTTCTGTCAGCTCCGTTCCACTGAATGTGTCATCGGGCATGATGACGTCACGCCCCACATTCAGTGGAACGGAGCAGAGAGGAGGGGAGGAGCCTGCCAGGCCATGTGATTTCCAAGTCAAGTGATTTCTTTTTTTCTTTTTCTTCGCCCGCACTTTATTATCCTGGGCCGATGGGCAAGCGGCAGCCGGGAGGGCAGGTGGAGGAGCCACAGCATGGAGAAGAAAGAAGACAGAACAGAAGAAAACAAAAGAGAACAGAGAAGAACAGAAAAGAACAGAAAAGAAGAAGGCAATAGAAAGGTAAGTAAATTAACAGAGCCAGAGGCACAATGGCACACACTCTAAAGGAAATAAAGAAGAGTGTGAGGGAACTGTTGTTAATATTAATGAAAATACAAAAATAAAGGAGACGGAGAAAGCATGTGTGTATGTGTGTATGTGTGTATGTGTACCTTAAGCGCTCATTCTCCCAAAGGGCAGTTCAACCGAGGTAGTTCCTCCCTAGTGTTGTATGACGTGGAAGATTTATATATCCATGCTATGAGAAACTACCTCGGTTGAACTGCCCTTTGGGAGAATGAGCGCTTAAGGTACACTATTTCATGCATACGTTTGGTTTAATTAGGAATTGGGTGGTTTCCCTCATTGTACCATAGGCTGCACATTTTTTGAACATCAGCGCCAGTCTTTGTCACACCCTTTTTTTTGTGAGTGAGTGTATGTGTGTTTATGGTCATACAGTGACATATCATTTGCAGGGTTGCAGGGCTTTTTCTGTAGGAGGGTGTCCTAGCTCTGTTCACCTGCTAGACACGCCCCCAATGATGCAAGCCACGCCCCCAATGATGGCGTGCCCAGTCCCTCTGCTCTAGGGGTATATGCTATGCTAAAAAAAATATAGTGCTATGGATTGTTTCAGGGAGGGGGCCCCAAACCAGTATCTTGCCTAGGGCCCAATGAGGTCTAAATCCAGCTCTGCTCAAGATGCCACTAATTGTAATGCATGTGTGACTTTAGTTAATGAAACCGTGGGACATGAACGATTTACTTATCAATACAGGAATACTATGCCAAAATACTTTGAACTTTGGTCACGATTTGGACAATTTGAGCCAGACTAGAAACTTTTTTGTCCCTCTTACCTCTCCTCCTTCCCCTTCATCAAACACTAAATTACTCATGCTATTTTATCATTTCACTCTTACTATATATTTCATCTTTATTCAGACTAATTAAATATAAGTTATTATGTATATTATTTATACTATATTAATATTTTAATATCTATTCTTTTCTGCAAGAAACTGGAAACAAACAGATTGAAATCTTTAATGTCAAATTTACATATATTGTTATTATTACATTATCAACTCGAAAACATATAAGAGATATATTATATTACATTGAAAGTTATATATATTGTCACATATTTTCTTTAGATGTAAAGTTATACTTTATGTAATGACAAAACTTGAATAAAAATATTTGATTAAATAAAACAATAAGAATATATATATATATATATATATATATATATAATCATCATTACCATTTATTTATATAGCGCCACTGATTCCGCAGCGCTGTACGGAGAATTCACTCACATCAGTCCCTGCCCCATTGGGGCTTACAGTCTAAATTCCTTAACACACACACACACACAGAAAGAGACACAGACTAGGGTCAATTTGTTAGCAGCCAATTAACCTACCAGTATGTTTTTACTGGTAGGTTAGTGTGGGAGGAAATCGGAGCACCCGGAGGAAACCCATGCAAACATGGGGAGAACATACAAACTCCACACAGATAAGGCCATGGTCGGGAATTGAACTCATGACCCCAGTGCTGTAAGGCAGAAGTGCTAACCACTGAGCCACCATATAAAAAATATGTACATTGTCCCTTCCGCACGTTCTTCATGCTTATTTGTAAACCTTCCATTAGGGCCAAATCCGTGGTATTGGTGAATGTGTGCACTCAGTGTCTCATTAACCACTTTCTCCTCCTGTACATAATACTTTTAGCTATTATTTCCTTGTGTTGATTTTTTAAGGGACAGCAATAGTTAAAGTTTGTCCGGTTCCTCCTCCTTCTCTAACTCCTCCCTCCCTCCTTCTCCCGTTTTCTCCAACCCACATTAACCAGACGGCGCTGGAATTGACAGTAGCAGCCACGCCAGGTGAGAGTTCCTGCAGGATTTGCTTTAACTTTAGTCTACATATACAATTTCTGCATTAGCTCTGTCTCTATGTAAGATACAGGATCCCAAACCCCGATGCACTTAATGGAATGGAGTCTATGCCCTCCAACCGGAGAGGAGCCTACTGTCAGCTAACTTCTATCCTCGTCGAGTAACACCGTGAGACAGGCTACTACGCAGCCGTGCAAATCCCAATCTTCCAACTCTGAATCGGCTTCGCCGTTCCGCACTGTATGTGTAAACTTGCATTATGTGGAATTTATAGTCTATAAATAGAGCTGGGACCACCCTGGTCACCTCATTCTGCTGTGTGGTGTGATGTGGGCAGGATTGGGAAACGTCATTGAGACGTGCGAAATTTCATGGACGAATGGAGAGTGTAGAGGATATTCTGTGGAACGGTTTTCAAAGTTTCATAGGTAAATATTTTTAAACAGGCAAAGAGTTAAAAGTAGATATTTAGTTAATATCCACGTGACAGGTGGCGTCCCATGTGTGTAGAGGTGAAGAAACTGTGCACGCAGGTAAGTGCGGGTAGTATGTTAATATATTGTGTGTGTCTGTGTGTGTGTGTGTCAGTATGCTAAATTAATGTGT
Organism: Mixophyes fleayi; assembly: GCF_038048845.1. NCBI lineage: Eukaryota > Metazoa > Chordata > Amphibia > Anura > Limnodynastidae > Mixophyes > Mixophyes fleayi. The sequence continues at coordinate 7,137,751 of NC_134412.1, forward strand.
GTGTGTGAGGAGGCGTATATTGGTGTGTAGGGTGTGTGGGTGTGTGTGTGGGGGGGGGGGCAATATATGAATGTATCGTCTGTGTGTCGGGGAGGGGGGAAGGGGGCCAGTATATGAATTGATTGTGTGTGTGGGGGGGGCAGTATATGAATGTATTGGGTGTGTGTGTGGGGGGGAGGGGGGCAGTATATTAATGTATTGTGTGTGTGGGGGCAATATATGAATGCATTGTGTGTGTGGGGGGAGCAGTATATGAATGCATTGTGTGTGTGGGGAGGGGGACAGTATATGAATGTATTGGGGGTGTGTGTGGGGGGAGGAGGGGGCAGTATATTAATTGATTGTGTGTGGGGGGGTGCAGTATATGAATGTATTGTGTGTGTGGGGGGAGCAGTATGTGAATGCATTGTGTGTGTGTGGGGGGGCAGTATATGAATGTATTGTGTGTGGGCCATTATATGAATGTATTGGGGGGGGCAGTATATGAATATATTGGGGGGACAGTATATGAATGTATTGGGGGGGCAGAATATGAATGTAGTGTGTGTGTGTGTGTATGAGGGGGGTCTTAATATAATGTGGGAGGTTGGCTATTAATTTAATTGAGGAGTGTAAGTGGGGGCTATTTATTAGGTGATATTTGATTTGTGGTGTGATGGTGGGGTAATTTAATTTAATAGTGGGTCCTATGAATTTAAGATGGAGCAATTGGACCTTTAATTTAATGCTGGGGTGGTGAGCTATTAATTGATTGTGGGGCTGTTTGGGGAGCATGAGGTCTATTTATTAAATGTGATTAGGAATTATTTAATGTCTGGGATTGTTGTGGAAATGGTTATATTTGTTAAACGCAAATACTATAAATTATTGCTGGGGCTGTTTGCAGGGAGAGAAATATTTATAATTATTATTATAATTAGCCAGGTATGTGTAAAAATAAATAAATAAAGCGCTGTAGGAAGAAGGAACATATAAAATAAAATGCAATATAAAGTGAGGTTTGTTTTTTACTGCATTGTTTTCATTATTTAAGATTTATCATTTATATTTAAGTATCGCTGGGTTAAGCAACACTAAAATAGCCTCTTTTTATATTGATAAATATATATTGTACCGAAAACCACCCTCTAAGGATGGGCCGCTACTTATGGGCCAGTGCTGTGTGCTTGCCCCCCGGGCTAAAGTCTGCCAGCCAGCCCCTGTTAATATGGTTACCCAAGGCTCAGCGTGTCATTCATTTGGCTTTTTATTGGCACAAATATTTTTTAAAATTTGTAAACAAAATATTATTGCAATCATAATTTTAGAAATATATATTTATATTTGCGATATTAAGCATTTTCCACATAGATCGCTTTTATCCCCCTTTCCTTTGAGGCTTTGGGTACAGTGAATGTTCTCATGGATTTTCTGTATAAGATACCTGTTACTTTTTTGTTTGATATGAGAAACAAAAGATATTTCTCTGTGTTAGTAAGAGATTACTTTGGGCCTGAGTCATTAAGGCAAAAAAGGAGTAAATGTTCTCTGGGACAAACCATGTTACAATGAAAGGGGTGCAAATTAGTTTATTATTTTGCACATAAGATAAATATACTGGCTGTTTTTTCATCTAGCACACAAATACTTGATAGCTTTATTATTACACTGAAATTTAAAGTTGATCTAGGACATGTCCTACCCCAACTATGAATCTGTCCCCACATTTTAAATTTACCTCCCCCTCCAATGTAACATGGTTTTGCCCAGGTGCAAATGTTACTCCTTTTTTATGCTTTGCTCTCCTTAATGACTCAGGCCCAAAGTATGAACATTCTAGAATACGTATATATTAGATGCAACGTTACTGCCATCTACTGTTAGTAGATGGCAGTAACATTAGTATTTTACAGTATAGTAATCTATGTCATAATGTAATATAAATGCATGCCTCTAATTAATTATATATGAATGCCATTCTATATATATCTGTGTTAGACACTGTGCACGTCAGCGTGTAAGCATTCTCGATTAAAAGAGTAATAATTGCAATAAAATTTTCTTTATTTTAACAATACCTATATACTTGTAAGAGGATCTATCCATCACCAGCAAAAACAGTTGTTTTAGCCGACATTATCGCACCACCCAATATACAATAAGGACATACTTGCCCACTCAACTGGCATTTCTGGGAGGCGGGGCCAAAATGACCTGATTCATGGTGCTCCACCCCCTCTGCAGTTGTACTTCATGCAATAAAAAAGTTTGCAAGTTTGGATACGGGTTACCACTGGAGATGGCATTGTTAAACCATGTGGCGATAACAGATTAAAATTATTTTAAAGTGTTTTATTCTTAGATTAAAGCAGTTATTTAATGTATATAAGTGATTACATTTTTTTATTACATTTTTTAATACATTTTAGATTTTTAAAAACTTTTACAAACAACCCCAACAATCAACACCTCTTTCAGCTTTCAGTAATGAGAATGGAATGTAACTCATAAGAGAAAGTGTCTCATTTGGTTAAAATGTTATTAAAGTGGGTGTATGGCTTTCTTGACAACTTTTTGTGCCTCCCCTCTGAGATCTTGGTGGGTAGGTGAGATGCAGGTGTGTAGGGGGCATGGTGCCTGATTCACTCCCACAATGGCCTGAAACTATCCAGGCTCTCACGGACATTCCATGGAGAGTGGATGGCGGTTCTATTTATCCACAACTTTTAAGGCAGCAGGGTCCAGAGGGTGTATTTATTTATTTTTATTTAATTTTTTTAGCCATCCTCCTATTTTTCCAATAAAAGTAATGAAGAAGACAGTGCTGGATAGAGCGGCAATCATCATGTGGTACGAGGGGATACGGCTGAATATTTCTTCAACCAAAAAAAATGTCTGCCTCTACTGTGTGCGAGCGACGCATTTATTTAAAACATAATGATCTAACCTGTGCAACATTCTCCCAACAGGGACTTCAAAAACATGGCCGTGACTGACGAGAAGTTTCCTGTTCAGGAAACAGGGTAAGTGGACAATTTAAGCACTTTTCTAAGTGTTTTAAACAATGGAACTCATTTAACATGCACACGTATGGACTTTGTTTAGAACCTGGTGCATTTTGTGCCTCCACTGTGTGCAAGCGACGCATTGATTTAAAACATAATAATCTAACATGTGTAACAACTCCCAACAGGGACTTCACAAGCATGGCTGTGACTGAAGAGAAGTTTCCTGTTCAGGAAATAGGGTAAGTGGACAGTTTAAGCACTTTTCTAAGTGTTTTAAACAGTGAAACTCATTTAACATGCACACGTATGGACTTTGTTTAGAACCTGGAGCATTTTGCGCCGCAAAAAGTTTTGTCTCAAAATATTTACGTCTGTTGAGTTGCACATATGTACAGAAGTATTTTTACATCAGGCACACAAATGCATTTACTTATACCCAACAACAAACAAGCGACTCCCACATCGATCGTTTACCCCTTAATAAGTCAAATAGAAATCTACTTTCCTGCAATAGTCCAAATGGAAATGATGTTTAAGAAACCTAAATAGATGTCTGGAAAGGGATATAATATAGCCGCAAAGCTAATGAATGAAGAACTACAAGCAGGAGGGGTTGATACATAAGCAGCCAATCAACAATGGCAGAGCTGCTGGTGTCATGGTCATCATCATCATCAGCATCATCATCAACACCATCGCACATCATATCTAGGAGATGCCTCAAAGTCACATTAGGTTGCATCTATACCCTGTTACTATACTCATCTTATTCTTGCACTCCCCATTCTGCCTCTCCAAATGTCATTCTAAGATCTGAACATATCTAGGTACTGACGCATTTTGTTATGCATGTGCAGCAAGGAAACGCGTGTATTAACATCAGAAACCTTAATATACGTCCAACTTGAAATGAAGCCTGTTGTTAGAAACATCTTTACTCTGTCCAACTCTTCTACCTGCAAATTTCTGCTTCCCCACAATTGTCGGCATCTTGCTATTAACCCAGGCATTTTTGCGGAAATCAAGGCGCACAACATTGCCAAAGCTGCTTTTGTATTGGCGTTGTCGACGATTTGTGTTTCTTAAGTAAGAGCTTGTCACTGTTTGACTGTGACATTATTATGTGCTGTGATTTTTTTACATTTTTATTATTTAGGTGTTTTATTGGCATATGTGAAAAGGTAATTCAGTCCTGCAATGTCGTCCAATGTGAGGATGCCACTGGGGAATATTCACCAGCCCCTCAGGATGTCACACAGGAGTTGGAGAAATTAAATGTCCCAGAAATAAGCAAGAAGAGAAAGATGAGGAAACGAAAGAAAAGGCAAAGGACAACAACACTAACACCACCATGTAAAACATGGAAAGGTGAGGAACTTCAAAAATATATATACACTATATATACTAATTATTTATTCCTAGTGTAATTGTGTATTGACATTTACTTTGTCTCGGAAGCTTATATATACATATATACAAAAACATACCGGGTTTGATTTTGACAAGGCATTGTGACTGATGTTGCAGTCGACTTTAGTCGGGCAGATGGCACATTCAGCATACTTAGAACAGGAGCTGAATCAGTTAATTATTACTAATGAATATTAGAGCATAACAGGTGTGTTGCCCATTACAGCTCTTGCATATCCTGGTAAGGATTTTTTTCTAACTAAATTGATACATTTTTGCACACTTGCAACCAAAATGAATCCACATGCCAGTCAGATCCCTCATGTATTTCAAAACACCTCCACATGCTATGTGGTTGACCTCCCACACAGTATATAAACCTGCTCTGCCTGTCATTCCCTGCCGAAGTATCAGATTTACTGTTCTGAACTCCTGCGTTCTCTTCTGTTTATTGCTTGATTCCTGATTATTGACCCAGCTAGCTCCTGACTTTGTGATACATGGAGCCTGAATTTGTACTGCCCTGGCTGGTTTTGACCTTTTCCGTTTCCTGACTTTTTCTCTGCTTGCTGATTCTGTTTGTTTTACCTGCATCCTGCTGACCTCGGCTAGTCTGTCTGTACTCTTTCAAGTATATGATACTTCATTGTATTACTATGTTCTGTACAAATAGGGTAGGGCGACTTTAGCATGTATTATTAACACTGTCAAGCCATATGTCTAGACTATTATGGGGTGTAGGTATAAACTCTTGTTACTCCTGATGTACACCTGGCGTAAATGCTACAGTTTTTGAGCAGGATGCATCTTGAGATGCGTACGACTCAACATATGCACGTAAGCACACTTTTTTAACGTGTATCTTTCCTACATACGTTCAGAGACCAAATGACTCCACCTCCAAATGAGTCTCTAATTGAAACAGAATTGGTTTAACTGAGATGGAAAAAGACTTAGGAATAATAGTTGACAGGAAGCTGAGTAGTTGCACAGTGCCAGGCAGTGGCTACAAAAGCTAATAAAATCCTCAGATGCATAAAATGAGGGATGCAATGTTTATTACATCATCATATTAATATTATTATAATATAATATTGTTTAATTCCCTGGTTATGCCTTATATGGAATATAGGTAACACTTTTGGGCATCTCCTGGTGTTTAGAGGCAGCCAAACAAGGTTTGCTTAATTTCGGGAAACAAGCAGGCCCGGCGCTCCCATTAGGCAATTGCCTAGGGTGCCGGGCTCTGCAGGGCGCCTCAAAATAAAAAAAACACGACTATGGTCATTTAAAACTGTGCGGAAATCCACAGGGAGGAGAGGGGGAAAGGGGCTATGAATCTTACCTGCCCTCCGCTCACTGACAGTGACAGGCCGTGATGATGTCATCATCACGGCCCGACAGTGTCTGTGAGGGGAGGGGAGAAGACAGAGCAGAGAGGAGCAGCTTCTTGCAGGTAAGATAAAGAAAGACATGGGGAGGGGAGCTGAGGGGAGGGAAGCACAGCGCCAATTTTGACAGGGTACCCACGGCGGGGGGCGCCGATTTTTAAAGGGGGGGGGGGACGATTTTCACACTGTGCCTAGGGCGCCAAGGACCCTAGCACTGGCGCTGGAAACAAGACATCTTAGAAATGACCTAGTCAATATGTATAAATATTGTTGATGTGAATAGAAAGATTTTCTAACATAGTTTAAAATTCCCTTTCTACAGGGCTCTCTAAAGGACACTTCTTCATTATGATTATGATTGGTAAGTATCCACTAAAGGCAAATTCTAATTTTAATAGTGTTGTTTTAAAAATTATGTATCCCGTTCAATAGTTTGGTCAGGATCTTTTGTCCAAACACTGATGACATAAGCATTTCTAAAAAATACATCTGATTTAAAAAGCTTTCCGCAATGAAGTGTAATGCTCGACTTGCCTACCACCATGTATTTGTACCTTCAGTCCAGCATTGTTCCCAGTATGGTGACTATTGGCACTGGGATGTTAAATGGTAATCGTACCAGCAGGAAGTGAGCCGGAACTAAGACTACCTGTAGGTGTGTGCAAAACATTACTACCCCCTCTCCATCGCATGCGTAACATTCCTCTTCCATATTGCAGACAGAAGAACTTTACTTATTAGATGTCTCTGTAGAAGGGGGGAGAGTAGGAGGGAGAAAAGTAGGGAGTTAAAAGAAGGGATCACCAAGGCTTGCTATGTATAAACAAGCCCAATCTCACCCTTTATCCAAACAGAACAATAATGCGGACAATATTTTCACATTTACTTTTCTGCACACAGCACAAATAAAGGAAGGTTTGAGACTAGTGCCCCTCCAAGGTATTATGCCAAATTCAGTTTTACATTGATTCCATTTAGGGATAAGGTACATAAAATCTCATTGAGGTGAACCAAGCTCTAACTAAACTATGCAGAATCATCAATCTTATAAAAATCCAAAGCTTTGTGCAGAATACACTACTCATAAATGTTCATTTCCTGGCCACATAGAATGATTGTTCATTTAGCATAGGAATAGCTGATTTCTATGCTTAATTCACATAATGTTTTTCACTGTGCTATGAAAAGGCTCTTCTTAAAAAAAGTAGGAGGAGGAGGCCCTCAAACTAAACCGGAAAAACAGCTTTTGAGATCTTACGGTGGACAAGACATCTCACATCTGAATCACTGACAGATTAGTGAATTTGTAGGAGCCATATCTATGATACAGAAGATCATTTTTCACTCATGAGTTTTACATACAAATAAAGAGTCATTCTGCCATGAAAACGAGGAGTGTCTCGACTGCCTGGCATAAAAGCTTAGACATTCCACTAACTGGTTGGCATGGTGCCATAGTATTTAGCTTTGCTGGAGGCATGGGTTCCAATCCATCCCAGACATTAGCTATGTAGAGTTTGTATGTTCTTCTCATGTTCGCTTCAGTTTACTTTTACACTCCAAAAACACATTGGTAGGTTAATTGGTTTCAGTCAAAATTGACCCAAGTATGCGTTGGTGTTGTATAGAATTTAGACAGTAAGCTCCACTGGGGCAGGGATGGATAAGAGTGATTAAGCATTCTCTGTACAGCACAGTGTTAAATCAATAAAAGATAATAGTTCACATTTACTTCTATGTGGGTATGGCACAGCTAGAAGCAGAAAGCCCAATAAGCATGCTTAATAATAGGAGCTGAATGACCCTGCTCGTTACGCCATCTGTTTAATTTTTCACCAGGGCACCAAACTCTTTGGCATGTGACACAATGAAATCTGGGTAAACTGGGGTAGACTGGGTAAATGCTCCATTGTAATAAAATTTTAGCTACACAATCCATAAGTTAATTATTACTAAAAGATATTCTATCTTTACAGCTGTGTTGCCCATTTCAGCTTATGCATTTCCCGGTAAGTCCAGGACTTTTTTTCTAACTTAAATGTTACATTGTTGCTCTCTGTAATGTTTAAAATGTAAGCACTATTTTTCAACAAGTGCAAATTAGCATTCTTCAAGCACCTGTAGTATTGTCGTGGAAGGTACGAACAGCCGAAGGCAATGTACAATAACTGCTTCTCCAGTATTGACAGCACATAGGCACATATAGGATATAAAACAAATTGTAGAAACAATAAATATATTAAATATAAATATGTTTCCACAAAACAAATGATTCTAGGTATGTTTTAAAAAGTTGTCTGTTAACTGACAGCTGTCCCCAAATAGCACTCACAAGCTGGTAAATGAGTACGCTGCTGTTAATTCTTTATTAGGAACACAAAAGTCCCCAAAATAATTAGATACTATTCCATATGTATCCAATAATTGTAATAATATAATAATGACATATATAGACAGACACAATAAAATGGCTCTTAGGCGCACTTGTCCATTAAACATCTTAAATTTATAAATTATAAAAATGCATTGTATCTAAAGTACGTATTAAGAACATCCAGATTTATGTAATTACTATTAAAAAAAAGAAATACGATTTTTTTTTACAAATATTTTTATTAATGATTATAGTATTAAGGGTTGTTGATTTATTTCATAGTAATTTTTTTCATACATTCTGATGGGAATTTTTATATTGCACATATGCAAGTAACATTAAGGCCGAGCGTACAGACACCCAGATTCAAATGGAAATGTATTTTGAGATCCATTGGGATTTGAAGACTCAGGTTGCATGCTCGTTTTTTTGAAAAGCAAGTTGAGTGAAGGTTGGGTCCAAAGTTGAAACAGGCCCTCTATGTGTATCTATCCTAAACTTACATCTATGTTTTACGTCATATGTCTTTTCAAAATAAAAAGTTTAAAAGTAAAATAAAAAATAATAATAATTCATTCAATAAAACATATATAAGAATGAAAATCAAAATAAAATATAATAGCTCCACCAATGTTGCTTCTCCTACAATGGACAACAAGTAGATATCAATATGAAATGATAGCAGGAGGAAAACAAAATGAAAATGAGACCCCAAAACTTCAAGCGGCTACAGCAAGTCAGTGAAAAGTGGGGCTAGCCTGTCGCCACTGAAATCCGTACAAGATGATTTATAAAATAAGCTCTGCTTCCTGAGCGCTCTTTTTCAAATGATCACATGATCTGATGTCTTAGAGAACTGCCCATTGTCCTAATTATGTTAGTGATTTTCTGAAGGATGTTTTATAAAGCTGAGAGTTAAAATCTGGGGTCCCTTATTGATGGCGTAGTCGACAGAGTTTCCTCTGATAGGTCATTTTTGGGCCAACCATTTTCCATTACTGTATTACAGGATAAAGAATAAGGGAAACAAAGTCATAAACATTTTCAAATCCACAAAGAGTTGAGTCAGCCATTTTGTTGGTCAGTCCGACATTCACGGGGATGCCGAATAAACACAGTAGGAACCAGTGAGGAATGAGGAACTGTATGACTAACATTTATGTTTTTTCTAGTGAATTGAATGGCTGCATGCTCATGGATTTTGGCCCAGCACACAAAATGGCCGCTCTCTTGCTGTAGATGGCTGGTGCTTTAGAATGACACAACACTTAAGAAGTTTACTAATATTAACAGAGCAATACTTCTACTGTACAACAACAACAACTAAGACATCTAGTACTTATTCAGTTGATAATATTACAGAACTAAACCTATCTCCAATGAAAACACTATCGGCACGTGATGACTAGTAAACTCATATCTTTGTGATCTCAGGATCTATGGCATCCTCGGAGGAGGGGGGCGACAACCAAAGTCAGAAAACGGAGGAATTAACACATAATGGAAACGGTAAAGTTATGAAACGATTGTTTTATCACTAAGTGTGTAACAGATAGTGTTTACTGATCAATGTAATGCAGATCAATTAAAGGAGACCTCCAATCTTAAACATTCTTATCTTTCAGATGAAGGTGGCAGGTCTGCATTTAATGGGGCTGCATTAAAACAGCAGATCTCTTTTAACACAGAATGGCCAAAAAAATGTAGGTGGACATACGTTATTTTTGCGTGCGTAATTTTAATTTACTCTCATTTTGCCACCAGCTCCGTGAGATTACATCATGTCTAATGTCATCTAAGGGTGGAATTTTCCTATAATCTATCATTGGATTATGGGGTGAAATGTGGTTTCATTGTTATTTCTAAATATTTCTCACATAAAGCAGAATCCCAAAAGTTTGTTAGAAAGGGTCATGTTTGACTTATTAAACCATGTATAATCAGTGGTGGAAGTGTGGGGGGGGGGGGTATACGGGGGTATGCATGCCATACCGACACTTCTTCTACTGCTACATTGTAACACTATCACATTCCAGACACCTACATTTTCAATACCAACACTTCTAAATTTCGTCGTCCACCACTGTATATAATAAATTATTATTAATAATAATAATAATAATAATAATAATAATAATATTATATCCTTTCCTCCCTACTCTGTTCCAGATCGTTGTGCTGTTCGGGTGACAGATTTTCCTATTGACATAATACAAGATGAACACAGACACACTTTCGATAAGCCAGATCGCTGTCCAAAAAAAGTTCCTGTTTTTGGATCCTACTCCGCTTGTTTCGTGAATGAATCCATACTGATCATTTACTGCAGTAATGACAATCACAGACCATTGCAGGTAGAGCACGGGAAGGGAAGAATAGACCCAATATTTGTCGACATGAATTCTGAAGGTAAGACGTGTTTCATTATACAGTTTCTACAAGTATGAATCAATCAGTGAAGTAAGACTTCTCAGATACACACAGACATGTTGGTGTTATTGCAGAGTGCAAGTCATCCATGGAGGATAAGTTTGATACACGGATCCCGCCCTCTGGAGATGTGGCGAACAGCGAAGACACTGAAGGTAGGAAAATATTTTTTTTTATTAAACTAGGTACAATTAAAGTTGTGTAACTGAAAAATGATGGTGTATGTAAACCCCTTAATGTTCTTTGACATTTGGCATCTGGGGTATCGCTCTTTGAATAAATTATAATAAAAATGTCTCTGTTCCAGTTCGTAATTGATCTCCCAACAGCCCTGTTAAATAATCCAAATTATCTTGAAAAATGGAAGAATTCCTGCCTAATTTACTAGTTAGAGTCATGTACACAATAGTGTCACGTGTAATAGATACTCACCCAACTGGTGGGTCCAGAGTAGTTGTAGGATGGGCTTTGAAGGAACATTTCACCCTTCCCTCCATGTATGTTTGTACCCAGATACAAAATACAGGAAAATCTTTGTGCAGATTGATTAATGAACTCCAAGACAATTATTGATCCATGAATTCTCTCACCAGCCAAAGTGCAGAACAGGGGGAAGAGGTGGAGAGGTAATTAAGGGACTTAGGAGGGAAGTGGAGGAGCAGATCCTGGATTCATAGTGTAGCATATTGGTGGTTGGTCACATAAGAGGGACCAGTTACCAAGAGGTAGAGGAACGGTTCGGCCAGTCCTGGCCTCACATACTAGGGTCCCAGATCTCTTATAGCTCCCCGTCATTTCTAAAGATCGGAATTTGGGCTCTTCAGAATGAGAGATGGTCCAGTGTAATATTTTTAAATTAAAATAAAGTGTTAGGGGGATAGGTCACCCAACGAGTCATCCAGCCCTGATTAATAATCACACAATGAGTGTTTGAGGGGCTGTAAGCTCCTTCTATAAGACTACAGACATTCGCTGATGCTTGGCGATTGTCTTTTTTACGAACCATGCATTCTGATTGGCTGGTGGACTGTACTTATTTGGAAAATTTTGGCCTCATTGCCATTGATTCGTAAATTAATTCATCAGCAGCGAACCTCTGAGTCATAACAGTACTCCCCCCCCCTTGACGAGGGGTTAGGAAACCCCTAAAACCTGTTTTCTTGGGAAACTCTTTAAAAAAGTCACACTTAAGCCTATCTGCATGGATATCAGCACTAGGAACCCAGGATCTTTCTTCTGGGTCAAAACCTTTCCAGTGGACAAGGAAATGGAGCTGACCTCTCCTAAGCTTAGAGTTCAGGATTTTCTCTATTTCGAACTCAGGTTCTCCTTCGACCATAATCGGGGGAGGTTTGGTCTGGACTTGGGGTGAGAACCTGGAGGAAAATATAACTGGTTTGAACAGTGAACAATGAAATGTTGATGGAATCCTCAAGGATTTGGGCAACTCCAATCGAAATGCTACCGAGGCCCGAATTTTCGAGATGGCTGTCTTAATTTGATGTTTTTGGTAATTAACCAAACTCGATCTCTGACTTTAAACGAGCACAGGATACGGTGTCTGTCAGCAAATCGTTTGGAGGTAATGGAGGCAGCGTGAAGAGCAGAATGGACCTTTCTCCACATTGCCCTGAAATGATGGGCAGGAGATCTAGGGTTAGGTTTATCAGAACTGGGAACTTGAGAAATTGAATTGCAACGAGGATGGAACCCCATATTGCAGTAGAAAGGGGACACACCGGAAGCAGAATGACAAGTGTTATTGTAAGCAAATTCTGCCCAGTGTAAACATTCCGTCCAGTTGTTGTGCATTTTAGAGATATAGCAACGCAAATATTGTTCCATGGACTGATTCACCCTTTCCGTCTGACCATCAGATTGAGGATGATATCCAGAGGACAAACTGACATTAATGCCAAGGGAAAGGCAAACGGTTTTCAAGAAGGCAGCGATGAACTGTTGGCCTCTATCGGAAACTATGTCCTCTGGAGACCGTGCAGTCTGACGATGTGCCTCAGAAATAGATTCGAAAGAGCTTTGGCATTGGGAAGCCGAGAGAGTGGAACAAAGTGGGCTTGTTTGCTGAATCGGTCGACAATTACCCATATTGTATTGCATCCACGAGACTCAGAGAGGTCCACCACAAAATCCATTGAAATGTGAGACCAAGGTTTATGAGGAATAGACAGTGGCAGCAGTTCCCCCATGGGTTGGGTTCTAGGAACTTTGGTCTGGGCACAGACCACACAAGCAGAAATGAAAGAAACCACATCCTTCTTCATTCCAGGCCACCATACAGAACGTCTAAGTAATGTAAAGGTTTTCAGGATTCCAGGATGTCCTGCTACTTTAGAAGTATGACAATCAGTTAAGACTGCATTCCTGAGGGAAAACGGAACAAATAAGAGGTGTGCCGGAGTATTTGCAGAGGGTTGAACCTGGAAACGTTGGAGTGAAGACTGAAGATCCTGAGTGATACCAACAATGATGTTTTGATCTGGAATGATAGGCATGGGAACAGAAGGACTCTCTTGCAGTGATTGGAAGCTGCATGAAAGCGCATCTGCTTTGATTTCTTAGGAGCCAGGTCTATACGTGATCAGAAATTGGAATCGGGTGAAGAACAGGGTCCATCAGGCTTGCCTGGAATTCAGTCTTTTAGCAGATTGTCACTAATCACTAAGACTGTGTAACAGATAGTGTTTACTGATCAATGTAATGCAGATCAATTAAAGGGGACCTCCAACTTTAAACATTCTTATCTTTCAGTTGAAGGTGGCAGGTCTGCATTTAATGGGACTGCATTAAAACAGCAGATTTCTTTTCATACAGGAAGGGAACATTTTTTTGGGGTGAACATATGTTAATTTTGTGTGCGTAATTTTAATTTACTCATTTTGTCAACAGCTCTGCGACTCTACATCATATCTAATGTCATCTAAGGGTGGAATCTATCATTGGATTATGGGGTGAAATGTAGTTTCATTGTTATTTCTAAATATCTCTCACATGTCCCTGACACTTCTCCTACTGCTACATTGTAACACTATCACATTCCAGTCACTTACATTGTGTGTGTGTGTCTGTGTGTGTGTGTATATATATATGTGTGTATATATATATATATATATATATATATATATGTTTATATATATATATACACATATACAGTGGTGGAAGTGGGGGGTATACAAGGTATGTTATATCATCACTTCTTCTACTGCCTTCATTGTAACACTATCAAATTCCTTTCACTTACATCTTCCATATCGACACTTTAAATCTCAATGTCCACCACTGTATATAATAAAATAATAATAATAATAATAATAATAATAATAATAATAATATTATATCCTTTCCTCCCTAATCTGTTCCAGGTCGTTGTGCTGTTCGTGTGACAGATTTTCCTATTGACATAATACAAGATGAACAGAGACACACGTTCATTAAGCCAGATCTCTGTCCAAAAATAGTTCCTGTTTTTGGATCCTACTCCGCTTGTTTCGTGAATGAATCCATACTGATCATTTACTGCAGTAATGACAATCACAGACTATTGCAGGTAGAGCACGGAAAGGGAAGAATAGACCCAATAACTGTTGACATGAATTCTGAAGGTAAGACGTGTTTCATTATACAGTTTCTACAAGTATGAATCAATCAGTGAAGTAAGACTTCTCAGATACACACAGACATGTTGGTGTTATTACAGTGTGCAAGTCATCCATGGAGGATAAGTTTGATACACGGATCTCGCCGTCTGGAAATGTGGCGAACAGCGAAGACACTGAAGGTAGGAAAATATTTTTTTTATTAAACTAGGTAAAATTCAAGTTGTGTAACTGAGAAATGATGGTGCATGTAAACCCCTTTGGCATCTGGGGTATCGCTCTTTGAATAAATTATAATAAAAATGTCTCTGTTCCTGTTCGTAATTGATCTCCCAAAAGTCCTGTTAAATAATCCAAATTATCTTGAAAAATGGAAGAATTCCTGCTTAATTTACTAGTTAGAGTCATGTACATGTAACACCCCCCTAGTGGTGTTTTAGTTAAACCTTTACCTCAGTGAATACAGGAGGGGTCACCTAGAGGGTAAGCTAGAATTTTATAAAAAGTTACATAAACTGGCTACCATGGTGATAACCCAGCCCAGCCTGGAAACTGAGGGAGAGGAAGGAGGTGCTGTCATTTAAGAGGGGGATAGAGAAGAGAGAGAGAGAAAGAAGACACAGGAGAGGAGAGATGGTAGCTGGGGACCTGGGAGAGAGTGGGGTGGAAGCTCCCAGGCTCCCCCAGCATTGCCTGGCTGTCTGAGCATAGTGACTGAGCCAGGGCAAGGAATGTGTGCCCTGGATGAGAGGGAGAACTCCATGTCACTATAGAGAACCCAAGAGAGAGGGAACACTTCGCATGGAAGAGGCACTGGAGTGAGGGCTGCTACAAGAGGCATGGTAGCTGTAGTGTCAGATCCTGAGGCTGAGAGTACACAGAGTAACGTGTCAGAGCACAGGAGACATCATCTCCGCAGAGGAGGGATGAGCTGCAGTTGAGAGGTGCACAGAGTGTGTCAGAGCTGCATGGAGGAGAGGCTACCTGCCTTTTAGCATCCATGCGAGTGCCCTTGCAGAGGAGGGTGATCTGCAGTGAGTATGGAGTGCAAGAGACATGTAAATTATGTTATTTAACATCTGGATAACATTAAGAACTGTGCAGGAGGAGTAATAAGATATTTGCAACCATATTCGTATTGCTCATTAAGAACTGTGCTGGAGAGAGTAAGGAGATGTATATATTCTGCAACCATTATGATTATCGTGCTGGAGGAAGAGGAGTGTAAATAAAGAGTTGAGTTTGTTATAGAGATGGTCTGGCGCCCAAATTATTGTGACTAATACACTGCATTACAAGGTGACATTACCTGTGTCCCACTAACTACAGAGAAACACCTGCATGTGCAGGGACCCCCTGATCATTTACACCCATGCCCATCAGCTAGCCAAGGCTTGAGAAGGAGGTGCACTGTGTACCCCTTGCACCTCATACTACACACAGTGATAGGGGGTTACATACACAATAGTGTCACATGTAATAAATACTCACTCGACTGGTGGGTCCAGAGTAGTTGTAGGATGGGCTTTGAAGGAACATTTCACCCTTCCCTCCATGTATGTTTGTACCCAGATCCAAAATACAGGAATATCTTTGTGCAGATTGATTAATGAACTCCAAGACAAT
Source organism: Mixophyes fleayi (assembly GCF_038048845.1). Taxonomy (NCBI): domain Eukaryota; kingdom Metazoa; phylum Chordata; class Amphibia; order Anura; family Limnodynastidae; genus Mixophyes; species Mixophyes fleayi. The sequence continues at coordinate 7,153,583 of NC_134412.1, forward strand.
TATTGATCCATGAATTCTCTCACCAGCCAAAGTGCAGAACAGGGGGAAGAGGTGGAGAGGTAATTAAGGGACTTAGGAGGGGAAGTGGAGGAGCAGATCCTGGATTCATAGTGCAGCATATTGGTGGTTGGTCACAGGAGAGGGACCAGTTACCAAGAGGTAGAGAAATGGTGGGGCCAGCCCTGGCCTCACATACTAGGGCCCCAGATCAGGGATGATTGTGGGAATGGACGGCAACAAAATAACCGGCTGTTATAAAAAACATAAGAAGCAAAGTACAATGAACCGTTGGTCTTTTTCTTCTTTGCTACATTTCTGGAAGTAAAATCTCTGTTATTTTTAGAGAACAAATCGTCCGTGGAGGACCACAATGAACCAAGCGCACGGAAGTCTAGTAACATATCGACAGCTGCAGGTATTCAAAACGTTGTAGTTAATGTGTCGTGTGGGGTTCGTCACAGAAGAAATGAACTTATAAATATTGATCAATATAGGGTTAAAGTTATATTTACAACTTGGCTTAATGTTCGGTTTATTGTTAGGATTAGGACTATTTAGTGAAGGTATGATTTAACCACACAGATCTCAGGATCTCCTTTGTCGAAATTCTCTAGAAAGAGTACATTTGTTTCCTTGAAATAAGGGTTCTCTTACTTTCCTAGGACACAGGGGGCAGAGATTTTAGAACCATTCCCATCCAGGTTCCACCACTAGGAAGCCTAACTATAGGCCAACTGTCCTGGTGGCCAGAGGTTAAATGTTTATGAAGGTCTGGTGTTGAGATGAGGACTAATCCCAATACCTGAGCTTTATGGGATCACGCAAATGAAAGGGAACAAGGCCAACGTCTTAATTGGGGCTGTGGTCAGATCAAAACACGAGGCATAGTCACGTCACTTACGAAGCGCAAGGGCATCCCTTTCCAGGGCCGGTGCTAGGGTCCACGGCGCCCTAGGCATTTTTAAAAAAAGCAGCGCCCTCCCCGCAAAAATCGCCGCCCTCCTCTCCTTACCTTGTCTCACCACCGCCGCCTCTCTGCTCCGTCTCCTCCCTTCCACTCACTGACACTAGTAAGTGGAGGGGAGGAGACGGAGCAGAGAGGCGGCGGTGGTGACAAAATAGCCTCTTCCCCCCCTCCCCGTCCATCTGAATGCTGTGCGGCGGCCGTGACAGGTATGGTCAGCGGTCGCCGCACAGTTTTAAAGTATTTTAGAATTCTGTGACGCCCTCCAGGCGGCCTCCAGAGCCCGGCGCCCTAGGCAAGTGCCTAACCTTGCCTAATGCGAGCGCCAGGCCTGTCCCTTTCCCCCCACCCCTTAAAACTGCACCAGTGAACAGTTCACAGCTCTTCTATATCTCATTAGAGATATTTGGGCTTTTAATGCAATTATAAATATATAAATATAAAGATGAAATAAAAATATAATTCAACCAGTTAATTTTTTGTCCTTTATGTAACTGCAGTAATATCATTCCAGCGCATGGATTGAGAGTAGCAAAGTTAGTACTGTCATAATAATGTCAGTAGAGGGAGCCACTGAGCCATGAAGCCATAATGACAGTGAAGTGATAGGCTGCTGTCTCATGAATATTGCTTCAGCTCATAATAAGTCTGCCTCCACTGTAGGTGTCTGGTCTACCTTAAAGCACCTCCAGACCTGTATATTAAGTATTCATAATGGAATCCCGCATTTGTGAAGGGTTGTGTGTGATCCGCTCAGTTCAACCATAGAATACAGCACTTTACCAAACACCATATATCCACTGCAGAGCCGTAACTAGAGATTTTAGTGCCCTGGGCGAGAGACACCATTGGCGCCCCCCATTTTGGTGGGAGTATATGCGGCCTCCCAATGCGTGCACAGCTGGAAGAGAAGTAGCCATCCTACTGTGGTGGGGGGTCTGTGTAACTCTGTCCTACCTGTTCTTGTGGTTTGACTACCTGGTGCTCCTGCTGGTGTGTTAAGCTCACTTGCTGCTTGGCTGGATCCTGTTGGGACCCTGTTTGAAAAAAAGATAGTTATTATTCACCACAAGGAAAACAAAGCAACTAGTGAATACTCTAGGCCTCCCTCCTCTAACCAGAGCCCTTTCATTAAACAAAGTACCCTTGTTTAATACTCAGGTATCCTTCGCAAGGTTAAATTAATATTATTTACATTTAAAAAATAGGCATATTTGCCCCCTAACAGCCCCGACATTAAATAGCATTCACATTTCGCAAATAGGTCTTCTTCTGCCCCAAATCAGCCCCGAATTCAATTAAATACACCCAAAACCCCTCATTATTAAAGTAATAGCCCCCACCACCACAATCATTCAACAAGTAAAAAAAATAGCCCCTATCCATAAATGACTAGCCCCACCAATAAATGACTAACCCCACCAATAAATAAATAGCCCTTATCCCCATTAAATTAATAGTCACCACCAATAAATGAATAGCCCTTACTTACGTTAAATAGACCATACCCACAATAAATGAATAGCCCCGCTAATTTTACATTAATATACCCTACCCTCATTATATTAATAGCCCCACCTATAAATTAATAACCCCTACAACTAACTCCTTTAAATTAATAGCCCTTACCAATACATTGATAGCCTCTACTCCCATTAAATTAATAGCTAGTGAAGATGGTCAGAGACTCACAGGCTGAAGAGGAGACAGAGTGGAGAGAGGGGAAAACAGAGGGTTGGGGGGGACAGATACACACACACTGAGGGGGAGTGAAAAGAACGGGAAGGAGTAAAAGACTGGGGTTAACAGGCTGGGGAGGAGTAGAGAGAGATTCACAGGTTTGGGGGAAGGAAGAGATTCACAGGTTGGGGGGAGACAGGCTGGCTGGGGGAGAGAGAGAGAGAGAGACAGGCTGGCTGGGGAGGGGAGAGAGAGACAGGCTGGCTGGGGAGGGGAGAGAGAGACAGGCTGGCTGGGGAGGGGAGAGAGAGACAGGCTGGCTGGGGAGGGGAGAGAGAGACAGGCTGGCTGGGGAGGGGAGAGGGAGACAGGCTGACTGCGGAGGGGAGAGAGAGACAGGCTGGCTGGGGAGGGGAGAGAGAGACAGGCTGGGGAGGGGAGAGAGACAAGCTGGGGAGGGGAGAAAGACAGGCTGGAGAGGGGATAGAAACAGGTATGACATAATTGTACATCACCTTAATGTTGTCTTCCTGTGATCTCCACCCCATCCGTACAGCGAAATGTAGAGGTTATTTGTCTACTACAAAGAAATCGTCTGTCACATGTCCAAGAGTAGTCATCAGACAAATATCCGTCAAATTCTGGTTGGAACCTTGTCTCAAGCAGCCAATAAGGAGAATCACATTTAGTATTTCTAGATCTGCTAGGGACGATTGTGGGAATGGACGGTAACAAAATAACAGAATGTTGTAAAAAAACATAAGAAGCAAAGTACAATGTACCGTTGGTCTTTTTCTTCTTTGCTACATTTCTGGAAGTAAAATCTCTGTTATTTTTAGAGAACAAATCGTCCGTGGAGGACCACAATGAACCAAGCGCACCGAAGTCAAGTAACGGATCGACAGCTGCAGGTATTCAAAATGTTGTAATTAATGTGTCGTGTGGGGTTTCATCACAGAAGGGATGAACTTATAAATATTGATCAATATACGGTTAAAGTTATATCTAGAACTTGCCTTAATGTTAGTCCTATTGTTGGGATTAGGACTATTTAGTGAAGGTATGATTTAACCACACAGATCTCAGGATCTCCTTTGTCGAAATTCTCTAGAAAGAGTACATTTGTTTCCTTGAAATAAGGGTTCTCTTATTTTCCTAGGACACAGGGGGCAGAGATTTTAGAACCATTCCCATCCAGGTTCCACCACTAACTATAGGCCAACTGTCCTGGTGGCCAGAGGTTAAATGACCGTTTATGAAGGTCTGGTGTTGAGATGAGGACTAATCCCAATACCTGAGCTTTGTGGGATCACGCAAACGAAAGGGAACAAGGCCAACGTCTTAATGGGGGCTGTGGTCAGATCAAAACGCAAGGCATAGTCACGTCACTTATGAAGCGCTAGGCCATCCCTTTCCCCCCACCCCTAAAAACTGCACCAGTGAACAGTTCACGACTCTTCTATATCTCATTAGAGATATTTGGGCTTTTAATGCAATTATAAATATATAAATATAAAGATGAAATAAAAATATAATTCAACCACTTAATTTTTTGTCCTTTATGTAACTGCAGTAATATCTTTCCTGTGCATGGATTGAGTGTAGCAAAGTTAGTACTGTCATAATAAGGTCAGTTGAGGGAGCCACTGAGCCATGAAGCCATAATGACCGTGAAGTGATAGGCTGCATTATATATCCAAAGGTGGGATGTGCCACTATATTAATGCACCATAGAAAATACACATAGATGGTGGACTGCGTTTTATGCCAATTTATTCTATTTTATCTCCAAAAATATACATGTGGATAATATGATAGTATTTAACAATATAATATAACTATAGTAAAATATAAAATGGACATAAGGAACAATCAATATCCTCATTAGTTAAGTATAACAGTGAAGAACAGTATGTCCAAAAAAATATATGTAATTGAAAAGTGGAGTATACAAAAATGAAGTAATAATCTATTACTTCTTGTAATAAATCTATAAAATATTAGTTTAGACGTCTATTGTTTGAGCTCAAAAAAAGTGGAATAAGAATAAAAAATGAAGAAAAACAGACACATATGTGCCTCTTACTGCGGTGACCATGTCTTGCCTTCTCTTCTTTGATGATTTCAAGAAGCACTGCCTCCGTTATTAAGAGAGTAACAGAATGTAAAATCACTCGCTGTCAGTGTTCTATTCCATAATCCAGTAAAACATCTACACAGAACTTCATAAATTCAAGAGGTGGAGTCACTATGGACTCTTATTCCAACAGCTGAGTGTTGTTTCCTCCTAATGTGATCTTGACGTGTGTCCAGTTATTATTTTCAATAGCGTATTATTAAACAAATGTTCAAATGACACCACGTGTCTAATGTTCCAACGCCTGGGTACGATAAACACACCGCACAAGCTGTGCAGAGTATGATGTTATAGATGTGTATATGGCATACTTACCAACTTTTTTAAATTGGTGTCCGGGAGACTCTCTGTAGCAGGTGGGCGTGCGGGGGGCGGGGCGCAAAAATCGCGTCATTTTGGCCCCGCCCCATGACATAATGACGCAAATCGCGTCATTTGACAGGGGCTACTTCCCAGGGAAACTTCCCTTTACAAGGCAGCGCCGCTTTAAATTTAAGCGCTGAAGACGCCAAACTAGCGGGTGTTGAAGAACCCGGAGCCTCATACATTTACCCCCATATATCCACTGAGCATGAATATAATACTCTATTATTGCACTCCTATTAAGTGTATTAAGTATTAAGTTGAAGCAAATTGTAAATTGCATTTTTCTGGCAAAATATTGGAGATTATTCTGAGCTATAGGTTTATTGGTAACTAACTTGTTGAATTATAAAATGTGTCTTAGAAAAACATATTAAAAAAAAACTGTTTTTATATCATTCCAGATGGTAAAGGGTTTAATTGGTATCAGATCTGTAGCCATTTCCTTCTCCCGATTATATTGCTGGCCGCTTTTATTTTTGTCCGGAAATCTTATAGGTAAGTTAATTTTTTTAAAAGAGGGATACCGATCTATAGTAAGCCATACATATTGGACCTGATTCATTAAGGAAAGTAAAGCAAAAAAAATGAATAACTTTGAACCATGTTACAATGCAAGAGGTGAAAATGAGTTTATTATTTTGCACATAAGAAAAATACTGGCTGTTGTTTCAATTAGGACGCAAATACTTGATAGCTTTATTTTTACACTGACATTAAAAGTTGATCTAGGACATGCCCTACCCCAACTATAAATCTGCCATCACATTTTAAATTTACCTCCCCCTCCTATACAACATGGTTTCAAAGTTACTCTTTTTTTTGCATTACTTTCCTTAATGAATCAGGCCATTATGTCATTAATTTGGGACTTTAGAATGCACTTTTAATATACAAACCTGATATGTTAAACAGTATTAGTGAAACCCTACAATACAAGTAGGTGTGACTTATAAAAGCAGTTGGAATGGTAACCTTATACTGGGGTCCTTATAAAAGGTTTTACAGGGTTGCACTCATCATCATCATCATCATCATCTATTTATATAGCACCACTAATTCCGCAGCGCTGTACAGAGAACTCACATCAGTCCCTGCCCCATTGGAGCTTACAGTCTAATTCCCTAACACACACACACACACACACACACACACTAGGGTCAATTTGATAGCAGCCAATTAACCTACTAGTATGTTTTTGGAGTATGGGAGGAAACCGGAGCACCTGGAGGAAACCCACGCAAACACGGGGAGAACATACAAACTCCTCACAGATAAGGCCATGATCACATAAGTAGCATTAAATGCAGATGGCTGGTTATCACATCATTTGACCAGGAGAGCTTTCCAGATTCAGAAGCGTTTCACAGCCAGAGGTTTCCGTTTATGCCACTGAATGCTCCTCCCATAAGCCCTCTAAGCTGAACATTGTCGAAACTCGCAGCCAGTAGTTGACGCCACTTATGTGTACAAAATCCTTTAACACTCCGGGCTAGATTTACTAACCTGCGGGTTTGAAAAAGTGGAGATATTGCCTATAGCAAACAATCAGATTCTAGTTATCATTTATTTAGTACATTCTACAAAATGACAGCTAGAATCTAATTGTGTCACGGTTTGGTATTCTGGACTCTTGGATCTACCCAAGAGATGTTACCCCTAGCAGGGCGCGGAGTCTAACAGGCGAATGGTTTTCACCAGCGGTCACCGCAAAGTGACTTGGGTTTAGCGGCATTCGCCCGCAGGTCGTGGTCCCTACCAGGGGTGTTCGGCAGAGTCCTGACGGAGTGATAGTAACTGGTGTGAAGTAGGCACACTGGTAATGTCATTTCTATACCCAGACAGCGAATAGACAACAGATGCAGGATAAAAGTACAACCAGCGATTTAATGATGCTTGAGTGATCGCAGAAAGTCTTGGTAAATAGGCACAAGGAACATAGAAACAGGGTGAGCAGTACCACCAGCAATGTAGTATGAGTGAATACAATATAGCAGTTTAATCAGTGTATTCAAATATAGCAATAGCAGGAACAGTCCAGCAACAAAGTGGAGATGGTAATGCAGCAGGTATATGAGACCACAATGAGGCAGCACGATACAGGAGGTACAAGTAACAGTCCAGCCAGCAAGAAGTGGGTAAGAACAAGCAGCTTAGATGATACGACCTGTAATAACCACTGAGCCACCGAGACAAATGTGGAGTAGATGATCTTGAGTGGTGCAGTCCATGGCGGGGTAACAGTAGAGTTAAATGTAACTTGAGTAGTACGGCCCGTGTAGTAGCAGCACAATGAAGATAAGTGTAGCTTAAGCGATCCAGCCCGTGGAACAGCAATACAACGAAGGCAGGTGCAACTTGAGTAGTGTAACCCATGGGACAGCGGAGACAGGTGCAGCTTGAGCAGTATAGCCCGTGGAACAGCAGCACAAGAGAGACAGGTGCAGCTTGAGCAGTATAGGCTTTAAAACAGCAACACAGCAGAGACAGGTGCAGCTTGAGCAGTATAGCCTTTGAACAGCAGCACAGCAGAGGCACTGACGATCCAGGTGAGAGCACACAGAATAGGTAGGAACCTAATCAGACAGGTAACTTGATCAACAGGCCAAGAGGAATGGGAGGAGGTGCCTTTTCAAGTTTAGAGCCAGAACCAGGAACCAATAGGAATCTTGCCAGCAACAGACAGGTACTCAGTCTGCACATGTGCAGATCAAGACTAAGGTTTTGAGAGCTGCTAATGAGGCACAGGTGAGTGTCTTAGTCTTTGTGTTTATGGAAGCCGAATAAGCGGCGTGTGACAGATTGGTTGCTATAGGCAACATCTCCACATTTTCAAATGCGCAGTTTAGTAAATATAGCCCTCCGTGTTTTCAAGGTTTACTGGTCTGAGTGCAGCTGCGTTGTCATTTAAAGCCATTATATAGCTCCTAAAATGAACAAAGGGGATTATCTGATCATCTGCATTGTTACCTAAATTGGAAGGCCATGTAAATGCTCAAAGAGTTCTAATCTTGCCAGAAATCAATCCATGTCCTAATACAGGGAACCTGTGACTCTTCAGCAGTGAGTGAAACAAGTTTTCTGTTAGTCTCTTGGCCTGCAATGCATGCTGGGACTTGCAGTTGCTCAACATGTAAAGAGCCACAAACCTGCCCTAAAATATTGTATTGAACCCATCCCACCTCATGGAGATGTCATCTTCAAAGCTTCTTCATACATGCCACTCTAGACGTGTGCTCTGCAATTCACATATGTAAGTTTATCAGCATATTCTGTGTACTGTGTCAGATAATTCAGTACCACTGTCCATTAAGATAAATAAAAGAGTATTGTTTGTGTTGTAGAATCTAAGTTTTTGCTATCATTTTTCTAGAAACTTGCAAAGACAAAATCCTGCTTAGTTGGAAGACCTCCGCCCGTTACCAGAAATGAAGGTTCTGGTCACCAGAACAGCTTCTCTATGATTATCTACTCTGATGCCATTATCCATTTTGTATCTTGCTTTAGCTTTTGTATTTTCGCTGCGTGCAGTTTTTTCTAACCAGCCTAGAACTTTTTTTGCCCAACCGTGAAGGTTAAAAATGGCAATTTTTTAATACCAGCACTGTATGTATTTTTTATTGCCGATTACAGTGGTGATTTGAAAACCACTTACCACTTGCATTTCATTCAAAATTGTCGCCAAGGGGTAAACTGAGCATTACTGGCACTGAGCAGTAAACGTTAAAATACCACTATGCTGCTCCTGTCTCGGTAGTCAAATGCATGCATGAGCCTACAAGTGTAGATTTGGGCTATCAGTACCACTAATGTGAAAAAAAAGTTTAAAAATGTATTATTTGAAAAATATTAATGCGTTAAAAATGTTTATTAAACTCTGTAAGGTAATAAAATCAGAGCAAGATGTAGCTTCTCTACAGAGGGACTTAAATAAATTAGAGATTTGGGCGGCCAATTGGAATATGAGGTTTAGCATAGATAAATGTAAGGTTATGCATTTAGGGATCAAAAACAAGAACGCAACCTATATATTAAATGGAATTAATTTAGGAGAAGCTATAATGGAAAAGGATTTGGGAGTGCTCGTAGACAGTAGACTTAGCAATAGTGCTCAATGTCAAGCAGCAGCTGCAAGGGCAAACAAAGTATTGGCATGCATAAAAAGGGGTATAGATTCAAGGGAAGACAGTGTCATTTTGCCACTGTATAAACCGTTGGTAAGACCTCATCTTGAATATGCAGTACAGTTCTGGGCACCACTCTATAAAAAAGATAATTTGGAACTAGAAAGGGTTCAGAGAAAGGTAAAAAAATTGATAAAGGGTATGGAGTCATTAAGTTATGAGGAAAGGTTAGCCAGTTTAGGCATGTTTACTTTAGAAAAGAGGCGTCTTAAGAGGAGAAATGATTACTATGTACAAATACATTAATGGTCAATACAGATATCTTTCATGGGAAGTTTATACCCCAAGGACTATACACAGGACATGCGTTAACCCCCCTAATGTTAGAGGAGAGGAATTTTCACAACCAGCAAAGGAAGGGTTTTTTTACAGTAAGGGAAGTCAAGATATGGAATTCATTGCCAGGGAAGGTTTTGATGGCAGATTCAACAGATATGTTTAAGAAAGGGTTTGACAAATTTTTAGCGGAAAAGTGTATCCAGGGATACGACCGTTAATTAAAATGAATTGATAGTAGTGGATAGAGGGTAAAAATAGAACTGCAATATTGGGTCTGGGGGGATTTTCACCATTGAAACAGATTGTCGGTTGCTTACTCTGGATCAATTTCAAATTAAAGTGCAGGATCGCGGGAAATCCAAAATAGGTTGAACTTGATGAACTGGTGTCTTTTTTCAACCTCATGAACTATGTTAATAAAGCATTCAGTTAAATGTGTTTGTTCTGTTAATGCCATCCAGTTACTTGGTTTATAGTTTTTTTACTCATACTAAGGGACAGGAAAAGCTTCTCCAGCCCTTTGATAAATAGCTCCATTAGAGACATGTGGAATGTTACATATGTTAATAGCAACATATTTTATGCCTAGGTAGAGTAATGCTGCCATATTTTGACTATTATATGCTTTTCTTACGACATCAGGATAAACAGTATAAACAGGGTTGTGTGGAGAAGTGCCCTGGTATTCTTCTGTGTCCTGAATATTATCTCTGTCACCTGTTGGTTTGATATACATGAGATTTACTCTGTGGATTCAGATGCCTTAAGTATATGCCAACCTGTAATTAAAGTTGAATAAAATGTCTTTTATTTCATATCCCAACTGTAAAATGCTATGGAATTTGCTGGTGCTCTATAAATAAATGTTAATGATGATTATCCGTTTGTGTTTGTTATCATTCCTCCTTTGTATCAATATGTCACAACAGTAAACTTACAAGCTAACCGTCACTTATAACATACCCGAACTATACCACACAGAATGAATTGATCATCATTATCCCAGCTCTCTTCATAAATTCCAGGAACTTATAAACATAGTATGACATTGAGTTACAAGTAATAGTATAGCAGATGTTTGATTGCATTGGCAGAACTTAACACCGCTAAGAAACAGCCTGTTCCACATTGAATCTCTAAAACTATGCCAAAAGAAACCACTCAAGAGCAATGCTGTGGTCTGCTGGGCTTACGTTACCTGTGGCCAATACTACATTTTGAAGGATGAGTATTAGATACATTTAAAGGAAATAACTGAGTTGCTGAAGATAGTTGGCTTTGACTCCATGCAGAAATCTTTTGGAAACACAATTATAATGGAAATAAGTCACATATATCTGCTAGTTATCGAATTTTGGCAATGTAAGAGTCATTTAAGAAGCAGAGACATAGTGTAAATGCCCTGTCAGTGTCATTGAGATTTCACAAAAAGTCTAAACGTGTGCTTATTTTTTTGCAGTGTGCTCAGTGAGAGATAGAATAAGTAAAGGGCACCGGATGATGGACAGATATGGGTGGACAGGAGTCGTACCCACAATAAGTAGGGAATTTTATATTCCACAAAAGTCCAGTAAAAGGTTCCTTTAAACCAAGTAGTAGAAGCTTAATTGCAGCCTCTCGCCCCAAATCGAAAAGAGAATTAGCACCACATCATAGGGAAACCAAGAGAGGGGGGTTCCCTAGTGCCTAGAAACCCCCCTCCAAGCATGAGGCACTGTAAATGAGGTGGCTGGACCCTGCTCCTGCTTCACACGGCTCTGCTTGAAAAGGGAGAGCTGCGTGCACCTAACAGTAGTGCACGCAGCATTGCCCATGTATATTATGGGGATAGGAAGAGTTGAAGAGCAGCCAAGCACTGTCTAAAATTATAGCCACGCCCCCATGCATGCTGGTCACGCCCACTGGCGGCGTGGTGTGGAAACCCCCCTCTACAAATCCTGTGTTTGCCCCTGCACATGGTTGAACATGTTGTAGTATCAAAAAATGGAGGGATAGGCGTTAGCAGAAAACATCAAAACCTTTTGAAGATCAGAGGGCAGCACATACTGTCCTTGAAGTGTATCAGGTTGGTCATCAATGATATAGAAGTACATTTAATACCACATTCTCCCCTCATTAGTCACACATCATTACTCTGAGTTATTGTTAAAGCTTATATTCTCTAATTGGCTACCTGTCAGCCTAGCCCCACCCACTTCAAACCTGCCCGCACATGTTGCAAATAAAATTGTAATGCTCTAATTGGCTAGAGGTTGTTCTAACCCCACCCACTTCATATCCTGCTTGTCCATGTGTCCCCCTTAGAGGAATGATACCAGGACACCTTGACCCTGATATAATGTATGTAATTAATCTACTAATGTAAACCTTGACTAATGACTTTCAAATAAAACGATATAATTTCACTTTTGCTTATTTTCCAATATACTATATGAAAGTACTGGTAAGAATGAACCAATCAACAACTTGATGCTATTGGCTAATTAAATGATTGCTCTGGTGGCTAATTGGTATCTTGCACTGACCAATCAGAATCTTTTTGAATCACATATTTAAAAGAAAAGTCAAATTTCAAAACAATTTACTTGCCCAACTGATTGGATGGATTGCAGTACAACATTGACTAAAGTACGTGATAAATTAATTGGGTGAAAGCTTTGAATTTTGTTTTACTATACAATGTACCATTCAGGGACAAATATTCTAAAACTGCTTCATTTACGCACTAGTTATGTCTTATGCATTATAATAAAGATTTTTATTGTAGACTATGTCATGATTTAATTAAATGCCTAAATGTATTGTAATTAGAGATGTGCTCATACCCCTGTCTTTTGGTTTTGGTTCTAAACAATTTTCATGTTTTGGTTTTGCCCAAAAATCTTCATGTGTTTTAGTTTTGGTTTTGGATCTGGATTTAAATTTAATTTAATTAAAAATTGTGAAATATAGATAAATGTGGTTTTGGTCTGTTTTTGTTCCAAAATTACGATTTACAGCATATACAGTCATTAATAGTCTATTTTCTAGTGATCTCTTCACAACTGACAATCTACAACTGAAATGGTTTGAGAAAATCGCTGAAGCATAAAGTATGGAATTCATCCCGTTACTACCTCTTGCTGGTTGTGATAATATGTTCGACAGTTACATGATCAACATTTATATGGTCAACACCATAATATAGACAGGGTTGGAAAGTCAACAATAATGACATTGTCAGTAATATTAGGTCAATAATTGAAATATACACAGTATTAGGTCAGCAATCATATCCCTAACCCTATCCCTTGTAACGATACTGGTGGTATTATCTGAAGCCCAATAGCAGAGTAGATATCCAGCGAGTATTCAGACGTTTGCCGGGTCGGTAGACAATAGGGTAGTCAGACGTTTGCCGGGTCGGTAGACAAGAGGGTAGTCACAGATGCCAGGTAGAGTAGCAAGTAGCAGGAGCTGAGCAAGCAGAATACTCAAGCACATGTCTGAACCAGGAAGTGCCATTTATAGGCCAAAACAGGAAACAGGATCCAAGATGGTTTCTCTTTGATGCCAAACTGGCCATCTTGGATAAGGGCAAAGCTAAGGGCAAGTTTGCAAATACAGAGACCTCTAGTGGTCGGAGGTGCAAATGTCAAAGTAATTCCTTACATCCCTATAATACTATCTAGATTTCATTTGTCGACCTAATAATACTGTCCACACTTGAGTTGTTGACCTAATGTTGTTGACTCTCTGAATGTCGACCAAATAAATGTCTAGCCATCGACAGCATATCCTCTTGCTTCAGTTGGTGGCATGGCAGGTCATGTTTATAGTAGCTACTGCAATGATCTACATGTGATGGCCGAATGGCGAAAATGCTAAAACAATTTTATGGCCACAGACGTTATCTCCTGCATGTGGAATCCTGAGGAGAGTCTTAGCGGGGTGAGCCATTTTGCAATGACATTCCTGAGTTTTTCCAACAGATTGACACCGGTATGCTTCTTAGCGAAGCCAGCGAAACAGAGGGTAGCTTGAATGTTTTTGACTTTTAGCAGCAAAAAACAAATATATATATCTTGATTTTAAAATACAACTGCTTGACTGTGAAGGCAATTGTATCAGGGACAGTATCACATCTGTACTAGTAAGCGGCCAAAAGACAGGGCTCTCTGTTTGAGAGCACAGCCAAAATAATACAAAACATTTTCTCTAACGAACCAATTGCATTAATTTGAATGATATTGTGGAGCAGTGTCTACACTGCAAGGTAACAGTCCCCCCCTTTCCCTATCACATTGGACATTCACGTGGTATGGTGGCAGCTACAAGTAGCTCCAACGTCAAGTAACTTTACTGCTGGTGTCAATCATGGATCAGTCTACAGATTAGGAGCATCCCAGTACTGCTGCTGGGGGTGAAACTTCTATACAGAAGGGGACCAAGAAGAGTAAGCAGCATAGTTTTAACAACAATTGTCTGTGAAACAAGCATTTGCAAGAGGAACCAAGTATGGCAGCCAGCATCCTGCTGCACAGTGGATCACTAAAGTCACACATTGTGTTAGCATTGGATGTGCATTCAAAAAAATTATAATGGTGTGTTTAGAAGGCCATCATAGGAAAACCAAGGGGGTGGTGGGGTTTCCTAGTGCCTGGAAACCCCCCCCTCCAAGCCTGGGGCACTGTATAATTGAGGTGGCTGGACCCTGCTCTGGCTTCACACGGCTCTGCTTGAAAAGGAAGAGCTGTGTGCACCTAACAGTAGTGCACGCAGCATTGCCCATGTATATTATGGGGATAGGAAGAGTTGGAGAGCAGCCAAGCACTGTCTAAAATTATAGCTACGCCCCCATGCATGCTGGTCACACCCACTGGCGGCGTAGTGTGGAAACTCCTCTCTACAAATCCTGCGTTTGCCCCAGGCCACGTAATTAGTAAGGACATAGTAACCTCTGGAAACACGACAGTTCCATCAGTTGTCAACTAAGATGTTAATCAGGATCAGAGAGTGGCAGCTACTTGAAATCCATATTGAGAACAATTTAAAAATCAGCTTTCAGCATTTAAAGAAGGGGAGGATGAATTTAAAACCCAATAAAATGACTATGATTTCCAGAACTCTTTCTAAATACTGTCAGCTCACGTTGTAAACCTGACCTAAAGAAGAGGTCTATTCCTCCCTAAAACTTGACATAGCAAAAAATAGTCCAAAGACGTCTGGTTTCTGTTTTGGGCCGATTGGCCAAGCCCACACACCCGGCACACACCCACCCATGTGCAAATACTGAAAGAGTTAACATCCATGGAATTATGTGGTCAATAAAAGTACAATTTATATATGGATGTTTTACACTATGTAACAGACCGTGCAGCTGTGCAAATGCACCAAATGCTGCTTGTTATACGGCTGTATCAGAGAGTTTCCACTTGGTGGCAGAATTGCATCACTCCCATAATAATTTCCATCCAGAGAGCCTAATTCCTCTTCAAACATAATGTGAAAGCAACTTACATTTAAAAACAACTGCACATAAATTGTACGCGGGTACGCCCATAATCAAATCAAGCGGATCTCAAGATACACTTCTATTTGAATCTGGGTATAAGTACCCTCTTGCCATAGGTAGACAGAAAGAACACAGTGCAAATACACACATGCGTATATGCAACAAAAAAGTCCATCAGAACGCACGCAAAAAAATTATATTTTATAATATAAATTTACAACTGAAGTTTTGTTTAGATGAAATAGATAAATCAGAAAGTTCGTAATGCGTACTGTACATAAAATGCACTTTTACAGTTTCTCTTACTTGCAAAGACATGTTCTGGCAGCGTATGTGTAGTCATCACTATCAGTCTGTAGCTGGTGCAAGTGATACGGCTGAAAAACACGTACATACAAGATGTCCTGAACTTCAATCTATCGCATCAGCCTAGGCACACCCTTACTGTACATTACCTACGTCACTCAGCCCCTTTCCACTGATCAGCCCATCAAATCGCATCATAAGTGTGATTTCTGCTCAGACATGAATTGCATTCAGTTGCGTTCACCGGCGTCAGTCCCGTTCTGGCGCATGAGCGGGGATTTTTCACACAGGACACAGCACGCAAATACAATATTATTAGAAATGTATTTAAATATTTTATAAGCTAAGTCTATTTTTTGTTTGTTTTATAATTTGATGTTTTCTAACCGTGTATTACCGGGTATTTCTTACACTTTCCATCGCAGGGTGTTACGGCAAACGGCCACCATGATAAACTTTTAGAGCAGATGGTATAGAGGTCTTCACCTTTAGCAGCCGCCTTTCCTGTAGAACTTTATGCACTGGCAGGTACTTGGATGCCCCCAGGTCTTAAGCTCCAGCGTAGTAAAAGTTTATCTATTGCGGCCGTAGCGTAACTAGAATAAGAGGCGGTACCAAGACTGGAGCTGGTGGTCAGGCTGGGGTCAGTTGTCCGTAGCAGACAGAGTAGTCAGGGACAGGCCAAAGGGACAGGGCTGGCAGCGAGCAGGGATAACCAATAACAAAGCCAAAGGACAGGAAAAACAGAGAGCAAAGCAGCTTCCGGAAACAAAGCCGAGAGTCACAACAGGGGAATCAGGTCAAGTAGCAAATTATGTACAGGAACAGAGCAGGTCAGCAATGTCCCATCAACTTGTAATTCATTACATAGTTATTCGCACGCGCCCGGCTGCCCGGGTCAGCGGCTCGTTCCCCCTAGCGTCTCGGCTGTCACCATGACAACGGAGAATACCGGAAGGGACATCCTGGCTGTTGCATTGACAGCCGGGACGCGAGGGGGAATGAGCCGCGGACTGCCGCGGTTCGTAACACAGAGTTACTTAGCCGTTAAGAAAAAGATACCTTTACGTCAAGTTTAACCTTTCATCTACATTTCCCGATTAATCTTGAGGAAGTTCATATGAAACAAAGTCAAATTTGCCTTAGGATTGGAAAATTCCTTCCTAAAACAAACAATCAGGGAATTCCCTGAATTTAAATTCTATAATTTGTCATTAAGATCAGTAGTAATGTATTCTATGTTTCGTTAGTAAAATATCTAATCCTTTTTACAATAGTCTGCAGTGTCTGCCAGTACTAGTTATGGTGGGAGTGTATTCCACAGTCAACGCTCTTCAGAACACCGTTTGTAGCTAGATATTAAGGGTTCTGTTTATTATAGCAAGGTTTTCAATGGAGTAGCAATACAAATGGACCCCAGTGATGGCCTCTACAGCCAGGGGCTTTGGTAAATAGGGAGAACTCTTTTTTTCACAGGATTAAGCGCTCATCTCCCATTAATAAATAGACCCAAAGACTCTTCTCTTCCACCTCCAAAGGGTATCCTGTGTGATGACCTTAACATGATCAGATTAACTCAGAAGTTTTGTTGTGAGCCATTAATATATAAATATATATATATATATATATATATATATATATATATATATATATAAACACTTGGATTATATGTTCCTTAATGTCTAAAATAAATAACTCTAGACATTCTATATACTGGGTAGATAGATAGATAGATAGATAGATAGATAGATAGATAGATAGATAGATAGATAGATAGATAGATAGATAGAGCTATCTATCTATCTATCTATCTATCTAACAACCCAGTGGGTGATACTTTGACTGACGGGCTACTAGGTAAATGGCATTACTAAAAAATCCCTTTATATAGTTTTAAAAAGTGTATTTTTACTTTACCCATAGTTAAGATCTCTCCTTAATATGTACCACACTTTTTGGAACTAAACCACAAATAACTTGAGATTGACAAACTTGATTTTTGGAATTCTATCACTTTTCCCAGTATCTTCCCCAAAAAATTATAAATGAACGGGGGCTTCTACCTTCAGACAACCATTCACATTAAGTAGTGCTCTGCCCGTACAGAGGATGGGTATAGATTCCACTGCGTTACCCTACCACTCATACACATAAAATGACCATTGGTACCATCAACTCGAAAAAACGTCCAGACACGGTGGGCATCCCATATCAAGAAAGTAAAAGCAATATTCTAATGGTCATACAACATCCTATGGAGTCACTGTCCAACGTGAAGCGTCATGTTACGTACCGGGACATTGGCACAATGATTGTTGGAGACCTTCACCTGTTTTCCCAAGTTTGTAGCCTGTGATTCCTGAAAGATCTCTTTTCGCCTCTTTCCAAGAAAACAAGTTCTGTATAATTTTTATAAGGATGTAATAAGATGTCAGTATGATTTTGCCCAAGACTTCTTCCGTGCTGCTCCCCAGGTATGGAATTCCCTACCACTCCCAATCAGGCTTTACCACAGCCATCAAACCTTTAGATGCTCTCTGAAAACCCATCTCGTTATTAGAGCTTACCTTATCCCCAGGGATACTACTCTCAGTAATACACCCTCACAGCTATCCCAATCTCCACTCTGAGCCACACTCGCTCCTCTTGTTTTAGCTGTGCCCTCTTCCACTTAGAATGTAAGCTCTCTAGTGAGCAGGGTCCTCCATGCCCTTTGTTTAATGTCTGCATTTATTTTGTCTATCTTTTGGGTCCCAGTTTTATGGGTATCCAATTTCCCCTATTGTATGGCACTAGGAATCACTGTGGGGCCTTATAAATCAACAAGGATTAGAATAACAACAATAATAATAATAATAATAATAATAATAATAATAATAATAATAATAGGCAGATATTCAAGGAGATAGTGCTTAATGAACGTTGTTTGTCCAGAATTTGGCTATACAGGAACATAACTAGCAAGTTGGAGGCCCCATATAAACTTTTTAAAGTGGCCCCCGAAGTTACCCAGTTCCGTTCATCTGTGCACCTTACGTTCATAGAGGAATGGAATTCTTGCACTGCGAGCAAAATTAAATTTTGGAGCCTTAGAATGCCGGTTTGTGTGCACAGCATTCTGGGGGATCATGTGCCGACAACAGACATTGCAATATTCTCCTCTGGGGGCGGCTACACCGTGCCCGCAGTGCCAGGCCTCATCGCAGGTGCTACCACTGATAGCTACGCCCATGTGGGTGTATCTGTTTTACACAAAAGAGAGAACTACTTAGTTCTGCATATTGCATTCGATCAACAGACTCTAAACACTTTCTAAAGTCAATGTATAAATAAAACACACAATATAGACTGTATAAAGTTATTTTATATGTTTATATTGTCAGATTTATTTATTGTTTTTCCAATCAAATAAATAGAATATTTTATTTAAAAAAAGAAAAGAAGAAAAAAAAACAGAAAAATGCCACACAGCCTGCAAATACCCCCCCCCCCCTCCTCCCTTAAAACAACATGAAAAATGCAAATGTGTATAAAAAAATATAAACAGAATAAGATAAGATAGGAAGAAGATAAAAAATAATAATATGGCATTTTACAGCAGGGATTACCACAGAGGGCGACAGCAGGAGATAACATACAGACAGACATGTTCAACGCCCCCCCTCCCCAACGCAGAACCTGCGCAGGCGCCGGCTGGTTCAGGAAGGGTTAAGAAGCAGGCACAATAATACGGTAGAAGCTTGCTTTGCAAGGCTGCAGCCTGATGGTTACAGTAAAATTCAGCATGCATCATACTTAATTTTCGGCTACTCAGTAGCCCTACTAGGTCATATGCTACTGAGGAAGTTTGTTTCGGCATGCCACCGTCTCTATGAGGCTTTGAGCTGAGAGCTATGGATAATTCAGTTAAGCACCATAAGGGGGCAGCAGTCTGGTAAGCTAAGCATTACCCCCCCCCCCTCTCCCCGCTCTGCATTTTAAGAGGTTAAAATATTTTGGGTGCAAATAATCGGTACCAATGTGATGCAGTGATAGGGGAAACATCTACCTGTTGGTAATATTATGAATATTTTTTCAGCATTAATATTAGAGATCGAAAGATTTTTTGAGTGCTCTTCTGGTTTCGAACTGTGTCCTTGCTAGACAAACCTAGATGGTCCTTCTTACCCTAAATTCCATCTCTACTAAAATTTGAGAGAGACAAGAAAAGGCTTCTATAGTAACACAGCAAAGATTTGACAATTGGGCTCTGGTTTCTGATTGGTTCCCCTAGGAACCAATCAGAAGTCAAATTTCCTAAACCTATCTATACACACAGCAATTCAGATGGCCAGCTTGGCCATTGATCGCCACAAGTATAGCCCAAAACGACTGCCAATCACAATCAACCTTGGATTGGGATCCATCGGTGAATGAGGTTGGACAGTGGCCAAGATCTGACCGTGTGTGGTCAATAGATCCAGTCCCACTCCTGATCAGGCCAAGCCGTCAGATCTGTTGACCATGGTGGTTCCTTCTGTCCACTTTGGAAGCTTAAATATTGTTGTGTGTCTAGGTCCAAAATGATCTGTTTTCCTTTCAAAAATTCAGTCGGGCGTATCTGAGTCAGAACAGTGAAGTTGTCGCTCAACAGAGCAGAGAGGGGGCATGTGCGGTCCATTGAGCCTGTTCTGCTTGGAGGTGGTCTCTACTCTACTCTTTTGAGAGCCGAGATGGGGCCTCGGGGGAAATCGAGAACCATAACCCCCGGACCCCCATCGTTAAGCACATGGGGCATATTCAGAAACCGGATTGGCTGGTGACTGCAGCTGTCAATCGCCATGTGCCCCCTGTAATTTGTGAAGACTAAATTGGTTGTAGACTGAACAAAATTGATCAATGCATGTTAATAAATAAGCCTTTGTGGGTTGTTTTTAACACTAGAATACTACTTACTTTATTGAAAACTATCTGCAGCTACTGAAAGGAAGGGTCTTTCTGCCGGATGGGAAAACCTCATAGAGAGAGGAGGCCGGATCAAATCTTCCTCTTTCCATCATACATAATATAATCTAATTAAATTCTGTTTTATTCTGTATTACAAAATAAATAACATGCTTTGTTAAAAAGTTCTTTAACCCCCTTCACCCCAAGCTTGACGGACCCAACACTCGGCAGGATTCAGGACTTGAACCGCAATCTGGTATTTAGTTCACATTCACAATGTCGGACTTAGCCGCGGCGGGAGGTCAACGTCTCCCGCGATGCCTTATTGCCGTTGTAAGCAGAACCAATCCCATTAAAGCTTCAAATGTGCAAGGTTTGTATCTCATTGGGTGCCAGAAAGCTGCACAGCTTGTTCATCGACTCTATGAGAACAACCCCTGCACGATTTAGGAGAATACCAGGCTATGTGCATTGTTTGCAGCAGAAAAAAAAACAAAAAAAGAGGAAAAAAAATATGCTTTTGGAAAGAGCGACATGCAAAGAATATTAAACATGCCCCTTGGATTGTTCATTGCATTGCCAAAACTATTTAAAATGAAAAACGTTTGATTTTCCTTTGCAGTTCAAAGAGAATACTTGGTGTGAAAAAGATTATTTATGCCCCATAAACTCCCTCCCCCCCATATATAAAATAAAATAGAGCAAGTAATTCTCATTATAGGAAAGGTCAAACTTTCATGGAAGCATTGTGGGTAAACATCATTAACCTCTTAATTACCAGGTAATGGCAATGAAAAGGCCAAGGAAAGTTGCCTATACTTGTGACCCACATAGACCAAATGTAGCGGACAGAGACATTGCCTCGTTCTGGCGGGAGATTTAGGCTACAAAGCAACTTAAAATGACATAATTCCTGACGTGCTTCTGTGGGTGAGAGGGTTAGGCGGTGAGTTCGGGCTCCACTATGACCCGTTTGGTTTAGGTCCACCCAGCAAAGTCTCCTTCGCTAGGCTCTTGACTCCGTTCGTTCTTCCAGCTGTAGATAAAATTAAGGAAAAACTAAAATTAAAAAAAAAAATAACATGTTGTAACTCGTTACTATCTCAACTTGTTATTAATTTTAGAATATTGTCTTTTGACGCCTCTGTTTAACCCGCCTCCTCTCTTTCCTCCTGTTATCTCTGACCATTGCCAGTGGCTTCAGTATGCAAATGAGAGGGAGGAGACAGAATCATCAATTATCTAGTAGTTTAAAGAAAGAAAGATGAACCCTGATGCTGAAAAATTACAAAATTAAAACTTGTGGTGACTAGGGGTGGGGTGTAGAGTAGACGCAGGCCCAAAATTTGTATCAGAGCCACACAAACATTATCCATACTACTGATAAAGATCTAATCATCCATGTAGCATAAGATTGTCCACAGATAATGAGAGTGATTTATGTAGTATGACCTAGCTAGGACCACTCACCTGGCTGTCCTGAGCGATTGCCCACGATGCACTATTCCTGTGGCTGCACTCCCAGGCAATTGTCTTTAGTCTCTGCCGTTATTGCTAGATAGTCTGAACTGCACAAGAAACAAAGTGGACGACAGCGTTATACTTTCTCTATAAAATCCATTTATAAACGGATTTCAAACTTCAAGACATTTCCTCACTCTCTGCTGCTGCCTATAAACTCGTCGCTCACAATACTGACCCGGCAGACTACACTCCCCATCATGTCATGTTTGCTGGATTTTATTATGGTGGAGTATTTTATGTATTGTAAATATAAATAAAAACACGTAGAAAATTGCAGCTTCGTTGGATTTTTACATAAAAAAAATTTCGGTTCTTTTTTGTTTTTTTAAAAAGGCATCGAAGACATTGAATGTGTGGCCTCAACTACTGCAAAGGCCAGTAATAACCATGACTGTACACGGTACTCATCCATTTCCCACAGGGTACTCACCCATTTCCCACACGGTACTCACCCATTCCCCACACGGTACTCACCCATTCCCCACACGGTACAGGTCCATTTCCCACACTGTACACGTCCATTTCCCACACTGTACACGTCCATTTCCCACACTGTACACGTCCATTTCCCACACTGTACTTACGCATTTTCCAGTGCTGTCTCCTCCCCGGCAGCGGCGATCTTGCGATAACAATAGATCATTTCTACCACCAGCCATATTGTGAGCACCACGATGAGGACATACATCATGATCTCCGACACTATCGAAGCAATATCTCGGTTTCCTGGATGGAAAAACAGAAATATAAATTATTCAGCTGTATCCTGTAAATTGCAGCAAAGCACGTTACTAGATAATTGGCCATTTCACAGAAGTGCAAAGTTCTGACTGTACAATTCTCCCTTTGTTTTCATTTTGAGAACTACGTTCATCTCTGGCAAACTCTTAAAATGTTATCAGCCGTCAGCAAAGAAATAGTGGTTCTGTTTCAATGGAAATGAAGGGTTATGAGAATAAAGCACCCATAATAAGAATTATAGGGGCATATTCAATTGTCGGCGGAAACGGCGAAAATCTTGCGGTCCGCGCGCGATTGCGGTTATTACCTGAAATCCAGCTAATTATTACCGTATTAACGGTAATAGTTTTCCGCAGCGTGGAAAAAAAACAATTGAATATGCCCCATAAAGTTGTTGTAAGTGTTTCTTTGGTCACAGTGCTTCGGCTATCCCTGAACTCAAGCTCAACTGTCCACTGACAATTATCTCAAGGTCCAGTTGTCAGCTCCGCCTCTTCCTTTCTATCATTTGATTGGCTGTCTCACGTGCCTGGTAAATGGAACAGCAAATCACTTTACAGTAAGGAAGGTTTGACCACTGGACCATGTAGACCATTGTCAAGGGAGATTTGACACTAAAATGAGGGGTATTTGAATCGGCATGAACACCCCCGTTCGTAATTTCATTTAAAATATTTTTTAATTACAATTCTGAGTTAGAAATCTGCACCATTGTGGGCCCTTTAAAATTAGGATAATTTCACTCATGAAAATACAGCATTACATGTATTAGTTACATAACTGTAGGTGATACAATCGTGAGTTAAACTAAAATATATAACGTACCATTGGTGTTAGATATGATAAAATATACACTGTTTTTAAATCCCGGTTACAGGACATATTCAAACTGTGCAGACTTAACCTCTTCGTGACAATTGCGATTTTAATTGAATATGTGATAATTGTTAGTTTCCAGCCTAAACGGTGGGGATGTCTGAGTACATATATTATTGGAAAGGGGAGTGTTTTTTAAACCTGTTGATTACATTTGATTAAAGTCAGCCCTAGATTAAAGGAGGCGGGCCCCAGGGGACACATGTTCCCCGGGGCCCCAGCTCTTAGATTGTCACAAAGGTATTCAGGACAAATAACGCTGCTGGGTACAACCACCTAATAATATCCAATTCTCTGTCACTCTCTCATTTTATTTCTGTCATTCTCTCTCTGTCATACATTCTCTCTTTCATTCCCTCATTATCTCTCTCTGTCACTTCAGGGCCCTCTTTTCCATTGGGCACAATGGGCAGGTGCCCGGGGGCCCTGCAGCCCAGGGGGGCCTGTCGGAGGCAGCAAAAAAAAAAAAGACAATACTTACCTTGCGGTCAGCTGGCGATCCGGCTCCCTCCATGGTCTCCTCCTCCGTGCGGCGCTCGCAGTGCATGTCGGGCGTGACATCATCACGCCCGCCCGACATCCATTGCGGAGCGCGACGGAGGAGGAGACCATGGAGGGAGCCAGATCGCCAGCTGACCGCAAGGTAAGTATTGTCTTTTTTTTTTTTCCAGGTTTTTGTTTTTTTTTGCTGCCTCCGACGGGCCCCCCTGGGCTGCAGGGCCCATATATATAATCATTTTTAATTTTTTTTGTATATATAGGGGCCCCGGTGCACTGCTGTGCCCGGGGGCCCAAGATGTTCTTAAGAGGGCCCTGGGTCACTTTCATTGTGTCTCTTGATATTCTCTCTCTGTTATCCTTTCATTCTTTCTGTCTGTCATTCTCTCATTCACCCCCAGTCTCTAATTCTTTCTCTGTCATTCTCTCTCTGTCACACTCATTCTCCTTGTTCTCTGGTTCTCTCTCTCTCTCTCTCTCTCTTTTATTCTCTGATTCACTGTCAGTCTATTATTCTTTCTCTATCATTCTCTCATCCTTTTTCTGTCTATCATTCTCTCATTCACCCCCAGTCTCTAATTCTTTCTCTGTCATTCTCTCTCTGTCACACTCATTCTCCTTGTTCTCTGGTTCTCTCTCTCTCTCTCTCTCTCTTTTATTCTCTGACTCACTGTCAGTCTATTATTCTTTCTCTATCATTCTCTCATCCTTTTTCTGTCTATCATTCTCTCATTCACCCCCAGTCTCTAATTCTTTCTCTGTCATTCTCTCTCTGTCACACTCATTCTCCTTGTTCTCTGGTTCTCTCTCTCTCTCTCTCTTTTATTCTCTGATTCACTGTCAGTCTATTATTCTTTCTCCATCATTCTCTCATCCTTTTTCTGTCTGTCATTCTCTCATTCACCCCCAGTCTCTAATTCTTTATCATTCTCTCATTCTCTTTCTGTCACTCTCTCATTATCTCTTTGCCCCCCTGATTCCTGTCGTTGAGATGTGCTGCTGCCACATTTGGATTTTATGTTTTGTTAGACATGAGAGCGAACGAGTTAACAGACCTGTATGGGATGTGTGTGGAACAGAACTGTGGATAGTCTCCTGCAGTTGTGGAGATTATACTTTCAGAGGTGATAGAAAATAAGGGAACTGATGAATGTATGAGTCATCAGGAATTGTTAGTACATTACTGCGGCCATAATCTCTCCTTTTCTTTCTGTTCTCCGCTCGCTGCCTTAATCCAGCTCTACCACAGACATAACTTGAAACACAACTTTCCCAAAACATTAAACTACTAAACATATCGGGTCTGAGTCATTAAAGAGAGCAAAGCATAAAAAAAGAGTAACTTTGTACCTGTGCAAAACCATGTTGCATTGGAGGGGGAGATAAATTTAAACTGTGGGTACAGATTTATAGTTGGGGTAGGGCATGTCCTAGATCAACTTTAAATTTCAGTGTAAAAGTAAAGTAATCAATTATGTATTTGTGCGCTACATGAAAAAACAGCCAGTATTTAACTTACATGCAAAATAATAAACTAATTTGCACCCCTTGTATTGTAACATGGTTTGTCCAGGAGCAAACATACTCCTTTTTTTTGCTTTGCTCTCTTTAATGACTCAGGCCTATCTAGTTTTGGGAGCTGGTCACACACTAGATACGGTCAGTGCATGGGGGGGTCTTTGGGGGCCGAGAATGGCTTCTCACTGAATAATTCAGCTGCCCAAATGGTTTCTCAATTGGTTCAAACCTACTGGTGGTAACAGGTGCAGGGGTATTAGGCTGGTCATGTAAGCATGTCTACACCCCCTGAAGATAGAAAGTAGTGCCGGATACCTATGCCAGATAGTGTATCTAACCAATGGTGAATGTTGGACAGACAAGTTTATTTGCAAAAAAAGAAAACAAATCAAATGATATGATACGAGTCGGTTACGTTGATTAATTAAAAAAAAAATATTCACAAAAGGACGACATCTTTTAACATTAGCTAAATGTGGAAACCCCTTTTAAGATATAAATCTTGTTCTGTTTATATCAGAGTGGATGAGAATACAAAACTAACACGGCAGATTTGTGTATGTACCAAGTTACTGTACCATTGTCTTATCTGTTACTCACCTTTGGCCACTACTGTCACCTGAATGAATTTGGTAACGTTGGTATTGTACTCATGGCTTTCAAAGGTGAGGGTGCGGTTGACTCGACACATATACTCCCCCTGGTGGTCATAGGTGACATTGGTAATGAGTACGGACATGTCCTGCAGATCTTCAGAATGATTACTGCCGTCCCATCTCAGGCGTCCCTTAAAACGCTCGTCCATTATTTCCGGCCTTCGATACTGGTACATAAGTATCTGTCTCACAAGGAAGGGGGAACAAGCCATTAATTCTGAAGCACAATACAGGAAATAAAATAGGGATTACATTATGCACAATATATATCTGCATGATGATAATATTTATATAGAATGGCATTGGAATCAGAGAATACACAGTAGCTTAAGCCAAATTTTGTTTATTAAATTAAACAATTTGCCCACACTTATTGATGCACCCCACAGTACGTATTGATTTTGAACCGATGAACAACGGGGTGTCACGCCTGCTGCCCACTCTCAGGAGACGCCACTGCAAAGTACAAGTACAAGTGTCACAAAAGCCAGTGCCATAGGCTGCAGCCTATTGGATAATTAGTACCCGGGAAGCTTTTGCCGGCGAAAGTGGTCTAATTTTACTACAGTAACCCTTTAATGTATAAGTCGTATAATTAGACAAATATGTACTCCAATCGGTTTCTGAAACAACTGCTAAGCATAGGTCATACGTATTAATATAAAGCATATTTTCCGTCTTTCTGAGGACGGGGTCCGGGAGCTGCCTTAGGACGGTGGGTAATTTGGGGCGAGGCTATGCAAATCGTGTCATTCTGGCCCCGCCGCCTCGACACAATGAACCAACCGTGTCATTTTACAGCGGGGAGGGGAAGGCAGCAATTTCCTGAGAATCACAGCATTTTGGCTCTAATTCTGCCCACTACTTAGTGAAATGGGCAGATGCGGGAGGATTCCATACTCTCCCGGGAGCCCCAGAGACCTATCCGGACTCCGGGAGTCTCCCGGACATTCTGGGAGAGTTGGCAAGTACGATATAAAGTCCCTGATATAGGTTTTCTGATGTGCATCGTCACTTGATTTAAACCTACAATTAAAGTATTTAGAAAACTCAGTTTACCAGGTTACATAGGTTTTTTTAGGCGTATTTTTACAATACGAACAGATCACATTCTAAATATAAGTCAAATGAATACTTGAATATTTATAACTTTCACGCACGTCTAATAATCTGTCAAAAGATTCCAAAGCTACAAAATAAATCTCTTTTGAAGTTTTAAATCGCTGCCGGCGGGATGTAACTGAGCACACGAAGCTGGTGAGCGCCTTTAATGTGCCACCAACATTTTTAGATCTACAAAGTGAGTGTTTCTTTTCTAGCATATAATAATTTGAATGTTGGCAGTTACTAGATACATAAAGGGCCTGATTCAAGACCAAATGCAATGTAGACTAACATAATATAAATATATATATATATATATAGCAGAATAGGGCTCCCAACTGCATGTGAAAACAATAATTTATTAATAATTAGTTATAACAGAGTATCTCATGAACTAACCATATACATACAACACTAAAAATAAAAAAATAACTAAATAACAAAAAAATTAAAATTGAAGAACAGATTAAATGAGAAATTATAAAACAATGTTAAGAACACAGTATCCATAGCTGCATAATTAATGACCTGAGAGTGTTACATAAGCAACTTAAGGGAGGTGAGTGGCCAGATCACCTCACTACATGTAGATTCCGTTCTGGAATGCAATGATTGATGTAGAATCTATTTAATGGAGCACCTGGCTCCCCGTCAGGATAGAGAACATCATCATCATCATTTATTTACACTTGTATCCTGCAGTGCAGTTGAATACCAAAGTTTATAGTGTACAATTATTTTTTCTTATTTCATACCCTACTCTTTATGCTGCAATTATTTCAATCTTTTATTGCAGAGACGCCTTCCTGTTGCAGAAGGGGATGTTTTCTGCAGTCTTTATCTCCCCTGGAATCACCATATATTATCTGAAGCACATATAAGAGCTTGTTTAGTTTCGTGCAGCACCACAGACAAACTCACCGGTTCAAATTTATCCAAGCCTTCTCCTTTAAAGAACCACTCTGTGAAGGTTTTGGCCGACGTCTCGCCCCGCTTCTTGCATGAAATACAGCGGATCTTAAACGTGTGTCCAACGACGGCTTCGGTTTCCGATTCCACCTCCACGCAGCCTGACCAGCAAGGGGTCCCTGCAGAACAGAGACACACAGGAGCGGACTAGTGATTGTTCGTTGTATCATTTCATACTTGTCGGTTTTGTTTAAATATGTGAGTTTTGTACCATAAGTTATCATCTTTCACAGTGTTCATTCATTGTTCAGAACCCCCCTATAATCATTGTGCCAGCCAATAAAATTTTCTGCCATACCTTACGTCTGATCCTCGTGGTTGTATTAGCCAGACGGGCAACCTAGTCTTATTGTTAGGGCAGCAATGGTTGGGGAGCAACATAGAAATGGTTTTATTTTAATATTGTTTACGTTTTGTCCTCCTTGGTCTCTACCACCAAATTTTACTTCAATTTTGTACGAGTGGTTGTTGGATAGAAGTGCATGAGCCTAAGGGGAACACAGTTACTAACTAAGAGCTCATTCACTCGATATGCTGAGGGAAACACCATCTGTCTATTGGGTGCTGCCGTACCTGTTCACAAACACCCAGGGGTATATTTACTAAACTGCGGGTTTGAAAAAGTGGAGATGTTGCCTATAGCAACCAATCAGATTCTAGCTATCATTTTCTAGCATGTACTAAATATATGACAACTAGAATCTGATTGGTTGCTATAGGCAACACCTCCACTTCAAACAGGCAGATTTGTAAATATACTCCATGGGGGCTAGATGCCTTAAGCAGCCCTGGTCCTACAGTCAAACATCTCATCTGTAGTTAGACCTTAGCAACAGCTACTTGCTGCTAATATAATGATCCACTATCCAATTATCATCATCATCATTTATGAGGCACAAAATATATATTGGAGCAAGAGACTAAACGATAGTAGAAGACAAAACTTTGAACATAAAGAAACCAGGTGGGTGAGGACAGGAGATGGGAGGTAGAGAGGACCCTGCTCGTGAGAACTAACAATCTAGAGGTGCGAGGAAAAAAACAGAGACAATGTAGTTAGTGGGAAAAGAATGGAACGGGCAGGTGGATCATGAGGTGGAGTTGTCTTAGCATGGGATGGGGTAGGCAGGCGTGAAGGGCTGAGTTTTGAGGGAGTGCTTGAAAGATTAGATATTGAGGGTGAATTTGGACAAACGTGGCAGGGAGTTCTAAAGGAAGGGATACCACCATTAATGAGCAAACGCAGACATTCCTGGGTCACAAGAGTACAGGCAGAGGAGTTAAAATTACAAATCCTCAGAAGCATAGTCAAATTTCAGGTGTTTAATGGTCATGGGTCAAAGCTGAGTTCAGACACAGGAAGTGAGATACACACAAAGAGAAAACCAGGCAAGATGGACGTAAATCTATCATAGACCGATAACAAGGCCAAGACTTGGACTCCCAAATGCAAAATGTGTACATAATAATCGCCAGCCAGCAATTAGAAAGTGACATACAGTATGAACCAGCCTATGTACTCAATAATGCACACAAGCTGCCGAGGAAAATAACGAGCCGCATTTCAGATGAGATCATGACACCATGGTTTCATGATATTTTCACGGTACCACTTCTCTCTCCCCCTCATCCTGCAGGCTGGAAGCAATGTACACTATCTATTCTCATTCTTTGCATATGGATAACTGCACAGTACCACTTTTTGTGTCTTGTATGCATGTTATTATTCTCAGTATCTGTTTTGATTCTGCATGCCGGTACAACTGCAAAGTACTATGTCTCTTGGTTTACTCGGGTTTGAGTTGTGGATGGAATGAGCTGCAAATTTCGAACTGCAATTTTGAATCAGAGTCTACAGACAAGTGTACCGTGAACATGTTCAGGGTCTTCAAAAAGGTGAAATTCTAGGCGCAAAAGGATTATCAAAACGTATACAAAATAAGTCCAGTCCCTCTCCTCCCGTATATCTCATTTAAAGAATCTCCTTCCGTAAAACAAGGCAGACCAATGCGCCTAGGCCGTACTTCTGTATGAACACATTCACTCCTCCCATCTCCTCCTCTCTGCCTGTGCAAACTGCTGCTCCACGCAAACGCCTGCTTTGCAACACCATAAACCTCATCTAGGCCGGTAGGGCACATTATTCCGACCCTGTAAATGTCTGCACCTAACCTGCCCGGTGATAATCGAGTGATCGGTAAACACCGACACGCTTTAATCCTCCACAATTATTCCTATAAGTTCCGAATTTAAAGCGGCAACGCATGGAACCCGGTAAGTATTAGGTTGACATGACCAGTTAGGGGTAGGGGTTAGGACTTAGGGTTAAGACCCCTACCCTTGCCGCTTTAAATTCGGAACTTTGCAAGTCGCAGCTGTAAGTGACGTCATTTACAACAATCGCGATCTCCTGTCTTCGGATTTATTCTCGGTCTTTTTACTTGTAAGTAGTTATTTTTTCTTCGTCGCTCTGTTCAGTATAGGAATAATTGTGGAGGATTAAAGAGTGTCGTGTTTACAGCACAGATCACTCGTACTACACCCAACCTGCCAATATGAAAATGTCGGCAGACTAAATGCCGACACTTGCAATGTGTAGACAGGTGGACAATGTAGTCAGTATGATTGGCGACATTCACAATGCCAACAATCACAATGCTGACATTAAAAGACCAATGCCACTGGTTCTGGGGTACAAACGCCGGACCCGGCGGCTATACCTAGGATTGTCGGCGTAAATCAAGGGACACGTCCAAAGCTACTTTCACACATGCGCAGTGAACGATTTGCCCCTCGTAAATGACCCCTTCAAGTAAATTTACCCCCATTTCTCCTTACAACTGTCTATCTTATGTTCTTCTTTCTATCATGGGTTCCATAGAACGTGTACAGCCTCCCTCTTCCATTTCACAAGCTACTTAATAATTGACGAGTGTGCATTAGAAAGTCAATGTTGTGGGACACGTTAATCTCTAGATGTCAAGGCTAGGTATAAAACCTGGTTCACTTCTGTTCTTCCTAAGAGGGCTAATGCAATCATAACCGGCTACTGCTCAAGATACTGATAGCGTGCAACTGTCAACTACTTGCAGTGGGGTATAGGGGCCCGTTTTTTAGCAAACGGCGTTAACTATGAATTTTTTATTGCCATTTATCGCTAATTAGTTAATATGTTATTAGCGTAATTTATGGATAAAATCTGTCCTGGAGTGGCAAGGGTTAACTTACTGCTTTGCCATGCCAGTCTCAGGGGATTTAGCCGGAGTTTTTCAGTATATATATATATATATATATATATATATATATATACTGTTTTACAGAAAATTATAAAAATATATAAAAAAAAATAATAAAATGTTTAACATGTTGTCCAATGAAAAAAAATGATTATTTCAAGTAATAAAGTGTATTTTCATTTATTTTCCCATGTTATCACCATCCTAAGATAGCAATCACAGAATAAGGATGGCAGCATTACATAGGGAAGCTATTGTCTGCGAGACCTGGCGATTCTTATCGCTGACGGAGAAGGGAATATCACAGAATGTCTGGGAGACTCGGTATTAGGGGGATATCTCCCAAACTGCCGAAAGAGCAGACAAGGACGTTTGACTCGTCTGCAAAGTGGGTGGGACATAGTGATTACACAAATTGCGTCCATCCAACCGCACCCACCTCAGTGAATGATATATTCCTAGTGATGGATGGACTGTGTATTGGTTCAGCCTCTACAATGGCTGATTCCACCCTGTGTAGGTCACAGGTACAGTATAAGTCATGGAGGTCGAGCTTTAAGTGGACTACACTAGGTGCTACATGTGTACGGCTAAGGAAGAGAAGATTTATTCTCAGCATTAAAAAACATAAAACCCTGCGTCTGTGAAAGGGCGCTGTGTGCTGAGGCAGCGTCCTGGCCCTCAGGAGCTCTTTGTGCGCAGTAGGCTTTTAATGCAACTTTTGCTTGGCTGACGATTCTCATTTTACCGGTTACAGTGTTTGTTAATGGAACCTCTTAAATGTTAACCCCTTTGTGTCTCTGCAATATCCTCACTAAAAAATAGATGCTTCATACTGCACAGAAATCACCTGGGAATTAGGCGTAAGACGTAATGTAATTATACAAAGCAGTTTTCTAATAAGAATTATCAGGTGTCAGAAAACGACCTTCCAGAGGAATCTCGGGAAGGTGGGTAAAAACGACGGCGACTATTTCTTATTTAACAAAGTGTTAACTCAGAAGAATTCAGAGACTTCTGGCGGTCACAGTGATATCCATAGATCTCTATAGGCACAGCGGTATCGGTAAAATTGTCAAGCTGCAAAGCTTTTACAGCAAAGTCACGGCATTCTGTATTGTTGCGATATGTAGCCATATCAGTGATCAAAGTGGGAGGTATACAGGGTATGTCATACTGTCACTTCTTCTACTGCTACATTGTAACACTATCACATTCTGTCACTTACATTTTATATATATATATATATATATATATATATATATATATATATACACACACACACATATACCCACACACACAGTGATGGAAGTGGGAGGTATACGGGGATTGTCATACCGCCACTTCTCCTACTGCTACATTGTAATGCTATCACATTCTGTCACTTACAATATATATACATATATATATATATATATATATATATATATATATATACACACACAAGTTAACCCGTGCATGATACTCATGCATTCTAGTCAAATCAAGCTACTTAAGGTCTTAAAAAGGTTCTTGTCATGCATTTGGGCCTAGCCCAGGCCTCCTCAGGGGAAGAGCGTTACTTCCCGACGCAAGCGCCCTTTTTAATGTGTGTTCATGAGGTAAAATTACCTTACGAAAATGAGTTTGACCCCTCAACTCGTAAATTTAGCCTTTACTACCCCTCCCACGGGGGGAAGGGGGGATGATGGAAGTTAACTGACTTGACTATTCTAATTTTTTTGTCAAATACTGTCAGTATACCAAATTTCAGGTCAATTGGATGAGCCCTTTCTGAGAAAATAGTTTTTTCCACACACACACTAACACACGCCTCTACACATGTGTGTTCATGAGGTAAAATTACCTCACAAAAAATGAGTTTGAGCCCTACCAAATTTCAGCCCTTTTTGAATTTTTTTTCCCACACACACTAAGAATTTAGTAGGTCAGTGTATAACTCCGCCCAGCAGGTGGCGCTGCATCTTGTTTTTTTTTTTTCACACACACACACAGACAGACAGACGCCACTAAGCATTTATATATTAGATATATATATATATATATATATATACACATACACACACACACACAGTGGTGGAAGTGGGGGGTATACGGTGGTATGTCATACCGCCACTTTTCCTACTGCCTTCGTTGTAACACTATCACATTCCGTCACTTGCATTTTATGCACCGTCACTTCTCAATTTCCACTTCAGCTACTAAACCATGTATAATAATAGTTACCATCAGCCTTCTGGACCAAATGATAAATAGACCCCTTAAAGTTCATTAGAAGATCTCCCTCTAAATGATATCTTGTTTTGGGATTTTTGCACTGTTCAATCTGAACATCCCAATCTACAAATCTTCTCTCAGCAACCAGTTTCACCGATTCCCTTACCACCCTTTTCACTTTCTAAGTCACGCTCGTGAACCAGAAATACACTGAACAAAACAGCAGAATAAAATAACAAAGGAATAAGAAAAAAAGACATTTGCGCTGTTCTTCCATGTTCAGAAATGATCCTTTGAGAGCAAAAACTAATTGCTGGAGGATTGAGATCACACAGATTACAGAGATGTAAGATATGGGGAAAATCTGAGGAGTAGAAAAATGTTGTTTCTCAGAAATCTACCTTAATGTGTGTTACCAAATATCTAGCAGTAGGTTTCTCAAGCTGGGTACACACAATAGAAAGTTACTTCAGATGCGATTTCTGTAACTATTTCACCAACGACTGAAAGTTCAGATGAGCAGCAGATTCATGTGTACACACCTACACGATGTACCTGCAGATCTGTGATCTTCATCTCTCGTAACCATCTGCTGAAAAGATTGTGACTGTACGCTTTATAGATACTGCTGGTGGCGAGTGCGTACACACTTCCATATTTGCCTGACATCGTTCCTTCGTCGATCGAGATTTTTAGGAAGTTTATAAAACTAAACCAGTAGATGCGATGTGCTTTGGTATGATAAAACATGATCACGGAAGCATACACACTCTTGCAATATGTAACCAAACGGCCGTTTGTCGTGTGATCTGCACGATAATGCCATCTATGTGTACCCAGCTTTTAACTACAGAATCAGGCATCCAGCTCCGGGACCAACATGAAGACATCAGGAATATAACAATACTAATATAAAACACAATGTTCTTTCTAAATATCACCTACCAATGACATTAAACCCGGCAATCTCAGAAACGTGCAAAATCTAATAAATGTGTATTATCCTGTGTTGAACGAACAACATATGAGACTTAAAATAATACTAATCCACTGTGCCCTGCAAATCTCCTGATATTCCTTAGAAGACATATTCTGTCATCTGTCTCCTACAGAGTTTACAATCCATATTGATGCTGTAACAACATGCATTCTGTACGTGCAATGTGGCATTGTACCCGGGAGCATATTTCAGTTTATATAATAAAAATAAGTGTTTGGTTCTTCCATCGCACTTCCGCTATTTGGCTGCTCCCATGAATTATTCAGGATTACTTATAATCAATAATTAATCTTTTTTTTTTTATAACTCTTGTCTCTTTTTCTAAACTAGAAATAAAGTTTATCTAGTCTTGATTTTATTTGCTGGCTAGGAATACATTTTACCCAACCCCTCGTCTGATATTTTGCAGGGTACTTTGTACCAGATGTATACACTTTTTTGGATAAATGAATTCCTTGCCCACAAAGTGTCTGATGCCTAAATTTATAGTAGCATCCATCAATTGCTTTGTGGTGTTTGTAGCAGAGAATTGTATGTTAGGGTTTTATGATAGTTATGTCTCCAAAAGTGTGAATGTTTCAGAATTCTGAAGTTAAACTCTGTTTTGCTTGGCAAAGGTTTATGGGTCCTAGCTTATTGTCCAATCACTGCGCTTCAAATCATTTCACCGAAAATACCACACACGACTTGAAAGGATTTGCTGCTTTGCATAACATGAGAACATTGGATTTAAATCTTTGATCCCAAATTAACAAGGCGGACACATTGTTTTAAAGACCCCAATTAGCATATACATTTCATCTGACTGTCTCCCAATTTGAAGTGTATAATGCAAGAAGTTCTAGTTAATTAAGGTGGTAGCACTGCACAGACCCTACCTGAAGTCTCCTGCACTATGATTTCGAAAAGATGATTCATTTTGGCTAAACCCACAGTTACTTTTGTGCAAATGCATCTGTTTTCTCGGGTAAGCTTATAAATTTGCAGACTATATTTTAATGTGATTTTAACAGAGGAAAACGAGTATATGTTATGTGAAACAGTGACTGCAAAACTACCGGTATTAGGATAGTATAATCTAAATTTAATCTATGAAACACTAGTGTATAGCAACTGGCTTGACACGTTTTGACCAACTAGCACTGTACCATATAGCACATAATAGCATAATGCAATGGATAGTCTCCATTAAGAAACAACCCATAAAAATATATATATATATATATATATATATATATA
Source organism: Mixophyes fleayi (assembly GCF_038048845.1). Classification (NCBI taxonomy): domain Eukaryota; kingdom Metazoa; phylum Chordata; class Amphibia; order Anura; family Limnodynastidae; genus Mixophyes; species Mixophyes fleayi. The sequence goes on from NC_134412.1 coordinate 7,189,494, forward strand.
TATACAACAATTTAACCATTCATGCATCCAGTCTAATTCTACTGCAACAAAAGGGCAGGATTTGGGGTTTGCACAGCCAGGATTAATATAATAAATATCACTACGGTCCTTTGTGTAATTACAACTTCAGACATGAAATCTGTCGAGCAAACTTCGTGCCCGGCAATATAAAATCACATTCCCTAATGTCTTCTTCATCATCAGCTATTTATATAGCGCCACTAATTCCGCAGCGCTGTACAGAGAGCTCACTCGCATCAGTCCCTGCCCCGTTGGAGCTTACAGTCTAAATTCCCTAACATACACACATAGACCGAGAGAGACTAAGGTCAATTTAATAGTAGCCAATTAACCTACCAGTATGTTTTTAGAGTGTGGGAGGAAACCCACGCACACACAGGGAGAACATACAAACTCCACACAGTTAAGGCCATGGTCGGTGCTGTAAGGCAGAAGTGCTAACCACTGAGCCACCGTGCTGCCCCAATTATTTTCTTCTTGAGCCCAGAAGAATTTTGGAGCTCCATCCAGAATTCATGTAGCAGAGATTGAACTGTAACATTGCTACGATTGTGAGCCGTCTTTGTACAGAAAGCTAATTAAATACATTTTATTTTTCTCTCTCTCTATGCTTCCTTTCCCGCAAGACACAGATCAATATTGCCATATCTGTGGAGCCGCATAAGCCGGTTTTTGATAGAAGCAATTGGGAAACGGGGATCTTTCCTAGCTGAGTGTGGACGACGTCTACATTTGCACCCTCATGCAAAAATGATATTTCTTTCGTGGGACGAGATTATTTACACAAGACAAAGGGATGGAGACAGCCATTCACAGATCTGCGTTAGGGCATACAGCCTTTTTTCTCCCACGTAAGGACTTCACTTGAAACCACAGTTCTAGGGGCACTTATATCAATGCAATAATAACATTTAAACACCAAAGAGAAATGCTTGCATTACAGACAGCCACGAGGTCCGTTCACGCTCATGATTAATTTAAGAGATAAATTAAGCTAAACCAAGCAGAAAATTAGTAGAAAAACTACATGAAGGGGATGGACATCTAACAAAACGAATTGTTTTATCCTTATCTGCAAAGTCCTACCAATACAAAATGAAATTCAGAAAGGGGAAAGGGGAGAGCGAAGGGGGATTGAGACTAGTGCAGTGATGGCTAACCTGTGACACTCCAGGTGTTGTGAAACTACAAGCCCCAGCATGCTTTGCCAGTAGATAACTAGCTGATAGCTGGCAAAGCATGCTGGGGCTTGTAGTTTCACAACACCTGGAGTGTCACAGGTTAGCCGTCACTGGACTAGTGGGATAAAGCGAAGCAATCGATAAGACATCATCCAAAACAAAAGGCAAACAGATGTTGATCAATAGAAATTCAATCTACGTGCAGAAGATAAAAGTCAGTCCAAGTGATAGACATGTCAGTATAACGGGATCTCTTATATATGCTGAATTCTACTAGAAGGACTTATCAGGAGACAGCACTTACTTGTTTTTTTTTAGTAAAATGTTATGTTTATAATATAATGGTGCTTTATTTGCCCCCATAGTAAGGGATCATTACCATCATCATTGATCGGGGGAAATTGAGGAACATTCATAGCAGGAATATTGACATATCTTTAAAGGCTTCCAGGAATAAGAATTAATGATTGACTGGTAGGCTTGTCTGACAGTGCTACAAAATTGACAGGCCATCTTTCTTCAACAGCAAATAAACCCACCACAAGACATAATGAATATATGACTGTATATTACATATTTAAATGGTATATTTGAAAATCACTAAACTGTTAATTCAATCTGTCCAGGACACTTTGTGTAGCACAGTTTTTTAAGTGGGTGTAGCTTCTATAGTTTATTTTTTTGATGAGCCAGAATCCTTAAAGGACTTGCAGTCTCCTAGTTAACATTAATACTCTGTAAAGATGGGTATATCCATATTCAAGGACAAAGCTATCAATGTTGACGTTTGGAAGAAAGCGATTCATTTTTACTATTTTAAAGTCGTGGTTCACCCTGGAATAATGCATATATTCTACAGCAGAGTAAGTTTCAAAAGCTCTCTGAATTAAATTATTTTATATACTGTCAAACTGAATGCAACTATTAGTACCTGGTGCAGTGAAAACTTATTTGATTGCATACTGTATGCATAAAATGACATTTTAGGTGATGGAAACCCCCTCATCTTTTAACCAGGGAGTGGGAGCTATTTAAACTCTTTCCCACCCCCCACCTCCACCCCAAAAGAACATAATAGAAAATAACATGGACGAGTACCTTTGGTTATACAAGCCATTTTTATAAACCACAGGAAAAAGACTACATACTATTAACTAAATATCCCTTTGTCAAAGAACATTATAAAGTCTATCATAGCAGAGGTGACATTTGCTCAGTAATTACTGATTATGGCATTAAAAAGAAGGAAATCAATTACCTAATTATTGCATTGTTATTTACTCTTTTCCTTTTATTAGCCCTCTAATTATCTCCTGACATAAGTACAGGGCCTGTTGTTCAGTGAAACAGTCAGATCGCACACAGAACAAACTGCTGCAGAATTTAGCAAACGCCTCTATTGTAGTGTAGCTGCATTTACCCTGTCTCTCATTCCACTGGCGGAGGAGAGGGAAGTTTTCATCTGGTGGGAAATTGCAATTTGAGTGTCGGGCCTGCTGTGCATAAAAGCAGTGTTTCGGTACCGTGAGCTTTGTGTTTTGTGTATTACTCCCCCCCCCCCTCCGATACTGCCCCCCCCCTTCTGTCAGTTCTCCTCTCTTCCCCTTCAACAGATCTGCAAGATCAGCAATTCTGTTGTACTGCAGAAGTAACAGAGACACAGGAAACTGTTTCACCCATCATATTTCTGTGGTTCAATATTAAAGATAATAAGAAAATACATCCTGACATTTAAACATGGAACTCTGATTTAAATATATAATAATACTCTGACGCTGTTTTCCACAGTATTCATTATGAATAGGCTTAACCAATGCGTTGACATGCGGTAAAGTTATTGCAACAAGATGCATTTGGAACAATGCAACACAAGTGAAACACAGCCTATCACTAATATAAACGTGAGTGGGTTTGAGGTCATTAATCACAGTGAGTTATATTTTTTAGACCCATTCAAATGCCTTGTGCTTGCATTAAAAGCTCTCGTAAGACACATGCAATTAAAGTCATGCAATTAATGCATATCTGTTGATTTTTTTAAAATAAATATTTTGTTATTGCACAATGTCGTGAACATAGAGAACTTACAGTTATTTATAAGGGTTAACCCATCACATAATTGTGGGGAATAAGGTCTAAATCCTAACTGCAGTGTAAATATGTTATATCAAATGAATCCATTGATCAGTTGAAGGCTCTGCACATTCCAATGTGAGAAGATAGGAGTGTCACCTGTGGCAGCTTCAAATAGCCCCTGTTGTAAGATATATCCTGGCCTGGGATTTCAATTTTGACACCTAAATAGACTTTTAGGAACCGCTTAGCACGGTGTCTGGCTCACAGAGCCCATGAGCTTACTTGGCTTTATGTGAGATGGACAAAAATAGTTAAGTTTTAAAATATGCAACTTAAAATGAATAAAAGTAGTGATCAACCACATATTCCTCAATAGTATGATGAAGGGCAGCTCATATGTCAAATTAAGAATTCTGCCCCAGAGAGTAGTTAAGGAAATGAGTGTAAGCTCTACGAATACACTGTATTTAGGCGTGTTTGGTATCAAAAGATGAACAAATTCATAGGGGATTTATTATTAATAAAATTGGGTCTGTGTGACACGCCACAGAAAAGTTAGGTCACATAGTAGAATTGGGTAGTAAATCAGACAACATGCAAATGGTGATTGAAAAAAGTATCACAGACCACAACCCCAGGGGGTGGGGCAGGGTGTAAAGGTGTCTTTAAAAAGCTGAGACCAGTTACAACAAATGGTCAGTCTTTTGGGAAATCAATCATTCATTGATAAGCTGTTCATCTTCAAGCCAATTTCTCTTGGCTCAGAATATACCACTTTGATGTAAGTTATACTCTGAATCAAATCCTTTTTATTTTAAACTGTTTAGCTTGTGTATGTTTTGTCAACTTATTACTTTTATTGTTTTTTTTTATATCTGAATGCCCTGTACTTTTGTTTATTAAAATCTATAATTTAATATGAGGCATCCTTGATACTCTAACTAATCCATTAGCCTGTTAAGAAGAATATTTCTCGACCAAGTTAACCCTTTGAATGCCGGTGTGGGATTTGTTGATACATTTGATTAACAAGCTTAGTGTTTGCTGGTGGGAGCCTTGTGTGCCAGTGTGGGACAGGGTATTGGGGTCCTATTGCCCGTATTCAACAGGTGGTGGCAAACCTGAAGTGTCTGGGGGTGTGAGCACTGTTTGGGGGTGATTCAGTAGGTCTATTTCCTAGGTGATAGGTAGAGAGAGACTGCGGGCTGGAATCATGTGTAAGCTCATACAACAAACACCCCAAAGTCACGGCAGCTGAGAGCAATTTCGTGACACACAATAAAAAACATAATTGCTTTTTAAAATGATGCAATTCTTTCCAATTAACCCTGACCATGACCTGACCACTGGACATGACCATAATACAGTTCTATTACACTCTATACAGACATAGGACACTACATCCCCAACATGACCTGACGACTGGACATGAATGATCATAATACAATTCTATTACACTCTATACAGACATAGGACACTACACCCCCAACATGACCTGACCACTGGACATGATCATAATACAATTCTATTATACTGTATACAGACATAGGACACTACACCCCCAACATGACCTGACCACTGGACATGATCATAATACAATTCTATTACACTCTATACAGACATAGGACACTACACCTCCAACATGACCTGACCACTGGACATGATCATAATACAATTCTATTACACTCTATACAGACATAGGACACTACACCCCCAACATGACCTGACCACTGGACATGATCATAATACAATTCTATTACACTGTATACAGACATATGACACTACACCCCCAACATGACCTGACCACTGGGCATGATCATAATACAATTCTATTACACTCTATACAGACATAGGACACTACACCCCCAGCATGACCTGTCCACTGGACATGATCATAATACAATTCTATTACACTCTATACAGACATAGGACACTACACCCCCAACATGACCTGATCACTGGACATGATCATAATACAATTCTATTACACTCTATACAGACATAGGACACTACACCCCCAACATGACCTGACCACTGGACATGATCATAATACAATTCTATTACACTCTATACAGACATAGGACATTACACCCCCAGCATGACCTGACCACTGGACATGATCATAATACAATTCTATTACACTCTATACAGACATAGGACACTACACCCCCAACATGACCTGATCACTGGACATGATCATAATACAATTCTATTACACTGTATACAGACATAGGACACTACACCCCCAACATGACCTGACCACTGGACATGATCATAATACAATTCTATTACACTGTATACAGACATAGGACACTACACCTCCAACATGACCTGACCACTGGACATGATCATAATACAATCCTATTACACTCTCTACAGACATAGGACACTACACCTCCAACATGACCTGACCACTGGACATGATCGACCCCCAAACGCTCAATTTCATGTTATCTTTGCTCTTTTAAGATCCGAGACTCGGGACATTTGGGAGGTGTGTATCGAATGCTATTAAAGTGACGATAACAAATAACCGACTGGCAGGTATACATTTGTACACTGTTAGTGTGTAACGTGCTCGCCTCATCCTTATGCACTAAACAAATATCCATCTCCCACTTACAGGTTTAATTCATTTTGTACCACAGAGATGTGTAACTCAGCATCTCATATAAATGGCTTTTTGTCTCTTTATTTTTCCCACTCATAAATAACTGTACTTGGAAACAGTTTGTTTTGAGAACCGCTTCTAGATGACAGCTATATTTAACCTCTTTCTTTAATAGAGACGTGTATTTCATTGACCTAAAAATGTCTTCACCAACCTGCAGTTTACTGCGCTCCCTGGAGTTAAACCAAAGAGCATAAAACATGTACACAAACATACGTGCACAGTAATATGTTTTGCTGGTGGGTGGCAGTGTACTTCTACCTTTCTATACGTGTACAGTGGAGAAACAGGAGGTGTAGCGCTGTAGAGTGACCGGTGATGAAACGAATAGACACCCGGCCACCTCATTTGTCGAAAATAAATTTGATAAAGTCAATTTTTATTTACATTTTATAACTTCACTCTCCAGCACGGTTCACTAAAAACAGACAGTACTTCCACTTGGCATAAGAGCTGACACTCTGTCATACTGCGACTGCTACTTGATCTCTCTCTCTCCTCTGCCCCTGCACAATTGCGTTACCATTCATCATCATCATCATCATCATTTATTTATATAGCGCCAGCAAATTCCGTAGCGCTTTACAATTGGGAACAAACATTAGTAAGACAATACTGGGTAATACATACAGACAGAGAGGTAAGAGAACCCTGCTCCAAAGCTTACAATCTATGGGACAATGGGAGCTAGAAACACAAGGGCATGTGCTACATCATATTGCACAATGGACCAGCCAGACTGCAATGGTAAAAGTACTGAGTGGGCTGTGTGTGTTGCAATGTTGGTCAGAGGGTTGTTGTCTTGCGTTAGCTGTGTAGAGGGTGGTAATAGGGTAATCTAGGGAAATTAAGATAATGGTTGAGGAATATCATAACCTTGTCTGAAGAGGTGGGTTTTCAGTGAACGCTTGAAGGTTTGAAGACTAGAGGAATGTCTTACTGTGCGTGGGAGGGAATTCCACAAAGTAGGTGCAGCCCGGAAAAAATCCTGTAACCGAGAATGGGAGGATGTGATGAGAGTGGAGGAGAGACGTAGATCTTGTGCAGAACGGAGGTGTCGAGTAGAGAGATATTTCGAGACAAGTGAGGAAATGTATGTCGGTGCAATTTTGTTGATGGCCTTGTATATTAGTAGAAGAATTTTATTTTGGATTCGTTGAAATACAGGCAGCCAATGTAGAGACTGACAGAGTGGCTCAGCAGAGGAATAATGGTTTGCAAGGAAAATCAATCTAGCCGCTGCGTGCAAAATAGATTGTAGGGGTTCAAATCTGACTTTGGGAAGACCAGTAAGAAGGGAATTGCAATAGTCGATGCGGGAGATGATGAGTGCATGAATTAATGTTTTTGCGGTGTCTTGTGTCAGATATGTGCGTATTCTGGAAATGTTCTTTAGGTGTATGTAACATGATTTAGATATAGAGTTGATGTGGGGAATAAACGACAGTTGTGAATCAAGGATTACACCTAGGCAACGTGCTTGCGGGGTGGGATTTATGGTCATGTTATCAACAGAAATAGAAATGTCAGGCAGGAAGCTTCTGTTTTTGGGTGGGAATATTATTAATTCAGTTTTTGAAAGATTGAGTTTGAGTTGGCGAGAAGACATCCAAGATGAAATGGCAGAAATACAGTCAGTAACGCGAGACAACACAGATGGTGAAAGATCAGGAGAGGATAAATAAATTTGTGTATCATCCGCATAGAGATGATACTGAAATCCAAAGGAGCTTATTAGTTTTCCAAGAGAAGTGGTGTAGATAGAGAATAGCAGAGGACCTAGGACTGAGCCTTGTGGTACTCCAACTGATAAAGGAAGCGGAGCAGAGGTGGATCCAGAGAAATTAACACTGAAAGAGCGATTAGATAGGTAGGATGAGAACCAGGATAGGACAGTGCCTTCAAAACCTAGGGATTGTAGCGTTTGTATGAGGAGAGAGTGGTCAACAGTGTCAAATGCAGCAGAGAGATCCAGGAGAATTAGAAGAGAGTATTGGTTATTATTTTTTGCTGTGATCAAATCATTGACAACTTTGGTCAGCGCAGTCTCTGTGGAGTGTTGAGAGCGAAAGCCTGACTGAAGAGGATCCAATAGGTTGTTTGCTGTAAGAAAGTGTGTGAGGCGTGTGTAGGCAATTCTCTCGAGAAGCTTGGAGGGGCATGGGAGCTGGGAGATGGGGCGGTAATTTATGAGAGAGTTAGGGTCAGAATTCTGTTTTTTTAAAATGGGAGTAATCACTGCATGCTTGAATAGTGATGGAAAAATACCAGTAGAAAGAGATAGATTACAGATTTTAGTTAGAGGGGGAATGAGCACAGGAGACAGGGACATACCAATTTGTGAGGGAATGGGATCAAGAGGACAGGAGGTAGAGTAGGAAGATGAGAAGAGAGTAGAAACTTCCTCTTCATTTGTGGGATCAAATTAAGAGAGAGTGTCAGAGGGTGCTACAAAGGAATTGAGCAGATTGCTTGTCAAGGGAGATACCATTTCAAGCCTGATCTTATCAATTTTGTCCTTGAAATAGAAAGCAAGATCCTGTGCACTGATGTTAGTTGGAGGATTTGGGGCAGGAGGATTCAGAAGAGAGTTAAATGTGTTAAAGAGGTGTTTGGGGGTTAGAAGCCTGAGCATAGATGAGAGATTGGTAGTATGCTTGTTTAGCAGTGTCCAGAGCATTTCTGTAGGAGTGGTAGATATCAGTATATGCAATGAAATCATTAGAGGCACAAGATTTGCGCCATTGACGTTCTGCTTTACGAGAAAGTTTTTGTAGAGTTCGTGTTACTGTAGTGTTCCATGGTTGGCAACGAATTCTACGCAAAGTATGTAGTGTCGCTGGAGCCACTTGATCCAGAGCAGTTGCTAGGGTTTGATGAAAATGGGGTACTGCCCGATCAGGGGAGGAGAATGTAGAAATTGGGGAGAGAAGGTGTTGGAGAGAGGTGGAAAACTGTTGAAAATCAATAGCGTTGATATTCCTGCGGGTACGAGGAGGCTTGAAAGAGTTTGATACCATTTCTGGCAGGCAGAGGATGCTCCACACCCGTTCACCAATCAGAGTGTCTGGAGGTCTCCAAGCATGATTGGTGGGTGTATGTACAGTAATGCCTACAGAGATTTGGGGTGGTTTGCATTATTCATCCAACAGAGATTGTAGAGGTCTGCACTGTAACACAATTAGAGATTTGGGGGGCTTGCGTGGTAAAGCAACAACATATTTGGGGGTCTGCCTCTTATATTGATCTCTAGAACAAGTTAGTAGTCACTAGTGAATAGTAGTCACTAGTATACCTTATGCATAGGATGTTCTCTGTATTGTATTGTGGTCCCTAAAATGCTCTCTGTAATGTATATTGGTCACTAGAATGCTCTCTATATTGTATAGTGGTCACTAGAATGCTCTATATATTGTATAGTGGTCACTAGTATACATTATGTTTTGCCTAATGCTAACAAGAATGCTCTCTGTATTGTATATCGGTCACTAAGATGCCGGTCCCACCTTCTGCCTGCTAAGAAGCAGAGGAGGAAAGAGACCAACACCCAAGGTGAGGGGCACCACTTCCAAGTGAAGGGGTTCTGGTAAGGGTGCCCCTGGAGCTTGTGCCTCCCCTACTTTTTATGATATAAAGGTCACTAAAATGTTTTCTCTATTGTAAATAAATTATTAGGATGTTCTCTGTATCGTATAGTGGTCCCTAAAATGCTCTCTCTAATGTATATTGGTCACTAGAATGTCCTCTGTATCGTATAATGGTAACTAGGATGCTCTCTGTATTGTATCTCAGTGACTAGGATGCTCTTTATATTCTATATTGGTCATGAGAATGCTCTCTGTATTGTATAGTGGTCACTATAATGTGCTCTGTATTGTATATTGGTCACTAGAATGCTCTCTATATTGTATAGTGGTCACTAGAATGCGCTCTGTCTTGTACATCGGTCACTAGGATGCTCTCTATATTGTATATACTGTATGTCACTAGGGTGCTCTCTGTATTGTACTACATATATAGATCCCTTGATTACCCTCTACATTGAATACTACTGATTATTAGCTCTTTGACATAATATTACACATCATATTACACATCTTTCATCCACACCCACACTGAACAAACCACACCCACATTGGACAAATCACACCAGTGAATTTTTCAACACGTATATTAATATACTCCAGTGAGTGCAGTTTGGAACCTACCAGAAGCCTCAGAGAGAGCACTCACACTCCACTCATGCAGGACAAGTAAGTAGCATCCTACCCTGACTGTCTCCTCACTCACAACTCAACTGGCCATTCTCAACATTCTGATACCCGAGTCCCACCAATCAGGGGCGCACCCGATGGTCAGAACGGACGTAACTCCCAATAAAAGACGTAACTAGAATTTTGTGGGCTCCACTGCAAAATTTTAAAGGGACCCACAAAGTTTCTATGGTGGGATGCACTGCGTACTGCATTCTGGGCCTTCAAATGCCTTGTGGTGTCAGCGGTACCACAGCAGGGAGCTCATTAAGCCTGGAGCAACATGGGGGCCGCTGAGGGCCCCTGGCAGGCCTGGTCAGCTGCTACGCCCAAACTCCCAGGTCTTGCTGATATCATGATAATCACATTTTTGTCCCTTTTCACATGTTTTAACCGTTGGGAGTATATTTGTTAAACTGAGGGTTTGGAAAAGTGGAGATATTGCCTCTAGCAACCAATCAGATTCTAGCTGTCATTTTGTAAAATGCGCTAAATAAAGGAAAGCTATAATCTGATTGGTTGCTATAGGCAACATCTCCACTTTTCCAAACCTGCAGTTTAGTAAATCTAGCCCTTGGACTCTTACACCCCAATATAACAAGCATAAAAACTGCTCCCATTACTAACTGTAGTAAAATCTCTACGTGTTTATATTCACTTTCCCAGACATTCCGAAATGCCACAGAGTTGTGTACCGTATTGGGACACCCTCCCACTCAGTAATCCAATGTAACTTAATATTTTCTTCCTCCCTGCAGAGAACTCTGTCGGCCAAAAGGAAGAATACAAACGATTGGAGCACCTGTCAACTGAATATAAGATGAACCTGCTGAAAGAAATGAAACATCCTGGGGGTAAATGTATCAAGCTGAGAGTTTTTCAGCGGGTTTGAAAACTGGAGATGTTGCCTATAGCAACCAATCAGATTCTAGCTATCATTTTGTAGAATGTACTAAAGAAATGATAGCTAGAATCTGATTGGTTTATCAAGCCCATCGGAAAACTCTCACCTTGATACATTTACCCCCTGGTCTCTATGTAGCGCTCACACAGATACACACCCTCCATACTAGCTTTATACAATATACCAGGATATCCCATCATATGTGCAGTGCTGGAAGTTTGGATTCTTCTTATATATCCACATTCTTCCCAAACTCATGTTTAAAGATCCTTTCCACCTCCAGATCCCTATCATGTATTTGTTTATACGTGCCTCCCTGCAACTAAATCCTTTGCTTTAGCTCTCTTCCCCGGTTCTGTGCTTTTCAGGCATGCATTTATATAATCAGGCAGATCTGTTTATTTTGTTCGTCCCAGACATGGCACAGACCCACTGTGATCTCACTGCCTACCATCGTATCCAAACAGCATCTTTCTGTCGTCTCTTCAATCAAACGACTTGATGATGCAAAGAGATGGCTGAAAACCACAGAAGGAATCTAGAAAGACCTTTAGCAATGGTTGCAAGAGGTCATCAAATAACTATAAAGCCGGCTGATGGTGGATAAACCCTCCAAAGGCCCATAAGGTCTAAAATACTAAAGTTTGTCTACATAAAAAAGCTCATAATAATATTAAGAAACATTTATGCAACGATGTTATTACAAACGTGTTGAAATGAAAACCTTGTACAATCTCTATATCAGACCATGTATCTGTATTCAGTGACTCTCATTGTTTAGAGTTAGGACCACCCTATTAGCAAAAGCGCAGTGGAGTGGCGGGCGGCTTTAACATACATTTGCAAATGTGTGCAACTAAGACTTTTGCATTTTTATCTACAGTAGAAATGGCAGATCTGTTGCTGGTTATAGCAGTGTGCTGGGGGAAAATTTCTGTCTGTTTGTTCCTTTTAGGATAACCCCCCCCCCCCCCCCCCCCCCCCCCCACCCTTTCAATCACCTGCTATAGCCTATAAATTGATTGAGCAGCTTCCACTTCTCTATATGTATCTATATTGCTGACTATCCTGGGCACATCCTGTTGGGCAAACATGCCACCATGTACGTGCCCAATCAGTGGTCTGATGGCCGAGTAACAATCATGCAGTGATCTTTAACGACTCTACCATCCACATTCAGCGGCAATGGTTGTTGGGTTGTATTTATAGTCAGTTCTGTAATCTATCCAACCCCTCGGTTTATATTTTATTTGGGCAACAATCGTGAGCGGAGACATTTTTGGACAATGCTGATCTAAAACAACATATGTGGCCAACTAACGACAGTCAGGAAGCATCGTTGAGCCTAACACCTGGGAATTCTAGAACAGTGGAGATAATATTCCATATTCTATAATACTACCACTATCGCCTCTAGTTTACCACCCCTCATCGTATGGATCACCTCAGTAAGAAGACAGAGGACAATAACAATCACCTAGGCAACAGAAGTGAATACAATTTAAAACATCCTAAAGGGGGTCCAGTTTCTCACCTGCTGCCACTTCCATTGAGTAACTATTAAAAAAAAAAGGGGGGTCCTAAAGACCTCCCCTGTTTTCTACGTGTGTATTTTACTCTATAACTTTTCTCACTAGATTAATGTATTTCTCTTTGTTACGTCACTTACCTGCCAAGAGGCAGAGAAACATCGTCAACCAGTAGTCCATGGGTATTAGTCTCTGAGCCAACAAAAAAGTCTCGAGCACCCACGAGAGACTCCAAATTCTCTCCCAGTTTATAAGGTCACGTAATGGGTTTTATTTTTCACTCCCTTTTCTTGCCAGCCTTCTAGAATCACATTTCCAATCTTCTTTTTATGATCTTTTCTTTCTTTTCTGAGTCTCTTTAGGAGTAATGTCTATAAAAGTGACTCTCCTGCTTCTGTTCCTCTACACACCGTCCCTGGTTACTCTCCCCCCTAATGTTCTTTGCTCCCCTGTTGTGTCCTGGTCTCCTTCCAGCCCCCCCTTCCCCCTTCTCTTATTGCTCTTCTAGAAGATGTTACTCGATCCCCTAGCTGACCATTCCAGGGGGGCTAATTTTAGATTGAGATGGATGCAGACACCCCCCCCCCACGCACCCTTCCCAACACGTTGCTCAGCTGAATATATCAGCAATCAGGAGGGGGCAGGGGGTAATCGAGGTTCTTCTTTTTAATTAGAGGCAGTAATCTGTAAAGAAAGAGAAAAAAGAAAACACATTTTAATTGAATTTGAAAGACTAGCCAAAAAGGACACTGCAGCAGTTAGAGCCAAGGAACAAGCTTAGCAAAGTCATTCTGTCACCGAGATGACTTATATCTTACTGGAGTCACAGTCATATCCCTGTGCTATGCGGCTGTGATGGAAATGACCTTCTGCCCAGAGAAGTATCTGGTTTAACTAGCTGAAAATTCCTTTTGCTAGCGCACGATGCAGTTTTCAACTGGGTGGATGTAAAGTAATTTAGAGGTAGTGGATATCTGCATGAAAAAATAATTGAAGGTCATTTGTTCAGATGTAGCGGTCATCCAGACAACACAATATAAACTTAGGAGTGTGACATCACAAAACATTGTTTGCACTAATGAGCACATTTTTAGAGCTTTGCAAACTACTTTCAATGTGTTTATTTTAGATATACTTGTCTAGCTTTTGGACCTGCATTGGAAATCATCACAACCTCGCCCCGTTGCCTAATATTGAGAAACGCGCCATGGTGCAACAGGGGTGGGACTGTGAATGATGCGTTTCGCACCATCAGGCCCTGCCCACGGGCACCTGAGGCGGAGCCAGAAGACGCAAATCACTCTATCAAAGCCCCACCCACTTAGCAAGAAAGAGAATTGGGATCTGGCAGGAATCCCCAAAATCCGCAAGACAAACTCACATTGCGGAAGAGTAGGCAAGTATGATTTTAGAGTTTTCAACAGAGTTTTATTTTAATGAAAAAGTTATTGTTTGCTAAGCTGGATAAGTAATCCACCATTCTTCACAATAATCTGGACATTAGAGGTCGTGTAATTATTTCAAGGATGCTCCCTATCTAACAACGCCAAGTTCTTACCAGCTCAGAAACTGCCCGATTCACAAATTCTCCCCATTTTGCCCATATAGAACGCGACTGTTTGTGTTTAAAGTGCTGCTGAGATTGTACAGACGTGAAAGGGACTATCCTTTCCAATACAAAAAAATATGGTAATTAGAAGAATCTGTTTATGTGTACAATAAAGGTACTCTAAGGGATGTTTCTTTGATTTGCTTTTAACACCAGATTATATTTGCAGATAATGTTTTAAGAAATGTTCACCGCACTGCCATTTGCCTCTCATAATATTCGCTGCTAAAAGTACCATTAGTTCACTGTTTTCCTTTTAATGCCATTTTCATTCCATCAGTTCCCAGCCACTGCCTTGTACGGCTGTCCTGTCTATCCGAATATTCATTCTGGTGTTTTCATTTACTCGCCCCCTCGTTTCTGAGCTTTGCACACAAGGTCTGCAGCAATCACTATTTATATTTCTCACTGGGAAGGATTTCCCCTGCTCAGACTAAGTTTTTCAGTCTTTATGCTCCCGTCTTCTGTAAATCTCCTCAGAATTGTCAATATCTGGCTTTTCGCCCCAGAACCTTGGCTTACGGGTACAGGTACTAGTTTTCAAGCGCGTTTCACATCATTGTGGCTGCCTATCGTATTTGCTGTTTCCCTCAGTGATGTCTGTATGTAACCAATAGAAGTGAGCGGGTTTAAAACCGATCTGTCAATCAGTGCTTCAAAACTTAATCAACCTGTTATTAGTACTAACATATGGCTAGACGAACTGGAAGTCAATCAGAGAACTAGAACGTTCACAGATAGATCAACCTGTAGCCAATCACAGCATTACATTATTGGAGCTTAGTGAACCGGTAGCCAATCACAGCATTACTTTATTGGAGCTTAACAAACCTGTAGCCAATCACAGCATTACATTATTGGAGCTTAGTGAACCTGTAGCCAATCACAGAATTACATTATTGGAGCTTAGTGAACCGGTAGCCAATCACAGCATTACATTATTGGAGCTTAGTGAACCGGTAGCCAATCACAGCATTACATTATTGAAGCTTAGTGAACCTGTAGCCAATCACAGCATTACATTAATGGAGCTTAGTGAACCGGTAGCCAATCACATCATTACATTATTGGAGCTTAGTGAACCTGTAGCCAATCACAGCATTACATTATTGGTGCTTAATTAACCTGTAGCCAATCACAGCATTAGAATATACACAAACCTGCAGTCTATTAACTGTCATCAGCAATAAACATATTTGTGAAAAATGGATAGAGGGGAAGGGGCCCCAAACCAGTGCCTAGGGCCCCATGGAGTTTCACCTACAATCTTTTGTTTCACCGTTATTATCCATCAGCCTTTGGATCAGTATCTCAATACATTTACAGTTTGCACCCAAATAATACGTTAAGTGATTTGAACGATAACCTGGTGATATTTTGTGAGATTGTAAGCTCTTGTGCACATGTAATGTAGTTTCTATATAATCTAATGGACTTATGTTAGATAAAGTAATTCTCACTCTCTTTCAATGTTTGCTGGTCCTTTTTATTTTTAACTTATTCTGTCTTTCTCCCTCTCTCTGGGGATAGTTCAACTAATTAAGACACACTCTTTAATCATCTTTTCCATAATGAATCTGAATATTAATTAATGACAGTGCTCTAGCACACTAGACTCCTGCTGCGTTTCAGTCCTGGTAGTAAGTCCTCTCCAGCAACAACCTCACTTTTAATTATTGTGTCCTCATCGCTGAATGTTGTCAGCCCACCTGTGTTTTTACACACTGAGCCACAATCATTTCTGTCTTGTGCACTCAGCAACAATATTTTTTGAACTTTAACTGATTTCTGTATTTTATACACTGATCCATTGTCCTTTCCTGTACTTTATAGACTGAGTCATATCAATTCCTTCTGTCTTATACACTGAGCCACAACTCCTAAAAGTATATTATACACTTATTCACATTTCCATCCAGGATCGCGTTGACTGATCCACATTCCTCAATTGTATCTTATACACATTTATAAATTGTATCTTATACACTAATACACATTCTTTTACTGTATCTTATACACTGATCAACATTTCCATCCTGTATTTTATACACTGATCCCCATTTACATCCTGTATCTTATACACTGATTCACAATACTAAACTGTATCTTATTCACTGATCCACATTTTCATCCTGTATCTTACACACTGATCCACATTTTCATCCTGTATCTTATACACTGATTCACAATACTAAACTGTATCTTATTCACTGATCCACATTTTCATCCTGTATCTTACACACTGATCCACATTTACATCCTGTATCTTATACACTGATTCACAATACTAAACTGTATCTTTTACACTGATCCACATTTCCATTTTGTGTCTTACACACTGATCCCCACTCCTGAATTAGAGGGAGAGACCCCCAGAACTTCCAAGGGAGCGGACCACTATCCCGCAAGCGCGCTTTATCATACACCTCGCCCCGCCCACTCGATAGCAAAAATGGCAACATGAAGTCACGTCCATCTCTTCTTTACGTACCTCCCCTCTGCACCTCCGGAAAGGAGGTATGTAAAGTAGGCATTTATGGGCAAATATGTTTTTACACTCATAGCCGCCCCAAAATAAAAACAATGTAAGAGAATGAACTTATACACACCCAAGTGCTCTCTTTGCTTTCAGTTTAAACATTGCCTGCAGCGCTCACATGTGTAACATAATATAGTTCTTTGGGAGCACTCTCAAACTACATTGTACACTGGGCTGCAGGGAGGATTCGAGAGCATGCTTTGAACGCTCTGTTAAAAGCGAGGACAAAGTACAGTGTTTTGTCTAAGCTTTTAAAAGGCAACACTGGGTAGAGTCACAAAACTTCAGATTTCCTTGTTTTCCTTAATTTCAATGTCTTGTTCCTGTTTCTTTGGTCCAGAGTGGTGTGGTAACAGAAATAACCCCTTGATAATACACTGTAAACCACATCTCACCACTGTCTATGGCTAGCGAGGAAGCTAGTGACACTGGCCAAACTATCACAATGTATTGTCATGTCAAGAGTTTGTGTTATATCTACACTAAGGGGTATATTTACTAAACTGTGGGTTTGAAAAAGTGGAGATGTTGCCTATGGCAACCAATCAGATTCTAGCTGTCATTTTGTAGAATGCACTAAATAATTGCTAGCTAGAATCTGATTGGTTGCCATAGGCAACATCTCCACTTTTTCAAACCTACTGTTTAGTAAATCTAGCCCTAAGCCTCCTGGACAGGAAAATGAGGAAATCCAAAACTAGCAGGCTCCCAAAAGTGAGGGTAGCTATGCAATACAGACTCACCCTCCTCCTTTCCAAGGCCTAGATTTTTTTACCCCAAGGCACTTTCTGGGCTTTGCAAAGATTGGGGGCCTATTGGGAATTGAAGCATGCACAGAAGAGACTTAAGGATCTAAAAAAGACAATAAACAAGAGCTCCTCAACATTGGTGAGTGCAAGTCCTTAAAGGTGTTTTCTATAAGGACCCTTCAATAGACTAAAACACAGAAAGTCTCCTGCATAAGAAAGGACCCCCCTTCTATGATTACAGCTCTGACATATCTTCACTTTCAAAGGACCCTTCAAACTTTTATAAATATATATCCGAACATTAGCAGTAACTTTTATATAAGGCGACACTTTCTTCACATCTAGTGGTTAGAGTTCCCCAGTCAATGTGTGGGTAACAATATGTAATACATAGCATATCTCGGCAGAAGAGCACATAGCATGCTTCCTGCAGGTATCTGTATTATATACGATCCACCCTGCTATTATACAACGCTGCAGACTATGTTGGCGCTGCTCTATGTCTATCGTTTTTTTGGTTGCAGATGTTTATTCCTGCTGCATTTTCATTCTGAGTCTGTGTGTAACGCTGGAAATCGAGTGCTGTGTCCCAGGATGGGATCGTCTTACACTATCTACTAATCAGAGTTGCGTTTTATTCACAGACGCTGAGGTTACTTCCTGAGCACTGCAGTTGGCCGCTGTACTGAGACACTTATCCAACCTGCACATATCGATCAGCGAAAGCGTCTGCCAAGCCGCTTCGATGACCTTGTGACTTGGCCGGTGACCTGTGACCTCCTTCTCCCACTCTCCTATGGCACTTACAGTGGACCACAATAGGATTACGCTGCTGCTGACACAGCCATTACCATCTCTCCATCATCCCATCCTTCTGTCCTCTCTGCATCACTTCCCCACATCCCTGTGTCTAGATCTGCTTCTCTCTGGCCTCTCATCCACCCCCCTTCTCTGTGTCTCTGCAGTATCTCCCCCTCTCATCCTCGGTGTATGCGGCAGACTGTGGATCATCGCAGGATTTAAGGATAGGTGATACTTGCCTCCTCTCCGGTCTCTGCAGACTGCCGGTCTAGTGATGCTGGGTGATCTCAGGTGCAGACGACTGGCAGCCAGGGACCTGTGCCAGGTAACCGTCTCTCAGGAAGGGATTTCCTAGGGTAGCTGTGATTTGTCCAGGCAACGCACTGCGGAGTAATCCCTGCTATTTCCCTGGGAGACAACAGCCCTGCATGCGTCTCTCTCCCTATATCCCTAGTTGTCCTGTTCTCTCCCTCCCATCCCCCCCATCCGCCTGTCTTGCCTTTCTCCCACCCTGTCCGGTCCTCTCCTTCCCTGCCTCTCTCTCTCTCTCTCTTCCCTCCCCCTGTCACTTTCTCTCTCCTCTTCTCTGCTTTATCACTGTCACATCTCCCATTCTCTGACTGTGCTCGGCCCCTCCCCTCTGACTCTCACTGCTGCAGTGATGAGACAGGGTGATAGAGTGGGGGTGTGGGTGATGGTGTCCCCCAATTAGCATACCTCACAAAAGAGAGAGGGGTGGCAGGCTGGGTGCAGTTGGAGTGCTGGGCTCTCCTTGCATCGCTGCACTCTACACATTTGTATGCAGTGCAGGTACTGGCCGTGGTGCTGATCTGTTTAGTGCATCCACACTGGGTGCAGTACTGAATGATTCTCTCCCTCACTGCCGTCTCAGTGTCACGACCCCTGATGGGAGTATTAGTGCAAGGCATATTTATACACTGCAGTGCACGCGTATAGAGTGCTAGCTTACGTACGTTTTATGCAGCTTGTATACTTGTCCTGTATGCTAGCTTACGTATGTTACAAACCCATAGACGGAGGTACCAGTAATATGATCCCTCTCCCCATAGATTTAGCTTTGCACTGCTTGCAGAACACAACCTGCTCGGATCTATACGTTATCTGCTTTCATGTGCGTTGCTGCGTGTAATGAGCTGCTGGACCCATACACACATTGCACAGTGTGAGCAGAGTCTGTTTAGCTGTGTATCACATACACTATCTTAGGGCAGTGCTTAAATACTGTAAATAAAATACCACACATAGATTTGAAGCAGCTAGATGAGTAATGAGTCATAAAACTATTATGGGATACTATCCTGTACCATGTTATATAAACCAGAAATTAATGCTAGGATCTTTGCACTCATTTTGCATCGCTTTAAGAGAATAAAAGCATAATATCGGGCAGCACAGTGGCCTAGTGGTTAGCACTTCTGCCTCACAGCACTGGGGTCATGAGTTCAATTCCCGACCATGGGCTTATCTGTGAGGAGTTTGTATGTTCTCCCCGTGTTTGCGTGGGTTTCCTCCGGGTGCTCCGGTTTCCTCCCACACTCCAAAAACATACTGGTAGGTTAATTGGCTGCTATCAAAATTGACCCTAGTCTCTCCCTCTCTGTGTGTGTGTCTATATTAGGGAATTTAGACTGTAAGCTCCAATGGGGCAGGGACTGATGTGAGTGAGTTCTCTGTACAGCGCTGCGGAATTGATGATGATAAATATATGTTACAAGGTTAGCGGTCACTTTCACTGAATTGCATGGGTCATTTTGATCTAGGACTATACTCCATTTAAAATCATAATTCATATCATCCTGTGTACATAAGCTCTGTACAGATGGCCGTATTGATCTTTGGATCTCCATTAAGATTCAGTGGAACTGCATAGATAAAGTAAAATAGATTGCAGTAAGAGAGTGACACCTAGTGGATGAATTACTATGAAAAAATACTATACACTATTTACAAACTGTAGTTTTTGAACCCAGGAACATTTAGAAATAGATGTACAAATAACATTGTTTTGCATTACAAGAAAAATCATACAAAAGATATATAATTCATTTGCAGCTTAATGTCATTCTAAAAGAGAATTTAGTCTTTCTATAAACATCCATCCAAAGCTTTGGGGGTAAGGAATTTTGCTTAGATAATAAGAGGCAGGTTTAGTCTATGTGTCAATCCAGCTGTTGTGGAACTACAAGTCCAAGTATGCCCAGACATCTCAGAAGCAGGTCTGGTAAGTACACAACAGGTGGTGAACCATCATCTGTTTACCATTGATCCTATGTGTCTGCATATGGGAGGAAGCTGCAATAGCAATTGCTTGGCTGACGCAGCGCCCTCTAGTGGCCTCATTGTCAAGAAAAATGATGGAATAGATCCAGAAATCGACTTTATTCTACAGAATAGTAAATATTCAGAGCCACATGCAGTGACAGATATGTGCAAAATGGAAAAGTATGCAAAATGCGTACATTTTCATTAGATGTGCTTAAATGGCCAGCAACAACACCACTAAATAATAAAAAAAAATGTTTACACGGTATGCAGTAAGAAAAGGGGCTTTTTGCATCCGAATCTGCATGACCCCCACAATGAGAAATATCTTGCAGTCTGCATTGTGTTTGTGACTGTTTAAAAACTTTAAATATGCTTTTTAATATTGGTTCGACATATAGCTAAAAAAAAAAAATGAAAAAAAGAAGATAATTCTACCGTTTGTGAAATGAGATTTTAGTGCAGATTCTTCTTCTCCGAAGCAGCTTTGGCATCTACACCCTGCCCCCATAGCCACACTACAAGCCCGATATCACATAAAATCAACTGTTAGAAACGGGATAGGAGTTATATTAGTAAAATGGACCCTGTACATGTAACTCCTAAACATGGACTTATCCTTTAAAAATATGTATTTACACAGAGCTGTATTAATGTAGATTGCTACCACTCATTAATTGTCTGATAAACCATACCCAATTCCATTTACTTACATTCCCGTTACATTTTCCATACCGCCACTTCTAAATTTCAAATTCGACCACTGATTCAGGTGATGACAAGACAAGACAAAATCATCATTTTCTACAGAAACTCCAATCATTGTTTTGTAATTAGGGCACTTGTTAATTATATGGGCACTGTAAGTCACCAGAGTTAACGACGACATCTACAAGTCAGCAAATAAATGATCACGTCAGCCTGGCCACGGAAGATTGGAAAACAGCTTTGCTGGTTATACCAGCTCTCGGCTTCCCACAGTAAATCACGTTAGCTTTGGTGTGATACAGCTGAATAGTGAGCCCCTACAAGTCGTGGAAAGCCCACTATAAATAAAACCCAAAACAAATGGAATATGTTGCACTTTAACATGTCAAATCTGATGCCTCAGCATCATGAGATTTGAAACAACGGTTCATAGTGACACGCAGTGGCACCTGTATAATTAACAAGTTCCCTAATTAGCTCTACTTTAAGCATGACATGTCCTATTGGGCAAAATCTAATGCAGTTAAAAAACAAATAGGATGCAAAGAACGAATTGGATGAGGTCTGGCCATTCGGTACATCTCTAGGGCCTGTTAATTCACCGTTGGAAATTTACCGTATATATATGTAGGACAAGATCCGTAATTTTCCTACGTCATTCATTAACATGTCCTGTTGGTGTGGTCCTCAAAGCGCATGTTTCTATTGAGAAGAAAACATTTAGCATCTTCTATGAATGACAGCAAATAGCAATTATAAAATGCTTCTTCTACTCAAAAGCAACTTCCTGACAGGTTCACATTATTAAATCATGCACATGTAGCGGCCTTATGCATCTTAGAGAGAAGATAAAAGCTTTTACCTATACTCTCTATGGACCTGTGTGCAGAAAATGTTATTCTATACCACTTACAAGGCTCTCTCTAACTCTACTGCCCCTTTTATCTCTAACCTCCTCTCCATTCACACTCCTGCCCGCTCCCTGCGCTCGGCCAACGACCGCCGCCTCTCCTCCACCCTTATCACCTCTTCCCACTCCAGAATCCAAGACTTTTCCCGTGCAGCCTCCCTTCTCTGGAACGACCTCCCTCGTTCCATCCGTCTCTCTCCTACTCTGTGCTCCTTCAAACGTGCACTCAAAACTCACCTCTTCCTCAAAGCCTACCAACCATCCGCTTAACCCCCATCTCCTCCGTTTGCTCGTCCTCCCTTCTCTCCTCTTGCCTCAACTGGTTCCTCTTGTGCCTGGTCTGTTTACCCTCCCTTAGGATGTAAGCTCGTATGAGCAGGGCCCCCTCCCCTCCTGTCTCCTCACCTGTTCTTCTGCTCCGTCTTTACTGCATATGACTGGCCGGAGTTTCTGAAGTATTGGTACTTTTTGTTCATTGTTCTGTATGGTTTCACCCTGTATGTATAGTCTACTGTTAGCACTGTGTGCGGCGCTGCGGATACCTTGTGGCGCCTAACAAATAAATGATAATAATAATAATAATAATAATAATAATAATAATAATGGAAGCAACAATGAACACAGACTGTTTTATTTCCGACTATTTTTCTCTTTTGCCCCGATTTAAGAACACAGGGCCTGATTCATTAAGGATCTTAAATGAAGAGGATCCTTATTTCAGTCTCCTGGACAAAACCATGTTACAATGCAAAGGGTGCAAACTAGTTTTCTGTTTTGCACATAAGTTAAATACTGACTGTGTTTTCATGTAGCACACAAATATCAACTTTAAATACAAATAAGCTATCAAGTATGCACCCCTTGCATTGTAACATGGTTTTGTCCAGGAGACTGAAATAAGGATCCTCTTCATTTAAGATCCTTAATGAATCAGGCCCACAGCGCGCTGCAACTTTTGGCTGTTTTTTCTTTAGATTGAGTATATGGGGAAGGATCTGAAAATGCATGATATCCAGACAAGCAGGAACTGAGCTAAAGAAACCAGCAGCCACTGGTGGCTGCTGGACAAGACAGGTAGGACAAGGCAGGACAGACTGCCAACTGTCCTGAATCTGATGGGACAGTCCCGAATTTAAGCGACTGTCTCGCTTAGTCAGGATTTGGTCTGACTGCAAGGACAGTTGACAGGTATGTCCTGCTTCACCGTGTATACAGTTCGTAAACAGGGCTGCCAAGAGGAATTCAGGGCCCCAGTACAACAACTTCATGGGGCCCCCTTATAGTTGAGCATGTTAAAAATTGATAGTGGGTGTGGTCAAACAATTGGGGGCGTGGCTATGATCATTGGGGCATAGTTAGCAGGTCAAAATCGCTAGGCCCTGAATTCGCCAGAGTGTGACATATCTCAGGACATCTAGCTCCACAGTGTAGTATATAAAGAATGCAGTGTGCACAGAATGAGTACACAGTCTTTGCCTGCACCTTACATTGGGCAGAACACTCACCAAAAATTGGGATTGTCCCTTCTAGAATAACAACATTTCACAGACTCTCCTGCTCTCTCCTACCTGTTCTTCTCACTTTCACCACCTGTGGCTGCAGGTTTCTTAAGTTGCTGCTTGTCTGGGTCCTGGAATGTTGGGGGCCCTATTTGGAAAAAAAAATGGGTACATTTAGAAAATTCCAAACAGCCCCGGCGATAAATGATTAGCACCCATGAGTAATAATTAGGCCTTCCTCCAGCCCCAACATTAAAATAATAGTATTCCCATTTAATAAATACACCCATTTCCCTCCTTACATACAGTCCCAGCAGTAAATAGTATTTTATAATTCATACTCACATTTAATAAAGAGACCTCATTCTCCCCAAACTCACCCCCAGATTCAATAGCCCCCAAACTACCCTATCTTAAATTAATAGTCCCCACTATTGCATTGCCCCACCATCACCCCACAAACAAAATATCACCCATTAATTAGCCACCACCTACCTCACACACACTACATTGCCAAAAGCTCCCTGTGACATCACGCACACATTATTGTGTCCCTTCATCATCACCACGCTGTGCCCCCTTATGATCACACTGCGCCTTCCATGCTGCTTTTCCCCCCTTCAGTTGACCATCACCCTGTGCCATGCTGCTTTCCCCCTCTTCTTCATCACCAAACTGTGCCTTCATCACCCAGAACTGCGTGCACTTAACAGTGCACCCAGTATTGTCTGTGTATTTGTCTAAAATGATAACCATGTTATAGAGGCCCCCTGTCTAAAGTGCCCCAGGCCCCCCAGAGCCTTAATCCAGCTCTGGGCCAGGGTCTCAGATTGACAACTAGAGCTCTTCTCAGTACCACCCCTCATATTATTTGTTTCAGATTAACCCTCGCCCACATCGCCAGCAATTGAATCTCCCTCAATATATTGTATCTAAAGAAGTGCAGCCACGCCCTGTGTTGACCACGCCCCCAACATGTGACCACACCCATCTGCCGCCCCAATTGCCTGGTTGGGTACCACCAGGGCCGTATTAAGGGAATGGAGGCCCCTGGGCTAAGGGGGCCTCCATTCCCCCATGAGCCCCCCCCCCCCCAAGTGGTTACCTCTCTATTTTCCTGTCACTGTAGTCATTCCGCGGCGCTCAGTAATCTCCTCAGTATGCGCCAGGGAAGGACTACAGTGTCAGGCTCAGCACCATTGATCGGGTCGGGGGCACCCCTGCACCGATCAAATATGCTGCTGAGCACTTTCAAGGGCCCCCTGGAAGCCTGAGGCACCTGGGCTGTAGCCCAGTTAGACCTCAGGTTAATCCGGCCTTGGGTACCACAGGCTCTTGTTTCAGTGTCAGGAGTCTGATCTGCTTTCACTGGTGTAGTTAAGAGACTGAGCCACCTTCAGGCCTTAACAAATCAATGCTCTGCCATGTGGCCTACGGACCCCAGCGATGTGAGGCAGCAATGCTAACCCCTGTGCCACCCTTACTGAAGGACTTGTTGCTATACCCCCTATATAATGCATCCTGCTGGGCTTTTACTGTCCTCAGAAAACAGAGCAGCCCTTGGCACCTCAACAGCGCGGGGTCTGTATATTAAAATGCGGCAGTAAGGTTGATTTTATAATCTATACCACAGATATAAAATCACCTAGCGCAGCAATTTACTATTAAAATCTCGCTGAGGCATACCATACTGGTAAGGGGGATATGCACACATGTGACCCAGCTAGCCCGTACATGCATGCACTGTGGAACTGTAAGTTCAGATTTGGGCTTAGTGAACAAACAAATAAAATTTTAAAAATAAAAATTAGATCAAAATATGTAAAAAAAAAATAAAAAAATTGACCATTGAAAAAAATGGAATAAAGAATTTTTCCCAAAATCTTGTATAGATTTTTTAGTAGTCAGAACTATTTATTTGTGTCTGTAGACATTAGCTAATGGATGGTTTTACCACAGTGATTACAGGTGCCTGGCGGCCTGTTCCGATTCGTTGTCTTGGTTTATAGTTTGTTTTGTGCCGGTTGCAGAGCAAACACAGAGCTGGGTTTACGGCTTCCTGTCTGTCTAGTACGGCTGCAGCTAACTGATAAAACCTTTCTCAGGTCCTTGCTGAGATTCATGGATGACTTACAATGTATTTATCTGTGTCCGAATCTGAGGTCCCAGAGGATTATTTTAGTGTAGTACATAGAGTAACGGCACAAATCAGCAACTTGCTCCTCTTTTTCCTGTTGTGTGGATGTAGTTTATGTGCAATTAACTAGGCCTGGAAAAAAGGCATTAAGATTGCCTCATAAATAGCCACGATTTCATGTCGTTGATCTTGGGGCGGCTTAGTTAATGCTATATTTTGCCTTTGATTATTAACTTTGGGAGAGGTAATCAGGGGCAAACGCAGGATTGAAGAGAGTGGTTTCCACGCCACACCCCCAGTGGGTGTGACCAGCATGCATCGGGGTGTGGCTATAATTTTAGACAGTACTTGGCTGCTCTTTAACTCTTCCTATCCCCATCACAGTGGCGGATCCAGGGGGGGGGGCGATCGGGGCATTCGCCCCCCCTAGCAGCAAAAAGCTAGGTCCCAGCCGCCAATCAAAACGGGAGGGGCGGGGCTAAGCACGAGCGTGGGGCGGGGCCAAAGGTGGGCCAGCCAATCAGAGTGGTCCCAGCCGGCGATCACAACGGGAGGGGGCGGGGCCAATCGCGGGCGGAAGGCAGGGTTTAACGGGGCCAGCCAATCAGAGCAAAGGAGGGGCGTGATTATGCAAAATTGCCCCCCCCTAAACATAAAGTCTAGATCCGCCCCTGCCCCATCATATACACAGGCAATGCCGCGTGCAGTACTGTTAGGGGCACACAGCTCTCCCTTTTCGAGCAGAGCTGTGTGAAGCGGGAAATACCTCCCAACTGTCCCTACAATCAGGACAAAGTCCTGACTGAGTGTGTCAGAACAAATGGCAGACTGTCCTGCTCTCTCCTACCTGTTCTTGCTGCTTTCACTACTTGTTGGGGAGAGATGGCTGTGAACAGTGCAGACAGAAACGATCTACACTCAAGCTGCAAAGTGGCTGGTCCTGGGGCAGGGTCCAGCCACCTCAAGCATACAGTACCCCAGGCTGGGATGGGGGGTTTCCAGGCACTAGGATCCCCCCCCCCCTTGGTTTGCCTATGGTAATTACAGTAAAACTGTAGCATCGCACTAGCTTAGTTTAGTCAGAAGTCCCCTAGCACTTAGGTCTGGGTGTGGAAGCTACGCAGTTCATATCAAAGTGAGGTCCACGGCCAGAGTGTATCATGGGGTAAAGCAAACTCCTGTACTACCATAACTGCCTGCTTGCTTCAAGCAGAGACATAGCTTAAAATTTTAGCGCCTGGGACAAGAAGAAAAACATCCCTAGCGCTCAATCGTCACCAAATGAACCTAAAATATTCATAAATTGGGCTCCCCACTCAGCATTACGCCCAGGGTGGGTGCCGCTCTCGCACAGCTCTAGTTGCAACCCTAGTTTCAAGGATGCCAACCTACTTCCTACCCCACTCGGGACATAGTTGTCTGTGCTGCCTATCTGGCTGGGTTTGTGTCCGTGGTTTTAGGGGCTAAAGAGACCTCCTCCTGTCTGCAAGCGTTGCACTGTCATGATGACATTCCAGTTTTAAGGATGCTCAAAGATGTTTATTTTTAATTGCATGCAGAGCACTAAGAAGAGACATAAAGCGTCTTCTAACTTGTGATGTCAGAGCGACTTCCTGCGCAGCAAACCAACTACGTCTTCTCCGAATGACAGTGTTTAGCAACTAATTATAAAATACTCCTATTACAGGGAAACTTCTTGAGAGTTTCACATTATTAAATCACACACACGTCTACCAGCCTTCTCCTTCTTAGAGATAAGAAACAAGTTATCCCAAATATACATGTAGTTAGGCAGGGAGAGAGGTAACAGTCTGCAGCACAGTGCAGAGCATTGAATTATCATTACGTTCATGTTCTTCAGCTCCCAAGAGAACAACGACCCAATCAATTTTGATTGGATTACTATTGGGCATCAATGTGGTTTTAGGGCCCTCCCATGCTGCAATATTAGGACAGTTGTGTGTTGAGTTTTTGTCTTCGGGTTTCCATTTGCCTCCATTCCCCACCGCACAGCAGAATGATTTGACCATCGTCTTACAACCTCTATTCAAAGTCTACAAACGTAGTGCAGAATAGAATTTCATGGAACGACGACACAAAAGTGGAACTCGAAGATTATTTCAACGGAACTTTGCACTTCCGCTAAATGGCCTGTTCTGTTGCACAGCTGGATTTGCACTAAATATTGCTGCACCTTCAATCATTTGTATTTCATACTGGTCCAGGCCGACGGCAGGAAATTATAAAGCCTTTTTCACTACCAAATCTAGAACCCATTTAAGGCTTATCATCTAAAACACAAACAAAAACATTATGCCTCTGTCATCTGCAGCCCTGTCCTCACTGACACATCACTCATCTCCTGATATACTCTGTGCTGCTGGGGACCCTGCTCCTTCCACTATATAACTCTATCTGTGACTACCTGCTGCTTCCATTCCCCTCCTCACATCATGTCACTGCCCCTGTCACATGCAGCCCTGTCCTCACCCACTCACATGAGTGGACAAGTTACGCCTCTCCTTCATCATGCCAGAGGGATGTAAAGACTAAGGGAATTTCTAGCCGGTCTGCACAGAATAAAACATGTCAGCTTTCATCAAATGTAATCTAGTTTGATAACACACATGAATTGAGCATTGGGCTGCATTAGTGCGGGCTGCAGCAAACACCAGCGGCTCTGCCACCAAATGTCTGGATTATAGCTGGGCCCAGCTGGTCTCCAGTCTTCGACTACAAGGAATGTCTAAAGAGCTTAACTCTTTGCATCAAAATAAAAATGGGGACCGTGTATGGACCATGAAGTGCCCGAAGGCCAATGTCTGACATCAGTAGAGTCAAATTTATATGGAAAACAAATTCTTGCACCTAATCCCTCGATATTAGAAATGATAGGTTGTCATAACTGCAATTAGTTGATAAACATACTCAGCTTAGCACATAGATAGTTTAATCATTTTCTATAAAATGCATATGGTTAATGTCCTTTCCTTCACGCACCTTACCAACCTTCGTACCTTATAAGTGACTTAAACTAAACCAAATATAGACACGGACTCGTATAGCTTCTTTGGCAAAAAGGTCGCAGTTTTATTAATAATAAACCAATTCAATGAAATTCACCTGGTGGTGGCGAGAGCAAAATGCAGTCAACTAAACAACCAATTATCTAACCAAATATTGCAATGCCAAGATGGCATTCAAACTAACCAAGGAATAATCCCTTAACATTGGCCGGTGTTAAAAACAGGTGTCGGCATGACTGCTCCCTCCTGGACTCATCATTGACGGCCACGTAAAGCCCGCCAAGGGATCCTCCACTCAGAAGAATCAAGAGTGATGTTACTTGAAAGGGGCAGTGACGTGCGGCCAAATATCATAACCACCGTTGTGACTAGTCACTGACTGCACTACTCTCCCACCAACTGCGCCGCCTCTGTAAATAAAAATTGTTAAAACAAACCAAAACAACTAGCTGGGCGGGAGGGAAGGCTTCCGTGAAAGTGCGGGAAGAAAAGACCCAGCAATCCATGGGAGTTAATACTGAAGAGACTATGCCACTCCCCATGGCTCCTATTGGCTGGATATCAGCAAAACTTTAACCCCGAATGGGTAAGTGCCTGAAACACATAAACCAATGCTTTTTAAGTGCCCTCAGCTTAATGGCTTCGCTTAACATTACTTTAGTTAATTATAATATTTATCCATATGCGGATATATTCATACGGCATATTTGGTTTTGGTAAGTTTGGGGTTTTTTGCAATAAGCTCACCGCTATCCCAAAAACAAAAGTTGATCCGATTGGAGTTTTGTAATGTTCACCAATATATATTCAACTCATCCCAGAGCATCAGAGCTGTGTGCATGACATGTATGTGCACTGTGACTAGGGGAGAGCACACAACAAATGATACTAATGTTAAGCGAAGCCATTAAGCTGGGGGCACTTAAAAAGCATTGTGTGTTTTTGTTTTGGTTTGGGATTTTTTAGAAAAATACTAAAATATGCTAAAATCACATCATTTTGCTCTTTTTTTAGCTTCTACATTATTATTAATATCAATAACACGAATTTCAAGTCATTTGCAGTCAATTTTGACCACCTCACAGGTCACACTATTATTTTCATACACGTTCGGACAAATGCTGCAGCGACCTGGCTGGATGGTAAGAGACAGAGCAATGACACAAACACATGGCAGTTCCTAGCACATCTAGGACACATTGGCACACAGCAGTGGCAGAAAAGAAAAATGGTGCAAGATGGGGCGGTGTCCTTAGGCCCTCCCAAACCTCCCACCCACCCACTGTTATGTTGGATCTTAAAAAGGAATCCAAAAATCACGAGATACGAGATCCGACGACATAACAATGACGTTTTGCCTCGCTTTCAAATCCGAAAAAGCGCGGAAGTACTGAGCCGGCTCGGCTTGGTACTCGGATCTGCTAAGTTTGGGTATGTTCGGTTCTCAGGAAACAGAGCCTGAACATCTCTAATTATCAAAGTATATATTTTGGGTGGAGGTACCCTTTATGTGTAAACATGCTATTTATCCTTCTACACCTAGACTTTGGCTTTTATACAATGCCTTTCAATGGTAAATAAAGCGTACAAGATAATCCCGCATTTCCCTTCTTTAGCTACGTTTATGTGTCTGGCTGGGACTTGTAGTCCTCCTACAGCTAGCGAGTCAGAGGTTGCCTGCTTCTGCTACACACAGCCCAAATCGGATTAGCAACAAAACGTGCTGAACTGTTTTGCTCGTTTTAACTATATTAAGGCCCAAATCTCTGAGCCAAGTCCTAGACGTGGGCACCTAAATGTGATAATGCTCTGCAGTCGTGTTTCAGGTCAGCCTGCTGTTGGGCGTCAGGTGTCGATCTGCAAATGATTCAATCTAAGCTCCTAATGGAAAGCGTGTTTAATAGGCCGGTGAGTAATAATTCCTCCAGGGCACAGCTCTCGGAAGAAAAAAAACAAAGAAAAATGTAGCAAGAGGGAGAGTGAGACATAGGGAAAAAAAGACTGCTGCTGTAGGAATGAGATTAAAAATCACAGATGACGTTACAAACATTTCTTCACTGCAGATGCCACAATCTTGGACCGCCAATCCATGCACCTCCCCCTTAAAAATGGGTGCGGTAGCGGTAGGTGCGTGACGTCTCAAAGCAGCATTTGTGCTACAGGATTGCACTTACCTTATGGACGTTACAATGCTGTTTTATCACGTGATACTTGCAAATGCAGGGGGAGTAGCCACAAATCATTTTTTCTTGGCCCTTCCACCTGTTGTGAAATGACGCAATTATGCCATTGCTCCATGGGGGAGGGGCCAAAATTAACTTAATGTTTGATTAAATCTATATCGTCATGTGGAAGCATTGGGCAGCACGGTGGCTTAGTGGTTAGCACTTCTGCCTCACAGCACTGGGGTCATGAGTTTGATTCCCGACCATGGGCTTATCTGTGAGGAGTTTGTATGTTCTCCCGGTGTTTGCGTGGGTTTCCTCCCGGTGCTACGGGTTCTTTCCACACTCCAAAAACATACTGGTAGGTTAATTGGCTGCTATCAAATTGACCCTAGTCTCTCTCTCTCTGTCTGTGTGTATGTTAGGGAATTTAGACTGTAAGCCCCAATGGGGCAGGGACTGATGTGAGCGAGTTCTCTGTTCAGCGCTGTGGAATTAGTGACACTAAATAAATAAATGATGATGGAAGCCACTTCAGCAATCCTGTACTTTCCCAAATAAAATTTTCTATAACTCGTCCCATATAATCTAATGCTTTTTTTTTTTTTCCCAATAACACAAGGCCCGATTTAAAAAAGACATTGCAAAGGCCTGGCTTCACAGTTGTCCTCTTTCAGGAACTCTCTTCTGTGCACTGTGAGCTTAAAAGCTATAGGGGCCTAAACTATGCGGAAACGGCTTTTTCCCAGTGTGGTTTCAGAATTTTTAAATAAAATCTTCATTGAAAAAAATAAAAAAAATCAAGAGATATCTTCCGCATTAGGCAAATTACCGCATTAAACCACAGTCCCCATAATGCTCAATGGTCGGAGGCTTTTTAACAAGCTCCAAAAACACCTAAGCTTGAGCCTGTTGGCTAATGGCATCTAAAGATTGGCTCAGTTGCTCTCTGTGGGGAAAGCGTTGCAGTAGAGGGATCCCTCACCACAGCTTACCTGCTCTCTCCTCAAAGCCACTTTGCGACAGTAACCAGAGAGGAAAGACAGACTAGCGCGGTTTTAAAGTAAGTAATAAGTAAGTTATCGCCGGGGCAGCCTCCTATCGAATGCATGATCCCAGGATTAATACATTAATAAAATCGTCAGTCATTGTTGTGATGACAGATGATAATTAAGGAGGCAAAAGCTGTTAATTAATAAATAGGCCCAATAAACTCCACTCAGAATATATCTCTGCGATACTGGGTTTGCTTTGAAAGGGTTAATCTTTTGATCGTCCTTTCATCTGTTTTCCGCTGAGCCAGAAAGCAACGACTCAGCAAGCCTGCATTATTAAAGAGGTGTGAGATGTTATTTTAACCCCCTCCAGCCTGAAAACTGCTGACTGCATCACTAAGATTAAGTCCTACAAAAAAGTGCATGCAACCTATAAGAAAATGTATAGTACTGCTGTGTACATGCGGTTTCTGTTTTGCGATCTTAGTTCAGGAAAAGCTACAATCAGGTGGACAA
The DNA here is from genome assembly GCF_038048845.1 of Mixophyes fleayi. NCBI lineage: Eukaryota > Metazoa > Chordata > Amphibia > Anura > Limnodynastidae > Mixophyes > Mixophyes fleayi. The sequence continues at coordinate 7,222,066 of NC_134412.1, forward strand.
GGTACAATTGTTATTATTGCCGATTTTTAAGATGTTACATTGCTCCGCAGTGCAAAGCAGTAGGGAAAATAGGACATACAAGGAAGACAAAATAAATGCAGACTTGAAAATAACGTACAGAGGGTCCTGCTCATGAGAGAGCTTACATTAATTGGAAGAGGGCACAGCTGAAACCAACGGAGCGTGTGGGGCTCAGAGTGAAGATTGGGACAGTAGATTGGGACAGTTGTGAGGGTGCATTAGTGTGGGTAGTATTGGCGGGAGTAAGGTAAGCTCTAATAAAGAGATGGGTTTTCAGAAAGCTTTTAAACATTTGAAGGCTGTGGGAAACTCTAATTGAGCGTGGTAGGGAATTTCATAAGTGGGGAGCAGCACAGGAGAGGTTTTGTAGACAGGAGTGAGAGGTGGTTACCAGAGACGAGACAAGGCGCAGGTCAGAGGTAAATATAACCGTGGCAATAGGAAAAGAATGTTTTGCATGAGAGAGCATGCGCGGCAGAAGGTAGAAATGCAAAAGAAAGAGAAGCGAACGGCAGAGGTGGAAGAAAGTATAACCGATACCAAACTAATAAAAATAACAAATGTAACTTATAACTCATATTGAGTGGTATAAAAGGTAACATTTCAGAGGAAGATGACGAACCCACTTTTGTTTCAGCCATAGCCCTGCGGTGAATATACAGGAACTGCCACGTAGGCAATATTTAAGGGAGGGATCCGACCCTCAGGGGCAGTGGCTGAAACTAATGAAACTGGTGTAGAAATAAATAGACTGGAGAGAGATTAGTATTCCATTCAATGGCGTCCCAAATCTTTGAAATTTGAACAGACAATAGCAACACTCCCACCTTAGGTGGATAATAATCAAAGTGCAGCCAGGGATAATAGTGAACCTTGAAAATTTATTAATATTAGTGAAGGGGGATTGTAATAAGTTTGTTGTTATCCCTGTAATTACTTATTTTCAGAGATCATAGAGGGAAAACAGTCCCACACATATTTGAAAGAAGAGAAAACAGAGATATCCATTGTGCAGAGACAATGGTTCCAGCTAATTGACTCTGAGTTCACTGATACTATAGACTTAAACCTAGTAAGAACAATATAACATGGGACAGAGTAAATTGACAAGAAAGTGACGTAAGTGACAAAAGACTAGAAATAAACTAACACCAAGATATAACATTTGCTGCCATTGAATGGGTACATAAGTAAATAAATTAAGGTCTAAAGTCTGGTTGACAAATGATAAGAACCAAAAGTAAAGAAAAAAATGTGTTTTATCTGGTATTAATTCATTTTGTTTCTCTTTCTTAGACAAGGACAGCCAGATATATATATATATATATTTATATAATATATATATCTATATATTAGTTGTAGAGGTTACAGGAGAAGTGCACAAATTTCCCTTGAACACACCGGCAGAATTTAATATTGGCTCATTCTAGACATTCTTTCTTCTACTTGTGGTGGCTCATACTAACTTACTAGGCCGAGATTATTTAAAATGGGGTGTGTAATATACTGTACTTCTGGTGGCGTTTCATATTCCAGGGATATTCCAGGAAGACACGCATGGGAAATACAGGATATGCTTCGCAAGTGCTAATTTTGCACTCCACTGTTATAGATATAAGTCCATCACAGGTTGTAGAAATATTGTTATCAGAGATACCGGGTTCCTTATGAACTAAAGATGGATAGGACACTGGATTTGATGGGTAATGTAACTCCCTGATAGGATTAAAAGGAATGGGGGATGGGCCAAAGATTAGTTAAGATTTAAAGGGATTAATAAAATAGCTAAGAGCCAATTCCCCGTAGTACTCAATCCACTGTCATCTTGATGCAGTAGAGAGATAGTATTTTGATATGAGATTTAAGATGTTTGAAGGGGTTGTTGTTGAGGGCTTTGTAGGTAAGAGTAATTTTAATTAGATTCTAGAGGACACTGGAGGGATTTGAGTGGTGCAGCAGATGTGGAGTGGCGAAAGAGAAAGATCAGTCTTGATGCGGCATTAAGTATGGATTGAAGTGGGAAACATGGATGTGGGGAATGCCAGATAGGAGAATGTTGCAGTAGTCAAGACGGGAGACGATGAGAGACTGGATAAGAGTTTTGGTATCATATTGGGTAAGACAAGGGCGTATTCTGACAATATTTCTAAAGTGAAGTCAACAGGACTGGGAGAGAGACTGGTTGTAAGGAAAAAAGCAGAGGGTGGAGTCAAGTGTGACACCAAGGCAGCGGGATTACGATGCTTAGAAAATTCTGTTTTGATGGTGAAGGAGATTTGAGCGCGGTGGTGACACTGGAAGGACTGAGGATGAAGCCAGGAGAGACCCTTTCTTGACCCCTCAATGTGTTTAGTCTGGCAGTCCCTCCTTTTTTTTTTTATAAATATCTCCCCTGTGTAGTACGTCGGTGAGGATCACCTCCTATCACCACCACCATTCTACCAACCACTTCTGAGCAACAATGAACAGATGGGGGACTTTCTCCTTGGTTAGATACCAAAGAAGCTAGAGAGAGTCTGTAGCACTTGGGCAGTGCCATTATAATACCGCTACCCTCCTACCCAGTCTTCTATATCAAAAGGCAGCAGCGCTTCCTCCTCTTCACGATCGCTGAGCAGTGAACCACACTGACGTTGATTGATGACTCTGAGGAGTTGCTTAGCATGGACGGTGGTGTCCAAAGGTGAACAACCCCATTAAAAAGTTACCTGGGGGTTCTAAGTGCATTTAGCTCCATGGTCTCAGATGAATATTTGTGATAGGAAAATATGGAAATAAGATAAGATGTGTTTTCAGCTCCTTGTTGGTCCCTTATAAAAGGATTTACTAGTGGGACCTGCACAGCTCCGTCTGGCACTGTTGGGGAAAAGTATTTAGGATGGCTACCGGGAAAATGCAATGATGGTGCACCAAATATTTGCACCAAATGTTCCTGGTAACATTCCCCTAATTTCTATGGATTTTTTTTTATTTCATGGAGCTACTGTGTAAATCTCTTTAGCAACTGTGGCCCAGGACAAGTATCTATACGAGCCAGAAGTTCAGGGAGGGAATTTGAAGTCAGTAAAAGAGATTGTTACTTTCTTCATTTCTACCTATAGGGTATCGTGGAACAACAATACTGTGGAAACCAGTAATGGCCAAATATACATTTGTTTTCATCCTGCTGTTCATGTGTCTATATGATACTGTATGAAGAAAGATGATGAAAGGTAGGTAAGTAGCCATCAGTAAGCCTGGATTTCAGCATTAGGCACCATAGACATGTGCCTAGGGGTTAAATCCAACTTCTTATCTACACAGTCTGCCAGGTTGGTTTTAGCAGCCAGGAGAGATAAAACAAGGGCATGAGACTATTCAACTGAAGGGAAGAGATTATAAACTAACCTGAGAACTGGTGTATGTGGCTGGTCTGTGACAGTACTACAGAGGCTGTTTTACATATAAAGGATGTGCCTACAGTTACCAATGAGGTAATTCCATGCTGCAGAAGCTGAAGCACAAGACACGCAAGAGGCGTCAGAAGCTGCATCACTCAGAGGCCTTGCCGCCAAGTTGCAGGAGAGTTATGCTAGGCCCAGACTGCAGTCCTGGACCAAACACCTGAAGATGTCTTGTATTCTGCAACATTTTAAAGTTCCTTTCCAACATCCAACCCTACACGTTTCATAATGAGATCAAATGCAATTGAAATGCTATCACAACGTCGTCTTTTACATTTTGGACCCAGATCTCGTGCACATTATTTGACTGACAGCAAAATTCTTCCCCTCTGTTACTAAAGTTCTTTCTTCTATATGTGGAAACTGACACTTAGATCCTGAACAGCAGCTTTCATCTGGGCCATAAGATCAGGTAAGGCTGACAGAAGATGCAGTGATTGCTGAGCACAGGGGACATTGTCAACAAGTACTGCGTCCCTTTCACTTACGGATACTTTAACATCCTCAAATTATCGCTTGTTGAGCTTGAGCATTTTATTAGTTCCATGATTTTCTTCTTCAAGACTGCAGCTACAATATAATTATATTTTATAGGGTTGCACAAGATCTAATGAAGAACAAATAATATTATCAGAGTGTCCAACTTTATGATGCTATTAGGAAGGAGGTTTAGCCCATGGGATCTACACTCTATTGCTGTAATAACCATTATAATCTCCCATGCCAGTTTCATTTCACTTGCTATGAGGGGCAGATTGGGCATTTAAAATGGCCCTTGAAAATATTCTTAGCATGGTAGGTGTGGCTAACTTGTCAGAAGGCGGGGTCAAGCTAAAAGGAGTCGGTGGGTGTCACCATGTAGCCGGGGCAAAGAGAGCAAGACGGTCCCACCACAATACAGAAAGTTGGCGGCCTCTCCTACCTGTTCTTGCAGCCTTTACTACCTGCT